>NC_086167.1:12390975-12735975 GCF_035149785.1 Candoia aspera | reverse complement strand
GGATGCGCCTAAAATGTTCTGTGAAGTATGTGATGTGATCAGGGTTTCAGTAAACGATGAAGGAAGAGAATCTCAGTACAAATCTCAAATCTGGCCTTCCATTCTCTGTCTCTGTCTGTCAAAATATTCTCCTGTTCAGAAATATACATATTTCATGGCCTATTATGTTGAAGAATTTAACTGCAGAAAAGAGCGCTGTCCTAGGTTTCATGGACCGTGGGTTTATATTTTCCTAGCCCTCAGCCGTTTTGCTGGGTTTGCATTAGCAGCATTGGATTTGAGGAGCTAATATTCCCAGAATGGAAGTTACAGTAACACAAGATAAACTTGGAAGATTGATTAATCAATTGAGAAAGGGCTGGCAAGTGATATTTCAGGATGCTCAGAAAAATGGGATTGGAACAAAAACTGATAATTCGAAAGCCTGTCTTTTAAAATAATCTTAACTTAATTCACAAGGTGCTTTCTATAATATCTACAGAAACATATATTTGCCATGAATAGTTTTAGAAAAAATACTGGTTTCAGTGAGGAATAATATTAGCATTGTTCATTGCTATTATAAGGGAATGCAGTGCAATTTTTCCTCTCTGGACAGCGATGGTCAGCCTTCTATTTATGCATGGCCCTGTGGCTTTTCTTCACAGCCAATGAAAAAATAAATGACCAGGTATATTATGTGTACCAGCGCCTTCTATGGTTTCATATTCAGACGCTCCCTGAAATGGCAGTTCGTTTCACATATATATATATTTATTTTATTGGTTTTTTTCTATTGCTGATCTCAGATCATAAATAATTTGATTTATGTATGTTAGGTGGATAGACTCAACAGGGGTTTGGAGTTGGGCCCAGCAACACAGACATGGGGGTTTTGCTTACATTGGTTTTCAGCTTTCAAACTGGTAACATACAAAGGTCGTTAATGTGACTTTAAAGAATAGTTTGAAGTTCTTTATGAGGCAAGAATCAGTCACTCAGCTCCCTTGGCTAAATGCAGATGATGGAGAACCAATTTATTCCTTTCCTCATGTTAGCTTCCATTGCATCCGTTCCTTAATTTGTTCTTGTGCTTCTCCTAGTGACAGGTTTTCTTAGTTAACTTATTGTAAGTATTGTCTAGTCCTGGATAGTTTTCTTGAAGGATGGCCTTAATTTTCTTGATTTTGTAGCCCAATCATTCATTTTTCTGCATGAAATTAGCTGTATTTGAGATGCTTCCTCACTGAGAAGAAGGCGGCTAGAAGTACATACTTTGCACCCGAGACAAAATTTTGCTCTTGAGCAAATTAAACTCATGATGGGTATCCAAGAGAGAGTTGATCCAATTAAATGATCAGGATAAGGAAAGAACTCATTGGTATATTGAGTGTCTAGATTTTTACGTTTTAGAAGTTCAGAAAGAATTTTAAATATAATCAATATATAATGGCTCATATTTTGAGAGTAAAGCATCAGTTGATGATTTCCTGGAGCCTTATCCTTTTGAAAACAGTTTTTCCTTTGTTTTGTTTACTAGTACTTATTTGCATTTCTTACTGGAAATAGGTAAATCTATTGTAAACAAATGGGGGGTTGCATAGCTTTCTCCAAGGGATATTTGTCACAGTTGTTATTGTTCTATCTGTTCTGCAATACAGAATGAATTTGTAAAGTGAGTCATTTATTGCATATTAAATATTAATATGAGTTAAAGGCCAGCTGAGCAAAGGGCATAATGCTAATCACCAAATAGTCATCTTAATAAGAAAATTAGGTCTTGGCAAAATGAGAGAGAATTACCTAACAGTGCTGTAGAAAATTACCATAACTTAAAACCCCACAATAAAGTAAAAGTGGCAGTTACGATCTCTACAGAAGACTTTTTCCTATGACAATCTTGGGATTGAGGGGAAGAGTTTTGCCAGTTGATTGGGATGTAATCTTTGTGTAGATGATTGTTTTCCAACATTTTGAAATTTGTTTAGTGGGAGACTGTCTAAACAGGGATATCTGGACTGGCTCTGTAGTTCTTGGTGAATCCTACCAGAAGCTGCCTTATATTAGTCCAACTGCTTGTTCATCAAGCTTGATTTTCTCAGCTGAATCAGGCAGTGATTCCTTCTCCAGAGACTGAAATTGGGAGCTTCTGCACGTGAAGTAGATTCTCCATCTCCGACTTGCATCCTTTTTAACAGGGATTTGTCATGGACTATGGAAACTTGATCCACTGAGAATTTCAGGGTTGGTCATTCTTGTTTTTTTTAGAATTGACTGTATGAGCTCTGCCTTTTAATATGTGCCTGGGGGTGGAGGTGGGGGACACTTTAAGAAGAACTTGTTGAATCAGGCTTCTTATTTTGTCACTGTCAAGGTTTGGCTGAAAGAGTGTGACTGGCCCAGTGAGCTTGTACGGCTGAGAGTAGGTTTGAACATAGGTCTCCCCAGTCCTGGTCCATCACCGTAACCACTATGCCACACTGGGCCTTAGGTTAAGAGAAAGGGATTGGCTCCAAGTCACCAAGGGAGGTTCCATAGCTGAAGGTAGACTTCAGCCTGGATCCACCCAGTGCCAATCTAACACCTTCATTGTTACCTCATACTGGCTCTAATGTTCAGCTTCCAAGCTGCGTATAAAGACCATATCAGTCATGGGTTTCTGGGAGTCTTTCTACCTCTTGGTTTACTATTAAAGATTCAGAAGTTCTTGCTGTGCCCGGAACACCCAGCCTCTCTTTTTTCTTTGAGCTCTGCTTGGCCTCTGCCTTCTCTGCTGGCCTACAGCAGATGCTTGTAGATAACCTGACCTTGTGTGGAATGTTGATGAACTGTATGGATATATTTTATTTCATTGTACCAACAGCTTCAGCATTAAGACGTCTAGCCTTGTTGAATGCTGTTCTTGACCCCAGTTGATATTGAGGCAACCATAAACAGATTGCAGGATGCAATATCCTTCAGCAGAAGGTTTTTCAGACAGCAGGGTTGCCGTTGTCTTGCCCAATGCATATGGCTTTCTTTTTAAAAATCAGGCCTTTTTGGTTGGAAAACCAGATTCAGAACCATTCATGGATTTGTGGTTCTGCCTGCAAGTCAGAACCTACGAGTGGTGTTGCTCTGCAAAAAGCTGAGCCCAGCTGAGTCAGTGCCTGCAGAACATTTTTCTTTAAAAACGGTTTGTTTTCAGAAAGGTGTCAAAGCTTTACAAATGTAGACTTGTCAATATGAAATTGACTTGTACACTTAACTCTGCAGGGCCTTGCTCAACAATCTGTAGTGTTTGGGGGAGTAGAATTGTTTGAGCAAGCAAAACTTTACCAGTCTTCTAGTGTATTCTGTTTATTGGTACGTGTGTGTGTGTGTTTCAGAAGAATCTAGGTTGGGCGGAAAGTATGTTAGAATGAATAGATTCATTTTAAAATCCAGCCCTGAAACAAACATACCTGTAGCCGCTGATAGACATTTCTTCCTGAAGAATATAGAAATTACCCGACTCATAATTTTATGGTGTCCATTAGCTCTTCATAGAAAAAAAGTTGCTTTTTCATCATTGAATCGTTCAGTCATAAAAGCTCTTTATTCCAGGAAAAGTTGTAGCTTTGGTATATTCTGAAGCAGATATTTTTTTTGTCTGCATTGAACCTCCATAAGCTTGCAAACATAATAGCTAGACCAGGGTTTCTCAATCAGGCTTTTGTGGCACCCCAGGGTTCCACAAGAGGTCACTAGGGGTTCCCTGGGAGATCACGATTTATTTTAAAAATTGTTTCAAATTCAGGCAGCTTGACATTAAAGAGGTAAGTTTCATTTTTTATTTTTAGTTTAAGAACTTAGTACCTATATACAGGCCTACCCATGAAACAAATACAATAATTTTGTAACTTCTGTCCTATATTTGAGCCTGAATGTGCAGGGGTTCCTTCCCCGAGGCCTGAAAAATATTTCAAGGGTTCCTCCAGGGTCAAAAACTTGAGAGAGGCTGAGCTAAAGAGTAACCTTTTGCTCATCTCTCAAAAATGAAGTTTCTAGATGACTTAGTACCAGTAGAGCCAATTCACGTTAAGATGTGCGTAAATCTCCCTTGTGATACCGTATTCCTTACTTCAGTGAAATGAGGTTGAGATGCGATTATCTTTGATTCGGCGGGAAAAGCTTTAAGCAGGAGTCTGGCTGTTTGGTTAATTAGACAATTTTGAATGAGAAACTCTTTTAAGACTCAATGCATGAAAAAAATGGAAGTCAGAGCACAAGTAGAATGCTTAGGTGTTTAGCAGGACCACTTTTTGGTAATTTCGAATGATGTTTGGGTAAGTACAACACAACGTTTTAGTTTATCTTGAAAGACATGCAGACATTTCAACTATGCTTTCTGTGACAAAATATATTTGAGCAAAATGTTCATTAGCCTGATGGAAATCCATTGAGATAATTCATGCAAGAATTAGGGGTGTGCAACTTTGATGCCATGAAACGTTCAGGCCCCAAACAGGATGTTTAGACCTTAAGTGGACCTTTCTAGGTGGCATGATCTCAAAATAGGACCATCCTGTGGTTGGACCTTCTAGCACTTCTAGAATAGTTCGCACTGAAGATGTTGCCTAGCCTGGCAATGAAACGTCTGCAAGAAAACAACAAGGCTCAGAGAGCACCAAGGACTCCACTCCTAGAATAACCCGTTCGGGGTTGGAATGAAAAATTATCCGCCTTCCCCCCACCCCCCAAAAGGCATAGACTGCAAGATATATATCCACATAGCAGAAGTTTTTTTTTGTAACATGCCCAAGACAAGTCTTGTGATTCTCTGTGCTCTGTCATCAGCCATCATGCCAGAGTTCTGGAAAATATAGTTCCAACATACCTAGAAGGAACAAGATTTATGGAAAGACTGATCTAGCTCATCGCTATTTACTTTGAATGATAAGGACTCTCCTGGGCCTTGCAGAGAAGATTTATTGCCATTGCCTGTTACTCAGCATTATGGGCCCTCTTAAGCCACCGTCTTCAGCAAACGTAGTCATTGTGGTCAGTGATGAGGAATCTTGGGAGTTATAGTTCACAGCCTTTGGATGGGTGCAGGTTTCCTTTCCCTGCATGAATTATTAAAGGTGCTGAATTTTGAAATTGGGATCTTCAGCATGCCAAGCATCTGCCCTCAGTTAGGACTCACTCCTGAGCGTTGTCCCCCGAGTGACCTCAATGGAGACCTGTTGCATAGCTGCCACTTTGATCCTAGCAACCTCTTTTATTAAAATCTAAGCTAAAATTGGTTCTGTGGCTGACCTGCACCACTTCTACAGGAGAGCTGCGACTGAAGCTGGGCGTTATTGAATTACTTGCTATTACTTTATTTCTCCTAATGAATATACCAAAGTCGCTCATGTTGTTTATTTCCATGCATTTTTTTTAAGTAAATAGCCCATATTCTCCCCAAAAGTAGTTCTAGGATTGCAGTTGCATTTTTTTTTTCCCAGCACGTTGCTTTGGAGAATTTCAGGATATAAGAAACTTCCTCATAACTGCAGAGTTTCTCTCTTTTATTTCAGTAAAATGAAAGTTTCTTTTATTTCAGTACAGTTGGCATAAGAAATTGGTTCGTTACCTGCCATGTTAGAATAGCGGTGGTGTAACATTCTCTTGGAGAAAAACATGACTGCAGTCCTATAAATTCCTTGTTTTTAGAGACTAATGGAGCTCATTAAGTATATGCTGGGCTTGTTCAGGGCTTACCTTGTTGCTGTTAATAGGTACAGAGTTGTTATCTTTCCAAGCTTTCTTTCTGCAATGTTCTTTTTTTCCCCTGATAGATGCCAGGTCTATTTTTATTTAGAGGTCTGTCATGAATCTTCTTAGGAAATGGACATTCTCACAGAATTTCTTCCTTTAAGCTTTTAACACTGTTGCTAAGCCATTGACTGAAGTACCAGGTCTGTTTTATTAATGAAATATTTTTATTAATTAGAGTTCTAGGTCTTGCGTTCTGTCATTTTAAGACCCCTTTTCATCCTGTTTTTCTAAATTATTCAGAAAGTCTGACAGAGAATTCTAAAATTAAGAATTAAAGCAACTGTCTCTCGGGATACATTTTGGTTTGGATTCTTGCCCTGAGCAGGTGGCCTAAATAACCCCCAGGATTTTGTGTGTAAAATTAGACCAACTCCTGTTGGTGGCTTGGTCAGCTGGTATTTTCCAAATGAAGGATTCATACATGTATATTTAATTAAATGCTGCATTAAAAGCTCCCCACCCAATCAGGCTCGTCATTTATCACAGTGCCTTTGAAACACATGAATTATGCAGACTCTTCCCAACACATGAATGCAAGGTGATTATTCCGTAAACAGCTGAGCTGTTTTAAATTGGCATTCCTGCAATGCATGTTATGGTATTGATAAAATAATGAAATGCTTGCAAACTGCAGAGATTGTATGCACGCCAGCCTTTGACAGCAATTGGGTGATTTCCAGTTCCATTACTTTCTAAAACTTCCTTCAGGGGATGCACTTTTGGTGGGGGGCGGGGGAGAGGTCTGGGCAGCCTTTTTAATATTTTAAAATGCTCTTTAAGTTAGTTTTTGGAATTTGCAAGCAACACTTTCTGTTGTAGGCACTTATATCCATATTCCATTCATGCTGTTGAGAGAGTAATCGATCCTCTAATGTCTTTTTGCACAGGACTTGTACTTTCTATTTCTGCAATTGGTTTGTTTTCATCTTAGTTTCTTTCAGCCCTTCCCTCTTTGTCCATATCCATTTTTTTTCCCCAAGATCCACTCTTCACAGTGTCAAGAGCACAACCTTCATGACCTCTCGTCACCCTTGTATCGTTCGCTAATTCTGTCAACCTTTTATCATAATCAAATCAACCGCACTTTCAGATTCAGACACTCCACAGACAATTCAACAGTAATAGATGGGTGAATTTGTGACTAAAACCATTCTCACAATTATCGCTAGCTCATGAACTGTTGAATGACCTATTTTATCCTACTTTATTGAGGGACTATTTATTTTTTAAAGATTTTAGACAAGCTAAAGAGCAGGTATGTAAGTAGAAGTTGGCCAAGTGGTATCGATCTTTTAAAGATGGACAAGGAATGTCATATTATTTACAGTGTCTTACATCCCATTCCCTGAGACAAGCTTTCACAGAACTTCATTTTCAAACAATGCCGACAGCCTATTTGGATGGAAGATATAAAGGAGCACCAACTACACACCATTTATGCATTTGTAGTAACTCACAGGTGGAAGATTTGAGCCGTTACTTATTATGTTGCAAATTATTATCAGGAACCTAGAACTCGATTCATCATGCCTTTGTTAATCCAACTGTATCAGTCTAGTTTAGAAGAAAAAAATCTATTTTCTGTTGACTGATGTTGATGAATGTGTGACTAAACCAGTTGCATTGTTTGCAGTGGCCACAAGGAAGATACAAAAGCAGATGCTGACCAATAGTGCTGTTAATATTAGAGGGGATGTATTGAATTGATATGGATTGTTTTAATTTTATGTGACATTTGCTAAAACCTTTGGTTGCAAATAAATGTGTGTACATATTAGTTCCTTTGCCATGTGAATAGTCATACATTTCAACACAAGCAAACATTTTTCTAAGCAGGTAACCATAATAATCACTTTCATTCATTCTTGGTCTCCAAATAGCCCAATCACGACTTCATACCCTCTCATCTCATTCCTACTCATCCATTTATGTCACATAACATAATATTTTCCCCCTGGATTGCCTTTATTCATAACATTGCACAATTTTTCCCAAAACTCATATGTGATTCTACCATTATTACCGTTTAACAGACCATAATATGTACCTTATCACCTACCTATAGATTCTTACTTTCATATGCACCCTCAACAACCTAGATGTCACCAATTCATACTTTCTGGCATACATTTTAGCCCCTTTGTTCTCATTTGTATCTTGACTTTCCTGCATGTATTCATCAGCTCTATTCTGTAAGATCAGAACACCTTCATTCACATCTATTTCATCCTTCCTCTTAGATTCACAGGTAAACAGCAAATCTATTTTTCTTTCATTTCATCCATTAATTTCTGCCTATCACCTTTTACTCTTCTTACCCTCCAAATCACAACCTTTGGTATGTGATGGAGCCTGTAGATCCACCATCCATCTTGGCATAGACAATTGGGATGTTCACATGACACGTTTTAAGAAGATAGGGAAGGTACAGGTTAGACTACCAGCCATAGTAATAGGCATATCACGTGTACCACTCAGTTTCAGGTCATCTTAGCTTGTATGTCACAATGCAACCAAAACCCAGTTTTACCACAAGCATGTTCACACTGTTCTATGCAAGCTAGGAACTCTAGAGATCACCTTGTAAACCATACTGTTGACCACATACCACCAGCTCAGAGGTGCTGATATAATATATCTAATTATATATATTATCTATCTATCTATCTATCTATCTATCTATCTATCTATCTAATATCATGAAGCACAGTCAGGATGCAGTGATTAATAATTAACTAATAATGACTTGTCTTTGGGTTTCTTCTCCAATTCTTTCATTCCTCATTCTTTCCAAGGTTGTTTCCGTTTGGTCTTCAGTGCACCTGCCTCATTCCACTTGGACGTGTTGACAAAATGCTATTTCCTGTTTGCTAGGCAAGAGAAAGGGATAAAGTATTAGTAAGCTTGATCTTTGAACCCAGACGGTGTTCTAGGTGCATTGCAGCTGTGCACAGAATGGTGAGGGTTGGGAGGAGGATCCATGCTGCTGTTTGAGCTGGCCTTTCCTGTTCATGCTGGCCAAAGTTCTGATCATCCCACTTCTTTTCATAGCAACGATGGCAGCCATGTACTACAGTTATTACATGTTGCCCGATGGAACTTACTGCCTCGCCCCGCCACCCCCAGGGATTGACATGGCCACTTACTACAGCGCCCTGCCAGCCGGGGTGACGGTATCAAGCACTACCGGCGTAGCCACGATAACAGCACCTCCGCCTCCCGGCACGACACCACCGCCATCTTCGGAAGCCAGCGAGGACACAAGTGGTGTATTGCCTGTCACGAGCACTTCAGCAAGGTATCATACTCCATGTCAGCTTGTTTAGAGCTCAAGTAGCTTTGTTCAGTGAACTTGGTAACTGGCAGCCTGCTCCTCAAGGGACTTTGCTATTTGCAGCAGAACCCCCTCCTTTCCTAACAGTGGGGGAATCCACTTTTCTGAAAGTAAACCAAAGCTAATGATGATAACTCGCTGGTTAGACGCAACAACCCACTGGTGCTCAGATAATGTTGACTTGATAGCAGCAGGGACTTGGCTAGTTCTCCAACGGGGGGTTTCCCACCGTCATCAGAAATCAACGTTCTACAAGGCTAGCTCCAGACGAAGCGAGTTAAGCATAGCTCCTGCTGAAATCAACAGGATTCTTTCTTGACCATGACTGACTTTCTTCACTGATTACAATAGATTCCAGATTCAGCTCACTTAATACAGCTGCATTAAGAAAGCAAGTTGCTGAGACCATTGCCTGTTGCAAAACCCGGTAGTGTTGGGCATAAAAGTTATGGCCACAAAATCCGAGGAGGCCCAGTTATAATCGAGTGTCTGACGCGGCTTTAAAAGTAGGGGGGAGTGGGGAGCAAATCCCTAAAGGGAGTCTTCCAATTGGCTTAGTTCCATATACTAGAAAGCTATTATAAAATAGGTTGCATTATTGTAGTTTTTATTATTGTACAGGTAGTCCTCGTTTAGCGATCATTTGCAGTTATGACAGTGATGAAAGCGTAACTTTCTGACCAATCCTTGCATTTGCGACCTTCACAGGTCTGTAAAGCAAAGGAAAGCTGAAGCAAGATTGTAAGCACGGTCGTGGTTTCACTTAGCAACCGCTTTGCTTAACAACCAAGTTGCTGGTCTCAATTGTCGCTAAACGAGGACTACCTGTAGGTTTCTTACGGTATTATCGTAGGTTTATAATTGTGTTATTTCCCGTGTTCATGCTTTGTGGCAGCCTCCCCATGATCCCTTTGCAAACCCCAGTGCAGCTTACCAATTTAGATAAACCCAGGGGCTCCATGATTGCCTCACAGCAATTCCATGGTTTTTCAAAGCCATGCTTTGGCAAGGAGGCTTCCCAGCTACCAGGCTGTGGGCAGTTAAAGTGATTAAATGTTAACAATTAAAAAGGCAGCTCAAATGAAAGGATGTCTCATTACATCCTAAAGATGTCAGAGCTTTAGAGAGCACAAAATAGCCTGTATGTTTGCCTTGTCTAGCTTTGTTTCATGCATGATGTCCTCAAGGGCCTTTTGTCATTTTTTGATGGGCTTCTTGGTCGGCAATTAATCTTTTCACTAAAAATAATCTCCTTTCCTCCCCTGCCAGCACCGTGCAGGCTTATAATGTGCAAGATGCCTCTTTAATTTCTGTTTAATGAACCACCCACTTCCAGATGGGTCTTCCCAAGCTTACATTCTGGAGAGGATGTTCTACTGACCATATCCAAGCCTGATGATACTAATTTTGCTCTAGTGTCCAGCATGAGGATATGATCTCCATCATGATCTGTTTCCACTGCAAATTGAACCCCTATTTGATTGCCTAAGATTCCTTTGATTTCCCGTCTTTGTTTTGTCACCAACAGAACTAATAGCATTTGGTTTACTTTGGTTAATTTCACTGCTAAGAATTTTTACTGCGGGACATTAAATATTTGTAATGTATATTGCTTTGGTATTTCTTGTAATGAAAAATATAGTCTGTGGGTGTGTATATCTCCCATAAAAGAATCTGTTCCAAAAGAACAGAGTTCAATTAAAGCAGGGTGTTAGATTTCCAGAATACATAGAAAAATTTCATAAGTAACCTTTGTCCAATGGAAGCCCTGTATGCAGAATGCTTCCAAAACAACTTTTTCTCCTGATTTGTGGGCATCCTGCTTCAAATAGTTGCAAATTCTACAGAACTGCAAATTTGGGTGCCAGAATGAATCATTTAGATCTACTAATCTTAGTCAGTTGTGCAGAACTTTTGAAATGCTGCCTGGAACCATGATCTGTATTTCCCTTTTTCTGGTGCCGTCTAAATAACTGGCTTTTAAGAGATTCACTGTTGGCCCTCAGTCATGTGATACATTAAAAAATGAGCTGCTTCCTCTGTTTTAATATGTTGTGTTCTCTGCCTGTGTAAATCTTAAACTTCTGACATTTTCCAGCTCAATTCCTCCAGTGGTAGCCATCATTCCTCCACCTCCAGATATCCAGCCTGTAATTGACAAGCTCGCAGAGTATGTTGCAAGGAATGGGATTAAATTTGAGACTAGCGTTCGTGCCAAGAATGATCCAAGGTGAGTGCAGGAGACTTCTGTCTTAATTTCATTTTACGGTAACCATGCAAGCAAGTAGCTTGCCCCACTCCCTTACTGACTGTCTTGTCAGGAAAAAAAGAACGGAGTAATCTGTCGTAGTTCCTCACACTGAAATTCAAGAAACTACTGGAAGTTTTTTTATTTTATTTTATTTTATTTATCCAATTTGTCCCCGCCCATCTCCTCCCGTCGGGGGACTCTGGGCAGTTTACAACGATCGATTAAAAACAACCATAAAATACACAGAATAAAATACAACAATAAATAATATAAATAAAGGTAAAAATAAAGAATCCAGGTGGTGAAGAATCTAAAACAGTCCAAGTGTGGGAGGAGTGGTCTATAGCAACCATCCCCATGCAGATCTGTTCCCCTCTCCACCCCAAGTTAATGATAAAGCATTATTGCCAAAGAATCTTGAGGCTTGACTTCCAAATATATGTATCTTCTGGGCATTAAGGTACAACTGATTATTTTCAGAATATCAAATAGCCGCCTTGTTCCTTCGGTGGGAAAATAATAGATCGTAGCTGAGACCTACAGTGAGGGGTGGTGGTGCTCGTGGGTATTTTCCCCCAAATTACATTTTTCTTTCTTTCCTAATAGATTTGAATTTCTGCAGCCTTGGCATCAGTACAATGCCTACTACGAATTTAAGAAACAGTTCTTCCTTCAGAAAGAGGCCAGTGACAGCTCAAAGGTAGGCTTATGAAAGTGTAATGTAACAGCGAGGCATGCTGACTTGTTTGCTTGTTTTCCCCAGTGTGCCTTACTCGATAACTGGAGCAGCTAAGAGAGGAGTCTGTGGATTTGTTTTTAAAAATGTGTTGTCTGCCCTGTTTTTTGCTGGGGGAAAGGGCGATGAGCACTTTGCATTTTATGTGAGCTTGCTTCCTAATGCAGGGAGGATTAAGGCTATGCATGAAATCCCCCAGTGCCATTTTTGTTGTTATTGGAATCCTCCCTTATAAGAATTGCTGGAAATCTGCATCTATCTTTGCAATTGCACTGCAGATTTCTTGGTATTCCTTACCTTAAAATGGCTGGAAACCAGTCATTACAGCACAGGCGTCTTCTGCCCCAGTCGCCAAACTTTCACACACAAAATCAACGTAGAGAATAGCAGGATCAGAGCTGTATTGAATCCCCGCAGGGGCAGGTTTCCATGCCTTTGCAGAAGTCAGGCGAACGGGCCCTTAAAATAAACCATGCCCAACAGGGAGGTGCATTTCTTTCTCCAAAGAATGAGCTGCAGATTCAGTGCATGGTGTGAGTTGGTGTGTGTATGTGTTGAGGTTGTGGGGGGGGGCGGGGGGAGATGTACAAAAGAGCATCACTTCCTGTTCCAGAAATGGGCAAGTCCCCTGGAACTCTGGGCTAAAAATGGTATTTTATGGAGGCAAAGCACACTGTTTGGCACAGCATGGATACTCAGAAAATGGGTAGAAGTGTAACTCGATCAGCCACTGCTGTTTAAAGTCGAACAGTATCAGGCAGGGTGCATCTGTTCTGCTGCTGAACTTTATCCTTTTTTTGGTAACCCTTAAACAGGCCTTTTTCTACCTTTTTTCTTTCTCCCCTTCAATATCCTGTTACCTCATCTCCTCTTTACTTCCCCATGCAATTATTCCTTCATCCAGCTCTGTCTGGAGTTTTTTTTCTTTTCTTTTTGCTGTTTCTGCTGGAAGGAGGAAAGGGGGGGGGGGGTGTGCACGCACGTGCACACTTTAAGGGGTTTTTTTTAATGTAAAACAAGTTGGACAAAAACGGTTGGTATAATCAGATAGGATCAGTCCATTTTATAAATGAGTATCTTATTTTACTCGTTTACTCCTTGGGAGAGTTGGGGCGGCGATGACCGACAGGAAGCTCTGGCGTGGGCTGGTCCATGAAGTTGTCAAGAGTCAGAAGCTACTGAACAAATAAACAACAAAAATCTTATTTTACAGGCAACTAATTTTAATCAGTAGTTATTGAACTCAGTTGATTTTAATGTATGTTTCTGTCCTGGCCCTACCCTTGAGCTATGTTTAGATGGGATTGGTAACCCTAAATTGGCACAGAGTTGGCAGAGGATTTTTCTCTACTCATGGATGATACATGTATCTCTGTCTCACCTTCCTGGGTAGGGTGGGGGGTTAAATTCAGACCCTTCTTCCTTTGGGGCCAATACAATGTATTTGCCTTGTTTTGGCAAATGATTGTTAACTAAATGTGAGTTAAGTTTATCTATCTGTCTATCAAATTTATCACCGCCCATCTCCCAAAAAAGGGACTCTGGGTGGTTTACAATAAAACAATAAAAACCCTAGAAACAATAGAATAAATATAATACGTGATAAACTATAAATATGATAGGAACCCGATGGCTAAGAGGTCTCTATAACCGGCAAGTTGAATAGGGCCAACCTAGGGAACTAGCCATCCCCAAAGGTGATTATTGTCCCTCCTGCCCCAGGCTTGATGGCAAAACCAGGTCTTTAATTGTTTTCTAAAGTCCAGGAGAGAGGGGGCCAGCTTAACTTCCGGGGGAAGGATATTCCCAAGGGCGGGAGCTGTTGCAGAGAAGGCCCGCCTCCTGGACCCCATCAGATGGACTTGCAGGCGGGGTCCGTAGCATGCCCTCTCTGCACGACCGGGTGGGACGGGTTGATGTGATTGGGATGAGACAGTCCCTCAGGCAACCTGGACCCATGCCATGTAAATGCTAAATATCATTCCCAACATGTACCTATGTTTTTCCTTTATTTCAGAAGCTTTGTGCAATAGACCACCAACATGGATAGGTCACCGTAGAAACCTGGGCATGTTGCCTTACTATTTTTCTTTTATCTTTCTTTGAGTTGTTTACAGTGCATATTTTGTGTTTGATGAAACAGATTGTAAACTCACCGTTTTGTTGCCAAAAACTGTGTTTCAGTCGTTTTTCCATAATGGGGACGAGGGTGCTTTTGAAATTAATAGCTGGTATACTAATGAAACAGAGTGCTTTTCCAATTTTAAACAGATTCTGCCATTCAGTTTAATGTGGCATCAGACACGGCTTCGTGTTTTCCAGGAAAGCATGGCACATGAACAGTTTATTTCTTCAAAAGGGGGGACAGAGGTACCCTGCTAGGTCAGACACAAACATCACGTTCGCATTGAACGTCACATAATATTTATAAGAAAGCCATGGTGCTTTTGTAACACCTCTACGCCCCCCCCAAAAAACCTCACATTATGCAACTTTTGACAACCAATATTCCACTGGAATCAACAGAGCTGATAGATGTTGATAATTAGCTCCCAGTTTCACAGAGGATTTGCCTATCTTGTTCTTACCAGTTATCAGTGGGTTTGTACAATATCCTAAGCCACAATACAGTTTGGTTGGTCTCAGCGTAGCAGGTTATGTGAAATGGTCACTGTGGTTTGTGAACTGTAGTTTATAAATCATGGGGATCTGGCTTAGTGTGAAGAGTAAACATGACCACTTGTAGCTTATACAGCAAATTATACTTAAATAAACCATCTTGAAGGCAGCGTATGAACTTAGCTTTAAACTGATATGATGAGCAAATATATATAGTACATCCATCCGAGGTAGCCTCCAATTCTACCATTAATCTTCCTTGCAGGTACATTTCTTCCTCATTAAGCAAAATGTAGCCAGATCTTTCATGGATAAGTTCACCCCCTTTCTCTTTCGTAAATGAACTCTTACCGCTGAAATTTTACTGTTAGCTGATGTATTCATCTCTTCTTTTTGAACATAGGGGATAGAAATTCACGCCATGAGCACTCTTAAACTTTATTGGTGCTATTAGCGGTAGCAGATAAGCAAAGCTAGACCTGGAGATTGATTCCTTGAAGGTTTTACCAACAAAAATCCTCAGCGTATCTTTAGACATTTATTCCATTAAAATTACTTTGCACAGTTGTCATATGAACGCGTAGCACAGTGCTTGTTAATGACTCTCTAGAACACCGTAATGGTCATGAAATAGCAGCGTCACATACATTTGAACTGCAGCTGGAATGTAAAATGATAGGCCCTGGTGTTCATCCTCTGGCCCAGTGCTTCGAACCGAGGCAATTTCCAGCTGAGTAGGGTTCAGCTCTCAGCCAGGCCCATTGCTGAGAATTATGAGAACTGGTTCACACCGCTGGAAGTTAACCCAGTTAACTTCCTTTGTTCTGCTGGAGCATAATTTCATGCTCTCTTTGCTTCAACCAGTCTCCCCCAATATGGGTGCCTTGACAATTGTAACTCCTGTAGTTGCTTAGCTAGCCTGGCTATTGAGCATCATGGCAGTTGAAGGGCAATTAAGAAAGGCTGGTATACAGAGCCAGCCATTCTGCCCACGTTGGGGGAATTCTGGTTTTGGCTTTTGCAGCCAGCCTCACATAGTGCTTTGCAGACCCAATCTGTAAGACAACTACGAAGTTAACTGCGTTGGGTTGGGTGGGACAAGAGCATCGCTATAGCTTCCTGGTTTGTACATAATGACTCGCTGTGGCTTCTGTTAAAAAGGCTGCAATTAAGTTGGAGAGCGTACAAATCCAGGTCTTCATCCCATATTCTCAGGCTGAGATTTGGCTTTATCCCTGAATTCCTTGCAATTTAAATGCTGCTATATTTGTAGTACGGAGAAATATCTGTTTGAGTATATGCTGTAAAATGCAGACATTAAGTAGCAAAGGGAGTACAGGTAGGTCTCGTTTAGTGACTGTTCGTGGATGAAAAAGTAACTGCAAACGGATGAAAAGTAGCTTTGCGACCAATCCATGCATCGACAAGCTTCCCAGCGTGTAAAGCAAAGGGAAGCTGAATCATAAGCACAGTGGCTGTTTCACTTAGCGACCACCTCGCTTAACGGCTGAGTTGCCGATCCCAGTTGTGGTTGCTAAACGAAGATTACCTGTACGGTTTGATGCATGAGCATCCATTTCAGTTTCATCGTTGAGGTCAAGTAGGAATCTTTAATGCATTACCAAGTCAGCCGGAATTATAATGTAGTGGACTAACTTAACTATGCCTGGGTATCTTAATGTTGATGATTGAACTAGTTGATTTTAGGCATATTTTGGTGTACTCAGTGTCTCCTGAAAGGTGCATTCTGATAAAACAGGCTGGAAATCAAGGAAATGTCGTTCGGATGGGCATTGTTTCCATAAAATACTTGCTTAAATTGGTTTGATTGAACATTTTATATGCCTTTCCCGTCAAAAGATCTTGCCTCCATCACTTCATTGATTAAAGGCAAAATGATGTTCCTTTATCTTTTCAAGCTGAGATGTAATACCCCTCTCATAACGCTGCCAATTTGCTACTGTTAGTAATTGAGTTTATAACCTGGAGAATAGTCTTGTCATTATGATGTACACACAGCTTTGAAATATATATATGTTCAGGTAACGAGAGCCATGCAGGCTTTTCATTAAAATCCATGTACAACGACGTTGTAAGATCTTTCTGATTCACCCACACAAGAAGAAATCCACTTACCTCTTCTCCGAGAAGAAGATTGCTGTGGTGAAATTGTAAGTGCCCCAAACTCGCATGCACACGTGCGCATGGACACACACACACACAGATGTAGGTTTGAACTCCTGTAAGGGTTCTACTTTGTAAAGCCATGAATGTTACTGGAGGGACTGTCTCACCCCATTACATCAACTCGTCCCCACCTGGTCAGGCAGAGAGGGCATGTTAATGGACCCCGTCCATGAGAGACTGTCGATTGGCAGGGGGCAGGAGGAGGGCCTTCTCTGCCGTGGCCCCCGCCCTGTGGCACACTCTTCCCCCAGAGGTGAGGCAGGCCCCCACCCTCCCGGCCTTCCGGAAAGGGGTGAAGACCCAGCTCTGCCACCTCGCTTGGGGCGGGAGGAGGGATAATCAATCCTGGGGGTGGCTAGCACCTTGAAGATGCCCCCGTGAATTACATGAATTTAATTAAGAACTTTTCAACACCCCCATCTTGGATTTTATATTTATATTGTTATTTAAGAATACTGTTTTTATTGCATTTTAACCTGTATTTATTTTAGTTTTATTGTAAACCGCCCAGAGTCGCTTTCAGATGAGATGGGCGGTGACGAAATTTGAAATATAAGTAAATATAAAATAAATAAATGTCCCTACATATCCCTCAACTCTGGCCTATGCATGTCAAAAGCAACAGATCTGATTCTGTCCTGGGTCTCAGTGTGTTGACTTTCCACGCAAAGAATTTTGCTGCAGAAGAGGGTTCATCCAAAGGATACCCACCCCCCTCTGTTTAGTAATAGTATAATCCCAAAAGGGCTATACCGTATGCTGCTTACAGATGCTCAGCTCAGCTCCTGTGAAATTCTCTGACTTGCTAGAGTTGTCTGTATGGTTAGCTCTTTGGAATAACTCATGGGTCAAAAGCCGGGCAATACATACTGTTTTAAAGGATTTTCATGCATCTGTTTGGAGCATCCTTAAGAAACCGTGTGAGTTTAAAAAAGAAACAGGAAAAGCTAAAACGGTGCAGGAATAAGCAAAAAGGCCTATCAGACCAGTGGCTTCTGACCTTTTCCAGCACAGGTATAAAAGTACATAAAAGTTAATCTCTTACTATTAATTAAACAGTAACATTGTATCTCTAAAATCAAACTTTTCAGTCATCGAAACCTAAAATCAAGACTTCATTCTTTTGCTTATCGGTCTTATATTCTGCATTGTGTTTTAATTATAACTTGAAAAATTCATTAAAAAAAAACTGTGTTGATGTTCTGCTCAATAAAAAGCATGCCACTTGGTGGGTTTCTTTATATTTATTTTGCTGCGGTTTCCAGCTTTGAAGTCTGCTACCTAGTGCCTTTCCCCCCCTTTAAAAGCAGGTCACCTCTTTATCGGAGGATGTCTCTGCTGACGCACCCAGCGTAACATCAGGAGAGGCCCAGTTTCCGGCCGACCAGACACCCGAAGATGCTGATTCAGCTGCTCAAGCAAATAACGCGAAGGACCCAACCGCCAGCAAAGTCATCAGTGATGGCAAACTGGTGAAAGGTAGGTCTCAGTCCAGATTTAGAAATTAAAGGGATCAAACCTTGTCTTTGGAGAGCCCAGAGTCATATTTGGCGCCCAACAACCGTCACTTTGACTCTGAACCTCCCTCTGAAAGGTGCTACTGAATTATGATTTTTAAGGGGACAGAAGGGGGAGGTTATTAAATAAAAGGTCATAAATGCGAACCCAGTTGCACAGCGCCCAAATTGTGATCATGTACCTCAGGGATGCTGCGACGGTCATAAATGTGAGCACTGGTTGTAAATCAGTAAACAAATGGTCATTAAGTGAGGACTTTTTTTTTTGCTTTGCCCCTGCCTTCTTTTAGGAGCAGGTCAGTTACAAGCCAGTTTTGGTCTTTGGCCCCTGCACTAAGCTTTTCTCCCAGATAAACCTAGGTTGGTTTCATCATTAGGTATAAAGCCCGCTGCTGCTGCTGCTTTGCCCAGAGAAGGTGAATTAACACAGGGGCACATTAGCTGAATTCACACATTGCGTTAAGCCACGTGTGTGCTTCATTCAGCTAACTACAGCTAAGCCAATCAGCTAGCTTTACAAACAAAGCCTTCCCTTTATAAGAAGGTGCCCAGGCAACAGAGCAATGGTTATCCTCTTTTTTTAATTGAAGTTTGTTTTCTGTTTGCAATGGCTGTTTTGGATGTTGTAGGTCTGAGCTAGCACATTTGTAAATACCTGTCTTTCAGCAAACGAGCGGCAAAGCACTAAAATATTTGGGGCCGTTCATGCAGGCCCGCAATTCCAAAAGACTCCAAAAAGCAGCTGCTCTTTCACCTCCCGCTGCCGTCGACATATTTCCCACTTTCTCAGGGTCGTGCTGCCCAGTCCACTCTTGAGAAGACACTTAAACCTCCTTGCTCCACTTCACTGCGAACTCCATTCATGTGCTCCTTAGAAACCTTTGCAGTTGAGTTGCGTGTTTCAGCAGGTGGCTGCTTTTAGCGGTAGCAGTCGGATTGAAATTGTGCCTGGCCATCCTCCCCTTTTTTAAAAATTTAGAGAGACCTATCTGCAGGATCATAGCTTTGCTAGACCAGTCGGCTTTTGTGGGGAAGGGGTAAAGGGTTGGTGCCTGAAGAGTTTCCATTTCTACAGATAGAAGGTTAGACTGATGGTTCCAGTAGTAAATATTCCTCATTATTATCCCCCCCCCCCCCAATAGGTTAAATTATTTAACTGCTGTTGGTGTAGGTCCACAAACCATCAGATTTTAGGGCCAGGGTGGGGAGAGTCAACTAGAGTTTGAAAGATTATTACATTTCAAAGTGACTCAAATGTTCATCAAGGGTATTTTTTTTTGGGGGGGGGAGATGAGATAAAGGACTTTGTGACCTTAGCAAGAGAGGTGGGGGGAAATGGTTTGAGATAATTAGGATAAGGAGTATAGGAAGTCTTGAGTTTTATGTATTGGCTTTTGCATGCTTTTACATTGTTGTTTTCTTGTTTTTAAATTGCTGTCTTGTTCTTCGTTGTTGTTTTTGCATTAGTTCTAATTGTTTGTGAGCTGCCCAGAGTCATATATACGGGGTGGGCGGCTGTATAAATTGAGTAATAAATAAAATGAGTCACTTTATATGTTCGATCAGGCAATTTGCCAGTCAGACCCCATGTTGTTGTTGTTTTTAAGTTAAAAGCAGTCTGTTTTGCTTTCAACATTGCCCTTAACTTTCCATGTATTCCTCCATACCAGCATTTTAAGGGCCAGAACTGGCTGAGCTTCTGCCGCAGAAGTTAATTCTCAGCCTCCCTTTTTTAGAGCATTGCTCTCAGTTTCGTTGGCGGCATGAGGATTGATACAAGGCGAAACTCAGGCAGAGAATTCTTAGACATTACCCAGTGCAAATGCTAGGTAAATGAGGGATGGAGGTCACACAGTGAAAGTTTTCCATTCCAAACATATTTTGCCAGTTCATAATTCTCCTTAGAACACAATGGCAGGCTGCCTGTGTTTGAATACCACTCCAAGCCCCTATCCTTGCAAGGACAGTTTCAGATGCTGATACGTCTGTCAGGAGGGTAGAACAGTTGTATTTTGAACAGACTGGCAGCCCGATCAGGTCCATACCACCAGAAGAGCAAGTGGTTATTCTCCAGGGAAAGAGCCAACTTAAGTATGTACAAGTTCAAGAGTGAACATAACCTCTCATGAGTATTGGCAAATTGCATAAAGGGCCTTTAAAATTTAGTGGGGGAAAGCCTTGAGGCAGATATCCAGATGGTTGACTCCATCCCGTTTAATAGAAAGTCAATTTGCTAAAGATTTTTCCCCTTAAAAGGATGTGTGTGGTGGAGTGTTGAGTGGGTAGAGGAGATGGGAAAAAACTGGAGCAGGGGAGCTGGAATATTGTTCCTTGTCTCCAAAAAAGGATGCTTTCGGTCTTTTATACCAGTCTTCCCCCGCTCCCCCCCGCTGCTTCAGTTACTTTCAAATAGATCTGAAAATGAGACAACAGGATGTACGGTCACAATATTTTATGGTCTATTTTTGTCCTGAGATGGCTGATAATTAGAGGGAACCACAACACATAAATGGTAATTAGAGGGTTGGGCTAAGCTTCAGCACAATAGCAAAGAAGGAGCTGGCTTAGCAATTTTAGGCAGCGCGGTTCTGATTCGCAACCAGCGGAGACTGTACTCCAGTACAAAGATGCCCTCTTCCCAGTACCTGGCTGCCGACTCCGCGTCTTCTAGAAAGCCCCTTTCGTTCCCGACGCTGGGCGTGTTACGTTCTCCTCGAGCAGTTTTGATTTTCTCCCCCGTTATGTTCTTCCCCCAGGAGGCTATTTGCCAACTTGGGTCACTCCTCTTAAGCTTGCCGGGGGTCTTCCTTGTTTTGATTACCCAGAGCTCAAGGCTTGGATAACTGCGCTCACTTTAATCCTTGGAAAATAACTAGTTTGCTGGAAATACCAAAGCTTCTGGAGGAAAAGTCACTGCCTTAGCCAGCCAGGCATGACCCATTCAGAAGGGAATCCCATTCTGTTATCGCAGGGGCTGTGGGGCTGAAAAACAAACTATCCAACGTATAGCCAAAATAGAGCCTATCGTGGAGACATAGGATATTATTTATTTATTTATACAATAAATAAATAGGTAGGTAGGTAAGTTGCAGGGGCAAGCAGCCTTCTTTCTGTCAAGGGCCTCATTTCCGGGGCGGGGGTTAGGGCTTGTGGGTGGGCACATGATAGTAGATTCCCAAGCCGCCAGTCAGGACGGTGTTTCTCAACCTTAGCAACTTTAAGATATGCGGACTTCAACTTCCAGAATTCCCCAGCCATGCTGGGGAACAAATGGTTGTAATTCAAGGACCGCCTGTGTTTGTACCAGAATAGCATTAAAGATAGCTTACTGAAGCCTGTGTAGTTTTTTTGCTTAACGACCATGTGATTCATTTAATGACTGCGGTGATTCGCTTAACAGCCACGGCAAAAAAGGGTTGTAAAATCGGGTGCTGGCTGGGGATTCTGGGAGTTGACGTCCACACATCTTAAGGCTGCTAAGGGTGAGAAACACTGAGTTAGAAGGAGACAGGCAAAAATGCATGGAGATAACCCTTTGCTTTCTGACCCTTGCTTTCTTTTTTCCCCCCTCTCTGTCCTAAGCATCACATTGCAGGGAACAGACAATACGTCTCCCCTGGTCCGGACAGATTTCTTTAAAAGGAAAATTAAAATTAAGCCAAGGATGGCATGAATGAGGCTGGGGGCTGCACACAGCCCTGAATTGCCCTCCCCTACTCTATTCTACCAAGACTTTTTCTCCTCCCTCTCCTCCCCCCCCCAAAAAATTAAGCTCTGCAACTGGTTGCCAATCTTCCTTCCTTCCTTCCTTTCCAACAGCTTCATTCGCCCCGATAAGCTTTGCAATCCGGGCCAAAGAAAATGACATGCTTCCCTTGGAGAAAAACCGTGTGAAACTCGATGACGACAGCGATGAGGAGGACGAGGAAGGCAAAGAGGGCCAAGAGAATGCCAGCAGCAGCTCCAACAGTGCCGCCGTGCTTGCCCCCCCCAGCAGCGCTCCCGAAGAAAAGAAGCCACAGCTGACCCAGGAGGAGCTGGAAGCCAAACAAGGTAAGGACTTCATTGTCTGGAACAACTGAAGTTTATAGGCCATGCCGTTTGGAAGCTGCCTCTGCGTAGACAGGGCTGAAGTATTGTTAAAGGTGGGAGACCGAAAGAGAGGAGAAAGCAGAAGAAATACAAGTCTCTTTGGTTGTTGATACACGTGTCTTCCCCCCCCCCCCCCAATCGGGATTCATTTCTGATTTCCTTGTCTAACGTGGTATTTCTTCATTCTTAAGGCCTGCAGCCAGTACTAAATAACTTACTGCTGATGCAGATGTATCAACACATCCATGGTATGAAAATTGGTTGCCTTCAGACAAAGGCTGGATTATCTAGACTGGGTTTAGGGAAACCTTGCTGTTGAGGACCTGGCCAAAAGCACCTCCTGTATCCTCCCCTGAAAGGTGTATTTGCTGGGAAGAGGCCAGGAGAAAATGGGAGATTAGGCAAAGAGAGATGGGCAAGCCGGTTAGCAGCTTATCTCATCAATGGCAACTTGGCCCAGGTGTCAAGAAAAAGGCCAGGAAAAAGCATTTCATAGCATTCAAAGAGACTCTGCCTTAATTAACTTATTCTAGAGGCAGCTGGGAAATGCCTGTTAGTTTCCAAAGTACAGGTAGCCCTCGACTTACGATCACGAGTGGGACCGGAACTTCCACCGCTAACGTCCCCCGTTTCTCAAGGTCTTTCTCACATACCCTTACACTCGGCTTGTATGCATGAGCCCACTGCGTTCAATTGTAAGAGGGTGTTTTTGGGACATGTGATCTGTACAGCAATTCTGGTTCCTTCATCCTGGTTTGTTGGTTAGAGCAGTTTCTCAGCAGAGGCACTTTCCAGCTGTGTGGACTTCTGCTCCCCAAATTCCCAGCAGTGCCTATGCTGGCAAGGATTTCTGGGAGTTGAAGTTCTCCCATAGGGAAGTTGTGTGAATCCAGCCACTAAAAAACTCCCCCTTCCTTTTGGCTTTGTGCGAAGATGGAACGGATGAAGTATGGAAATTCACTGTAAATCAGGAATATTGGCTTACTTTATACAAAGGTAGCCATTGCCTATGAAGTGTATTTGCTAGTTAAGAAAAGGCTAACGAAAGTGAACGACTCAGGGTCCTTGACATTTGCTATAATAGACACAAAATACATGAGGCAGATGGGGAAAGGAAACATTCTCTTCTCCATTTTTCTTTCCTGAAAGCATTGTGTTGGGTGATAATTAAATCTGCATTTGTCTGTGTCTAATTCAATAAAATGCAGCAGTGTAATTTGATGGAGAATTCTCGTGAAGCTACCACAGTGATAGGGTTGACTTTGAGATGCTATGAAAAGGCTTCTCCATAAAGTGCAAACATACGATTATTAATAAAAATCCTGAAGCCATTTGCAAATAGAATTATTCATTAAAAAAAATATCCTGCAGAAAGTCTTGGAAGGCAGGGGGAGCGTATCAGGTTCCAGAGACAGAGAGACATAATTACTGCCCAATATATTATTCCATGTCTGCAGGTAAAAGGGAGACATGGAATGCTGTATTCCAGCGGAAATATTCCCCCTCTCTCATATTCTGAAAATAGCCTATATTTTAAAATACTGTTTACAAATCTTGATAAAGTCCTTTTTTAATATCCTTCCAAAGATGAGCACCGGGCAGTAAAACGATGCCTTTTCGTTTGTAAAATATCAGTGAAATGTGAGGCCTGCTGGGAAATTAGGCAAGACCGAGATCACTAACTTTTAAAATGTTTGTATTCAGGGTCTTTTTAAACCTATGTCATCAATCCAGGAAGCGTGAGTGAGTGCCCCGAATTGAAATTTGGAAATTAAAATATATAGAATATCTTTCTGATTAATGACTGCTGTGCATATGAAATCTGTGGTGACTTCCAGAGGGGTCCTGACCCACCATTTGAGTACCCCACATTATGAGAAATCCCATGACTCCAGGGGCTTAGCAAAGCTAGAACTATCTATTGGAGCCAGAATCTTTTATGCAAAAACACAGAGGCTGCTAAAAAGCGTAATGAATTGTCAGTAGATGCTTAAACTATACAAGAAGCCTTAATTTATTGAGGCAACGGATATTTTATATGTGTGGGTGTATTCAGAAGGGCTTATTTTACCAGGGCAGGGCAGCAATTATAAATTGCAGCAGCACCCTTAATTGATTGTGACTTGCAGCTTTGCCCAAGTAATGGATCGGAGTCAGGCCATGCCAAGGGGCAGAAGTCTGGATTGCTGGTCTCTGCTTGAAAGCATGGAAACAGAGGGTAGAGAGATGCGATAGGCCAGTTTTTCCTCCGAGAACTGGGCTGCCTGGCTTCTGGCAGTTTTTCCCTGCGTGTTTCCTCCATTTTGCTAAAAAAAATCCTGCAGTGATGGTGACACACTGGACACTTGCAGAGTGGCACTGCACTCACAGCCGTTTCTCAACCTTTTGACCCTGGGGGAACCCTTGAAATATTTTTCAGGCCTCGGGGAAGGGACCCCTGCCCATTCAGGCTCAAAGATAGGCCAGAAGTTGCAAAATTATTGTATTTGTTTCACGGGTAGGCCTGTCTATATGTATTAGCAGTGCCCTTAAACTGAAAATAACGAATGGAACTTACCTCTTTAACACGAAGTTGCCCAAATTTGAAATATTTTTTTTTAATGAATTGTGATCTCCCCGGGAACCCCTCGGGACCTCTCGCGGAACCCGAGGGTGCCATGGAACCCTGGCGGAGGAACCCTGCTCTCGTTCACTTGTCCATCTGCATTTAGGGGAGCGCCATGGCCTGATGTAATCAGTGGTTTTCCTCAGGGTTTTGAGCAAGCTGTGCTAAGATTCCTAACATCACATGGCTTGAACGCACATCTTACAAGCTTGGGATTGTCACACGCACGCACACACAGGCACACACCCTGTTCTAATTAGCCCAGTTAGTGACAGTGAAAGCTGTTGAGTACACAGCTGTACTCGCATACTAACCTCCTTTTGCAACCCTACATCTTCATCACCTGGTTCTAGCCCAGCGTTGGAAAATGCCTGTGTAAGCAGAAAGCATTTCCATGGTAATTGCCCCCTACATGGAAGAGGCAGAGAAGCACCCCAGAATAAGAAATAATTAGCAAGACACACGTGCACCAGTGGAGCCATTGCTTCCCCATCCCTCCTCTTCGTGCCCTAATTAATCTTCCCCTGTTTTGTGTTACCTTTAAATTTAATTTCACCTTGAGGCTCTGCCTGGCGTTGCAAGTGGCTGCGTCCTCTGCCTTCTGCTTTGTTCACCAAGCATTGGTTTAAGGGCCAGAGTTCAGTTCTTTGAATTACTGCAATACAAAAGACAATTATGCTCAATCTCTAGCTTTGGGGGAGCGGGGGGGACTCTGGATGGAAGCCAGGAAAAGGTAGGCAATAGATCAGGAGCTGCCATGTTGCAAACTTCTGTTCCCAGCCTAAATCTTGGTTCCCCCCCACCCTATCTGTTGCCTTCTGCTGCCTTGTTAATGACTCTCTAGTACACTGTAAGGTAAAGGTAAAGGTTTCCCTTGACTTAAAGTCCAGTCGAGTCCGACTCTAGGGGGCGGTGCTCATCTCCGTTTCTAAGCCTTGGAGCCGGCGTTGTCCATAGGACACTTCCGGGTCATGTGGCCAGCATGACTCACGGAACGCCGTTACCTTCCCGCCGAAGCGGTACCAATTAATCTACTCACATTTGCATGTTTTCGAACTGCTTGGTGTGCAGGAGCTGGGATTAACAACGGGAGCTCACCCCGCCGCGCGGTTTCGAACCGCCGACCTTCCGATCGACAGCTCAGCGGTTTAACCCGCAGCGCCACCACGTCCCTAATTAAGTACACTGTAATGGTCATGAAATAGTTGATTCACATACAGGTAGTCCTCGCTTAACGACCACAATTGGGACCAGAATTTCCATTGCTAAGCGAAGCAGTCATTAAGCAAATCCGTCCCAATTTTATGACCTTTTCTGCGGCAGTCATTAAGAGAATCACCACAGGAGTTAAGCGAACCACATGGTTGTTAAGCAAATCATATAGCCCCCCACTGATTTTGCTTGCCAGAAGCCACCGGGAAAGTCAAAAATGGCAATCACATGACCATGGGACAGAACGATGGTCATAAATTTGAGCCGGTTGCCAAATGCCCAAATAACTACTGGGATGCTGCGACAGTCATAAGTGTGAGAACCAGTCATAAGTCAGGTTTTTTCCAGCACTGTTGTAAGTCTGAACTGTCACTAAACGAATGGTTGTTAAGTGAGGACTACCTGTACATTTGAATTACAGCTGAAATGTACAGTGATTGGCCTTGGTGTTCAAGGACTGGGATCTAATTTTTTGTGAGATGTTTTCCAACCCGATCCTGCTTGCTCTGCCCTTGCTGACCTTCTGCGAAGGGCTCTGCTTTTCGAGGTCTTGTCCAGGCCTGTTTTAAGTTCTTTCCATAGTTCTGTTAGCAGCTCCATCTCAGAGCCCCGCTGCAGCTTCAAAATGTCTCCCTGGTCATGACCAGCATCTGGATGTCTCTGCACAGCTGGGTGTCTCAATTCAGGAAGAACTCAACCTGCATAAATGAACCGCATGACTTTTCTGCCAGAGCAGAGGGGGCAGGGGTTCCTTTGTGACTTCCGAGTAGGAATGAGTGTTAATTTTATTTTTGGCTTAGTTTTGGGAGTGTTGACTCCTAGTGCCATGGAAACCGGGCATTTTTGTATGTTGATGGCAGTTCTGGATAAATGTGCATACGACTGCTGTGCTTTTCTGGATTTCTGAGCCTTTTTTCATCCCCCAGTAAAAAACAAACAAACCATGATTTGGCACCCCCCCAGTTTTGAAATTGACCTTACCCATGGCTGGAAAGCAGCCCCCATTCAGCCTACTAGTGAACTGCAGTCTTTCCCAGGAGGAAGTTTGGCCACTTGTTTGAAAAATGTTTCCCGCCCCATGGTGCGCAGCCCTGAATTATGTGGACCATTGGTTTCACATGATCTAAGAAAGCTTGCCACATTTGCAGCCTTGCTGAATCAGTGCCCCTTTCCACAGTTTTTCCTCTAGGCCAGTGTTTTTCAAATTTGGCAACCTTAAGATGCTGGCTGAGGAATTCTGGGAGTTGAAGTCCACACATCTTAAAGTTGCCAGTCTTAAAAAAACGCTGCTCTAGGCACTCTCCCCCATTACCTCTATAATACAGGAAAGTTTTCTTTGGCTACCCAATAGCCTTTGCTCTTTCCCATTCTCAGAATTTATGAAAGCCTCTTTTCATATTCCTTTGTTCTTTCTCATGTCCTTCGTTAATCTTGCCTAGCTAATGAAAAGTCGTCTTTCAAAATCCCTGCTGTTTGATGTCTGTGTGTTTTTAAGAGCATCACAGTACTTTCCGCTCATGGTTCTGTTTTGTTTTGTTTTTTTAAACTTTGGTTCTGCCTCTAGCACATTTTTAAGGTGTTCTTCCACACAATCTTTAAAAGGCCATGTAAGATTTGGGTGTTTTTTTAAAGATCACACGGGTGCCCGATTTTCAGACAATACCGGTAATGCAACTTGGAGTACAAAACGGTTGGTCTCGCAGTGTCTTAAGTTAAATGACTGTCTTCTCCTCTCCCCCCCCACCCTCCCCAAACCAGCAAAACAGAAATTAGAAGACAGATTGGCAGCTGCAGCAAGAGAAAAACTAGCCCAGGCTTCCAAGGAATCGAAAGAAAAACAGCTGCAAGCGGAACGCAAGAGGAAAGCGGCCCTCTTCTTGCAAAACCTGAAGAACCCACTGGCAGACATAGAAGTTGAAAAAATGGAGGAAAGTGCCTTTAATATAGAGGTGGGCAAATAGCAGTTTGGACCGCGGTAGGACTTGCAAAAAGACTGTTTCGGGGGCGGGCTGGGAGGAAGTGTAAAAGAGCCGCTAGCGCTGCTGAAAATAACTGGTTTTTCCTGGGATTGAATGAGGAGCATTCTCCGAAGAAAGGGAGGAAAATGATCTAAAGGCAGTGCATCAGTCTTTGGTTCTTTGGCGATATAAGAAATAGCGATAAATTGACCTGGTACACCCTTTCTGATAACTCCAAAGCCAAGCAAATCACGAGAGTTTGAAGGGCAGTTTTTTGTATGGGCGAAAGCAAGGGGGAAAAATGCTAAGATTTGCATTTCTAATAAAAGCATGTGTTATTTGCATTTCCCAAGCATGTCCGTGAACTGGAGTATAATTATCCCTCCAGATACAACGTGTTTTTCAAGGAAGAGATGATAATGTTAGGGGGAAGCACACGCCAACAACTGCTGAAAATGCTCACATATTGGAGAAATTGCTTGCAGTAATAGAGTATATTAGGAGAAATCCATCCATACATACATAGATACACAAATGGGTTTATGCCACATAAAGTGAATAATTTCCCCCCTCGGGGGTTATTAAGAGTTACTTAAGATTTGGTAAGGTTGTGCTAATTGAAAACAGTTACAGACTTACTTCTTTAAAAGCTTTAAACATTGGGTGATTTCTCCACAACTACTTCAGTCCTCCTGGTTTCATTTAGATGTTAAGATTTGGATTTTTTTTCTTCTTTTCATTAGAGATCAAGCATTTAAGGCAGAATGGAAGCTAAAAGCAGGAGTTGGGAATGAACAGTGGGGCTAAAACTATTTTTGAGCAAGGATAAGGGTGTTTTTAGCCCTCAGCATGTACTGTGTGAGAAGCAGTTTGAAAACCTAAGGCGATAAACTCAGTTTGCTAACTGCAGCTCCCTTAATTTCAGTCGAGGCTAGGCATTAGAACTGATGGAGGCATCTGGCTTTTGTTTTATTAATTATGGCTTTTATCTGCCTTGCTTGTTTGGAAAGGGATGGATCAGCTAGTACTTGGGGTCTGAGGCAAAAAAACAAAAAAGCCCTGGGGGATAACGGTGTTGCCAGGAGCAACCTAAGAACTATGATTCTGAAAATTAATTGTCCCCGGAGAGTTGGGAACCTGGTTTGCTAGCGCTAATGTGGCTCCTGAAAATGAGTTTGGGCATCAAAACCAAAGCAGAGGGAAATCAAATTAAATTCCGAAGGCACACAACTATATTGTGCTTGATCTTTGGCACCAGAGAGCTAGCAGCAGCTGTCCAGGCATTCTCATTTGAAAAAAAAATAGTCTGTATGGAGAGAATAAGATTTTTTTTCCCCTGTGGGGGGTGAACAGAGTCATAGCAGAAGCCCCAACGGAGCAGGTGGTTCTTTGGCCCTTCCTATTTATTTATTTAATCATCCCTGCATGGGATTGGGTAGCTGGCAGAGAAGTTGGCATTTTGCAGAGTGCCAGCTCAGAGAAGACATTGTCCTCCATGCCTATAATGGGAAAGCTTCGGAAGTCGTGTGGGGGAGATCCTTGTAGGCACAGATTCTCCTGGAACAAGCTGGGAGGTTGTTGGTTTCCAAGCTACTGTAACCAAGGGATCCTGTGTTGGAACAATAAGTACCCCTCTCCTTATCCTATATTATGTGCCCAGGCAACTATTACAGATCTAACACAAGACATAGAACATTTCTGGTCCCTGTTAAATTTCCCAGGGAGAGATATTTTACAAAGCCTGAATTTAAACTCCCCTTAAGGTAAAGGCCAGCATACTTCCAAAATAGCCCTCCCCTTAAAGAGCTCCTCCCCCATGGGAAGCCCCCACGCATGTTTTAACCTCCAGCCCCAAGCAGTCCCAGCCAGCATTAGTGGTGCTCAAGGAAGGATAGAGCTGGAATCCAAGTACGCCTCACCTTGGGCTAGGATGCCTCAAAAGACACCAGCAGATATTTCTAGTTTTCACAAAATGGTGTGGTGATACGTGGTTTCTGTCTCCTACCCCGGAAGAGTCATCTGACCTGTGGGTGTTTTGATCATCTCATCACCTCTGGCAAGCCAGCTTAGCAATAATTAAACAGACGCTTTGTGGGAGAAAAATGGGTTGTCATCAAACCGGTAAATAACGTTTGCGCGTGTTCATAATCACAACCCTTGAACCGGTTTCCTGCTGTTTCTTGAGCCAAAGGCACAGGCTGCACTGAGGCCTGTGACCTGCCGCACAAAACGGCAAGATGGTATGAAAGGCAGGACCGTTCACCTTGTGCACTATCTGGAAAGGCAGCTTAGAAATCATTTCAATCTTGATTACTCTCTATTTAACTACACACTTTAAACTGTAGGCATGTTCTGTATTGATAAGAAAAATAAGCCCTTACCATCTTCCGTATCTTTCCTGTCTTTAAATTTAATTGCTCTGCAAGCTTTGGCAGGGATGCCCATAAAGCTCTCGGGCAGGTTATCAGGCCAGAATTGCTGCTGCAAAGCTGAAGCCGAGATCTCCTAGAATCTAGTTACGAGGGATTGGTTTCAGCTTTCTGCGAGCCTCTGACATCATTGACCCAAAACTTAAGCATTGCAATAATAACTCTTGTAGCAACTAGCTTAGCATAATGTGTGAACCCAGCCAGTTGTGGTTTATTCAGCAAACTGTGTTTAAGCAGAACATGGCTTGACCATGATATGTGAATCCTACAATTATATGCATATACTGTACAGTAGTTTTGGATACAACATTTTTTGTCCCTCAATTTCAGGGAATATTTTCATAGCCCTGATTATTTATTTTATCTTGTTCTTTCTCTTCCTCTTGTTCTTGGTTTTTTTTTTTTTTTTTTGGTTCTTCCATGTTTTGGCAATTGTTTTGTTCTTGGTGCCAAGGTCTTTTCTTTTGCCAGTGTTCCCCCGGTATAAAAAACACTACGAACGACTTCCAGCACATCTTTGGGTACTGACGTCTTCAGCAAACTGTCAGAGGATCATAAATTCTCCATCACCAGGGGAGAATAAACATTATCTTAGCAAGAACGTGACGTGTATGGGATTCACTGCTGGAAGATCTGTATTACACCCTTCTGTTTCACAGTAATGAAGACAGAGCTACATCTAAAACCTAGTTTTTTTCTGTGATGGAAAATCCAATTCAATTAAAATTTCCATCACGTCTTCGTAAGCTCATGAAAGCACGTTGGCTTAGGGATTGGACTATAAATCAGAGGCCACTGACTTAAATCTAAGACATCCACTTCCCACCTCAGCCTTACATATGAGGAATAGAAGCGAGAGCACCCTAGTGTATATGTTTGCTTTTGGGATCCAAACAATGTGCCTTAGGTATTTTTGAGTAAAGTGCTTTTAAAAACCCAAAAGACCATTCCTACCTTAATTCTGAATAATCAGACCCGGTTAGAAGTTGTGCCAAGTTGGCTACTTAAATGGAAACTTCTGCAGGTAAGAAAATGGTAGGTATCTTTATATGCAGTATAGGCAACCGCATATAAAGAATATTTAGTGATAGTAGAATAGTACAGTAGTTTAACTCGGGCAAATAAACGAATAGGTGCATTCCTTGTGGCTGAGTTCTTGGTTACATTCTCTGCTTCCTTGTAAACGCTGCCATCATTGCCATAATCCAGGATTGGACAAGGTAGCGAAGGGTACACAGGCACACACACAACCGCAGACCTGGGCAGTGTCATTTCCAGGCGCTCACGTTGGCGTTCTTGCCTGAAATCTCAGTTATTCAGGTCAATTCTCCCCACTTCTCCCCGCTCCCCCCAAAAGAGCCTGCATTTTTTTCATTTAGGCTACCCCTGGATGAATGGTTTATTTTGTTTCTTCCCTTCCCTCTCTGTCATTTTTTAAATGAGAATGCTTTATACGAACCCCTTTGAGATCCACGCCAAAGTATTTAACGTGAATGTTGGCTATTTAATTAGAACGTCCTCTGTGTGGAAATGCTGGAAATGCTATTACTAACTCTTCACCAGCTCCTTCATTTTCCTGGGACTGTTCCGTTTCCTGCCAGGTACCTCACCATCAGAATCTGTCCCTTCAGTCCCAGAGCAGAGCTGAAAGCACAGAAGACAAAAACTCTTTTCCCGGGTTCTCACCTCAGTCGTGTGAAAAACTGCCTGTATTCTGTGAGTGCCCACCATCCTACCTTAAGTTAACCTGGAGGATGGATCCTCTAGTAGAAGGTAGCAGGGAGTTGCAAGACGCACGTGTCCTCCAGAGTGAAGTTTAGAGAGTTGCCTACCATGGTGCAAAGACAAGTACTGGAAAGAGAAGTGAGCTCAGAAGGTAGACCGTGTCATCTATTATTCAATCGGTAGGGTAGAGCAGAAAATGGAAAGAAGTTCACACGTTTCATATTTACCCATCTGGGGATGTTGCCTGTCTGGAAATCAGGCTGCTTGTGACAGCTTGCAGCTGGACTGGAACCCCAAGGGCTTCAAAGGTGGGGTTGGGGGCTGCACGTAGCCCACCCTACCCACGTCCACAGGTGGGTTGAATCACCAATCCAGAGATACCTCCCGGGGTAGGAACGAAGCTCCTTCAGGTGGTTCTTGAGAGAGATTCCAGTACTTCCCATGAATTGAGCCTTCAGAAACATTTGGTGCTTGGGCTAAAAATAAGTAGAATTGTATGTAAATGAGGCTTCTTTGTTTTAAATCTCCTCTAATAGCTTTTGTGTTTTTAATAGCACTCTTTGTGGTTATTAACAAGCACATGGAAATGCAGATTTTAAAAGACAATGAATATCTTTAATTGCTCCCAAGCAACAATTCTTGTAATTTAAGTTGGATGGTGTGAATGAATGACATGTTAAATTGTATATTATTAGCCACGAACAAATTTCAAGGTTCCCTGTCACCACTACCACTCCACCCTTGCCTCTTTGTTTCATTTAAAAGTATTTTGAGAACATAAGCTCTCGTCCTTGAGTTGAGCAGAGCTTCAGGTTTGATTGTTTCGTTATTGTTGGTTGTCTAGATGATGCGTGATGTATTGGATGTTGTTCAGGACTGGAAAGGTGAAAGTGCATCTCGCAGACGGCTTAAATGAATTTATGACAGTGAAAGAGCCAAACCCACCTTGTTTTGGAGGTGGGTCTAGCCTTGAAAATGGAGAGGAAACTTCTGGGCAAAGATGGCAAAATCGCATTTGCAGCTCTGAAATGGTTGCTTTTAGAATAACATTTAAAGTAGACTTAAGACATCTGATCTGTATGTCCATCAAATTCTGCTTGGCGGAATCTTTGAAGCCTTCGTTGCAAGCCCTCTTCTAAGAAGGGTGGACCTGGACTTGCACGTCTTCTAAAGCAGGCTCCGGGAGATGAGACCACATCAGCATAGACCAGGATTTCTCAGCCAGGGTTCCGTGGCACCTTTGGGTTCTGTGAGAGGTCACTCAGAGTTCCCTGGGAGATCACGATTTATTTAAAAAATTATTTCAAATTTGAGCAACTTCACATTAAAGAGGTGATGTCATGAGTACTGATGGTGAGCAGGAGGGGGCCCCTATCCAGGGGGGAAAACACATGCGTAGTACTGAGGAGTTAAGCAGCCATTCAAAGAGACACAGATCAGACCCGTCTTAACTTTTGGGGTTTACCTGTCTGGGTTTTTCCCACGCTTCTTCAGTTTGTTAGGATTTTCTGTCTAATGTAGCAGTAATAATGTGCTAGAGACCTATTCCTTGTCTCAGCGTGGTTCCTGGCTGTTAGGACAGGCATGTGTCATTCTTTATTTTTAGTTTAAGGACACTGTTCATGCGTATAGACAGGCCTACCCATGAAACAAATATAATTTTGTGACTTCTGGCCTACGTTTGAGCCTGAATGTGCAGAGGTTCCTTCCCCAAGGCCTGAAAAATATTTCAGGGGTTCCTCCAGGGTCAAAAGATTGAGAAAGGATGGCGTAGACAGTCTTGTATGGGTGTCTTCTGCACACAAAAGCTTCTGATAATGAGAAGAGGCATGGAAGGGGAACAAGATAATTGAGGTTAGAATACAGAGAGCCTGGTGGACACTTTGGTGACAGATTTTTCTTCTCAGAATGTATTTTCTGGACACCTTAAAACATCAAAACAATAGTTTTGGAATACGCTTGTAAAAAGTTACTCAGCAATCATGTACAGTAGGCTGTGAATAGCTAACAAGGGACTAGATTCACACATCTAAACTATATTGGGGGGGGGGTGTTGGTTGAGGCCTAGTGTGTTGTATGAACCATGCCATGATAATGTTGTACAAACTTGGTTGGTGTGCAGAAATCCACATCAGGAGCTGCCGTCATGCTGGGCCTGTTTTGAAAACATGCCCTCAAACAGCTGGCCCTTCATTCTTCGTCGTTGCTTTGCTATCGTAGCCTTCTTCTTGTGGTTGTTTAGATTCATTACAGCTGCCCCACTTCAAAAGACTTTCCCTGCTTTGCAAAACAGTGCATGGCAGGAATTGTTCCTGCTCTGGAATCAGGGTTTGGCCGGGCAATGCCATTTTTCATCAGCAGAAGTGCGGCTCTGTTTACCACCAAAGTCTGTGTCCTTCCAAACTTGGCTTCTGCGTTTATCCACCTTCTTCCTTTGCATTTTCTAATATGGTAATGGGCTGTCACAGTAACCCTGATTTGCTACAGGTTTATAAATGTTAGTAAGCACTTACCCAGCTTTACATCCGAGGGTTTAGCTTGCAGTTTCCATTTGCCATATATCAAGAAGGCCGGTCAATACCTAGACCACAGTAAATGGTTTCTGCACGTAATAGAAGTTGGAACCGGGCCTGCATTCCTCATAAAGGAGGGATAAATGACATTCAGAGGGAGAGAATTGATTATATAAATGCCTGTAAGGACTCAAGAAAGAGCTGCTCAAATACCTCTTAGCAAGCATTAACTCAGAGGGCTCCAAGTTGAAGCATGGAGCAGCTTTGGACCTGATCACCCCTGGCTTTATTTTATCCCGTTTCTACTTTATGCTTTTCATTATTCTTTCTAAGCTAGCTTTCCATTTATCTCCGTTGCTAAACCTTGACTGGCGACTTGAGGCATCCTCTTTCCTCAAGTCAGAAACCTTTTTTTTTTCCTTGCTGGTATCTCTGCGACATCTTCGCTTTTCAGTCTGGCCTTTTCTCCTCTTTAATGTGTTGTTTCTACATTTGTTTCCGTCACCAATGTACATACAGCAGCGAACCTTCAGTTCCTCTAGGGGTGCTGTTTCAGAATCTTTCCTGGGGATAGGGATATAAATAATGTATTGAGTGGGAGGCGTGTAAATTTACTCACTTGTTCATGCTCATACAGGTAGTCCTCAACTTATGACCACAATGGGGATCGGAAAATTAAGTACTATGGTCGTTAAGTGAGGCATCACATGACCGCACCTGATTTCACATTTTTTTCAGCAGTTGTTAAGCAAACCACCTTGGTCATTAAGTGATTCACATGGTTCCCCATTGATTTTGCTTGTCAGAAGCCAGCTGGGAAGGTTGCAAATGGTGATCATGTGACCCTGAGACACTGCGACCACTGTAAATGTGTGCTGGTTGCCAAGTGCCGAAATTTGGTCACATGGCCACAGGGACACTGCAACAGTCATAAGTGCAAGGACCCGTCGTAAATCACTTCGCATGGTTGCTAAACAAATGGTCGTAAATTGAGGACTACCTGTATCCACCACATCATCAAAACCCAATTAAGGAGTAGGCAAAGCCAGGTGCCCCTGACACAGGCAGAAGGGTAGCTTGTGTGAATTCAGCCATCCTAGAGCATGTTACCTGTAGAACTAAAAAATATGCTTATGAACCTTTTCAGTCTTTCCTCTCCTTTGCACCAGCAAATGGAAAGTTGGGGATTTGCAGGAAAAATCAGAACAATCATTTGGATTCCTGGCATTTGACTGTAACGCTGGTCTTGTGGGTAGGGTTGTTCCAAACCAGCTGTGATGTCTGCAGTATCATGGCACCTTGGTTCTCGACAGCCACTGGAATTATCTGCAGGAAGTGACACCAAGCTGGCTTGCTTCTTTCTTTGTGGCATGTATATTCTGCCTTTTCCCTGGGAGCTCAGGGCAGTGGGTGTGACTTGAAAGAAAGGGGGGGGATGAGCGAGAGATTGGCCCAGAGATCTCCTGAACTTGTGATCAAGTAGAGACTTGAACCCGCTTCTCTCCTGTCCAGGTTAACTCCACGTAGACTGCGGCCATTTCTTCTCCTTGCTCTGCCTTTCTCCAGCTCTAGATCATCAAGCGCACTAAAGGAACGCCTGTCACAAATACGTGGGAAAAATAAAGGCTTACTGGATTTTGCAGCGATTCAGTGCTTCTGGAAGGAGTGCTAGCATTGTTTGTGTTTGAATGGATGACACAGCTGATAAAAATGTTTTTGTGTTCTCCCTTTTACATTTTCAGGACTCCTTGCCTGAAACTCTTTATTTCCAAAGCAAGTTGTTGGTTGGTTGGTTGGGTTGGTTGGTTGGTTGGTTGGTTGGTTGGTTGGATGGATGGATGGATGGATGGATGGATGGAGCGGCATTTTTATTACTCTTATCAACTGGCTTTTTCTGCCTCTGCCCAGATGGTGATAGGCTTTTTTGTTGTTTCTTAAAGGGTTGTATTTCGTTGTTTACCTTCTTCATTGTTTATCTTTTGTGTGCTTGCCATAAAAATTAAAGGAAATGAATTAATTAAATGTTAAGAACAATTCTGAAGCTGCTTTAACGCTGAGTTGTTATGGCCCTGTGAGATCTTCGCTCTTAAGAAGTAGATACCAACAAAGCCTGCCAAAGATTTGGGGCTGTGAAACATGAATCAGTACAGCTCTTGTTTCAAACCCAGCTTTGATGGTTTCTTTTGCTACCAGACCCAATGAAGGGAGCAAGAGATACGCTTCGACCTTTCAGAGAATCTGTTTCTGCTAAAAGACTTGCCACTTAAACTCAGAAGGTGGGATGAGCGGCTGGCAACCCTGCAGAGGAGTCTTTCTCAGCCTCGGCAGACATCTTAAAGTTGCCACGGCTGAGAAGCACAGCTGTAGAGTGACCATCTTCCAGACCATTTTCCACGTAGCGCATGTTTTACTGGGACAGTTGATCTGATTCGGTACGGGGCAGGTCCCTCTGTTCCTTTGAAGGCCTAAGTTGATTGAATCCATTTCCGTATTTTGATTAGACAAAAGCCTGATTTTCCAAGTGCCGTTCTTTGATGCTGTGTTTGCTACTTGCAGTTTCTAAAAAAAACAAGGGCCATTCTGTAATAGATTCCCAATACGTGAAGACAGATAAATAGGTTTCCTGTAAAGTCGGAGTGCAATTTGTTCGAATATTACATTCTACTAAATTCATGTGGAGGTTATTTTTGTTTTTTTTCCTCCCTGTAACGGTTAAAAAAAATAAAAGATGTTTGCCAGCCTTAATATCTATTTTGTCTCGTAGCATGCTTCCATGTTGCTACCTTTGTCAGGTTCTCAAGGCTTTGGGTTATAATTATATTATACATTTCTCTAGTTGTTTAGCATAATATATTGCTCAAATCCCACTTCTTCGGGTTAGTATAGAGCTTTGCCTGGAATATTAAAATGTGTACTTTCTCTGGAAATCAAATCAAGAAGGCATTTGCGAGACGGCCAAATTGTAAGTTCTAAAATTGCTCCTCTGCAGATGGATGCTTTACAACTCCCAGCATTTTGACAGTGTTCTGCAACTAGACAGCTCTACCACCCCAACTTATTTCTGCCAATGGCAGAAATAAACTTGCCTTGCATCTCCGTTTTTTTTTCCCTCTCTCCCAAACATCTTATCCCCTCTCTGCCCTGACATGTCTCTTGTGCATTTCTGTCTTCTACACTTCAGCAAATGTTTTGGCGTTTTGATTAGAGCTTTTCTGCTCCCCTGGCAGATGTCTTAGCACGGGGGACCTGCTTTGATTTTATCCTACCTTTTCTCAAGATTCAGCTGTGAAACGTCAGAAAACGCTGTTCAGAAAAAGGGTCATTTTCTTTTCTGGTTCTTTTCATGCATTGAACACCTCAACCGCTTTATCTCTGCTTCCAGTTTTTGCAGACTTCTGTCCTTTCACGTTTCCAATATATCTCTTTTCTGGGCTGACCGCTGTCATGCTCATTTCTTTTTTCCATTTTTTTAGAAAGGATGCTTCTACTTGCAATTCTGAAGGGACTCGGTAGCAAGTATTACCGATGCTAATGCCTCCGTTTAGTAACAAGAACTTCAGATCTTAGTCAATAAATAAGTAATCTTATACTTACGCATTCAATCTGCTATGCTATTGCTTCCTTACCTTTCAGGATTAATTCATTCATTGTTTCTGTCTCCCACCCACAAAGTATTAAGCCTCTTGCAGTGACAGGTGTGGCCCCTGTCCAAAGAGGTTGGAGACCCTTGCTTTATTCCAATAACCTAGATGAGCAGAATAGAAATCTTTGAAACAGATACACCTCCTCCGTATCATATTCATGTTTCTTTTCACTTTGATGTGAGCTGACTTCCTTGCTTGCTGTATTTACTGCATGTTGGCTTAGGATTCTGGCTTCTCTGATCCAGCTTGCTGTGATTTCTTGGTTCAGGTGTACTGGGAAGAGATGAACCTTCATGCACACAGGAAATGCTTAATCAGAGCAACGTGCAGTAAAGAGGGAAGGGGCTATCTGTGAATGGAGTGTGCTGGTTCAGTGTTTGAATGGTGCCACATCCAAAACAGGTGATTTTGCAATAATTGATGCTGATTTTGCAGTCATTTAATGGTGACTCTGGTGGAGGTAGGGGAGCAACACCAAGACTCTAGCAAGTGTTGGCAAAAGTACCCAGTAAATGCTTCTAAAGCAGGGGTTGAGCCAGTTTGGTGTAGTGGCACCAGGCTAGAAACTGGGAGTTCTAGTCCCACCTTAGGCACGAAGCAAGCTGGGTGTCCTTGGACCAGACCCTCTCTCTCAGCCCCAGGAAGAAGAAGGCAAGGGCAACCAAACAACCTTGCCAAAAAAAAATCTGCAGGCATTTGTCCAGGCAGTTACCAGAAGTCAACACTGACTAAAGGCACCAAAAAAAAAAAGGGGGGGGGGTGTATTTACACAACTTACCTAATCTGGTTCCTGAATTGATTCTTGGTTCACAGGGTTGTTGAACCATCAAGTGAGCAAACAGGGTGGCTTTGCATAACAGCCTGAAAACAAATCCAAAACAAACAAAGGTTATCAGGCTGTGCAGAGGTCGTCCTAGTTGAGCGCCTTGCATGGGCAGAGGTGCATGTGCATTCATGAGCGTGCACCATTCAAACACTGACCCTTCTTTGAAAGAGGTGCATCTAAATTTTTCACGAACATGGCGATATACTAAAATAAACTCTGAAAGGGCAGCTAAAATTAGAAGCATTCGGTACATCCAGCAATTATCCTGTGCTCCTCCAACGTCAAGGAATGCCATCTCTTATTGATCCTCCTGGTTGGAGGTCACGCAGGGCTGAAGGTGTAGTGATGGTGGAATTTCAGCCTAATTGTGAAGTCTGTCCAGGTCACAGTTAAAGAACTAGAAATTGGATGCTGGCTTTGATGTTTTCCTGTCAACAGTGATAGGAATTTCCAGATCCGGCAAAAGTTAGGTTTAGGGAAGCATTTCCCTCGGTGCTTTAAATGCACATTGAAATATGCAAACTGAGAATACAAAAATGCAAATAAGATCAGTATTTACCGTATATCCTGTACTTAGTTGCAAACCATGGTTGGGTGCCCACTGGTTGGGCTCATACAGCCCTCTTAACCAGCTCAGTTGGAAATCGAGCTGCTGCATTCACACAAAGCACTTACTCGTTTTAATCTTGGTTAGGGGTTGGATGTTTGTGTTCAAGCATGTTATGTGAACCCATTTCTTCTGTTAAATGTGTGATTTAATGCCCTGAATGTATCAAGAAAAAGTGTTAATTAAATAATCCGGTTAAGCATATTGTATGAACCCAAGCAGCATATGTAATGGTCTTAAGATCAGTTGCTCAGCTTCAGAAACTTGATAGTCAGCCTGCCCTTAGCTAAAATAATTTGTAAGGGTTTTTGAATCCATAGCAAGAGAAATGCTGTTGGAGTTGACATGAAATGGTATTTCCTATTTTCGCTGAACATCAAAGGACCTTCTGCCTGTAGATGGAGAGAAAGGATTATAGGTTAATAAACAAACCTGGGCACTTCTAGATAGGGCTAAGAAAGACTTCTTAAAATCTTGGAAAGCTTTTGCCAGAAATTTAAATATTAAACTGGTGAGTCAGTAATTCAGGTTTATATTCCTTTTCAGGCAGAAATGCTAACTATATATTGCTTTCCATAAAAGTTGGGAAACTCTTTAAGAAATGCCACCTTATCTCTTCAGCCTCCCACCACCCCCTTCCAACAAATCAAATGTTCAAAAGGTATTACATTTTCACCTGCCCAGAGTTTTATGCTTTTTCCCCATCCAAACGTGAACGCTGTCCAAAAACACACTTTTGCAGTCAGAGTGGGAAAAAATTGTCTAGACTTCTCTGAATATGAACTCCTTTAGGTGGTCAAGGAATTGCCACTGAAGATTTATCTACTGCTTGTGAAAATTAGAGTCATCCAGTGTCTCTCTGGGTGTGAGAAGGTGTCTCATCAAAACAGGCCTGTAAAAGAGAGATGATTTCTCCTTACCAGATCAGGACTTGTTCTGGGAAAGATGGCTCGAAGCTTCTTACGCCTTAAGCTTGCAAATAAGGAGAAGTGTCCAGTCTGAGGCCCACTGTTAGAAGAGAACACAAGAATATAAGCAGTGCCGTGCTGGATGGGACCTCCAGTCCAGCAGTCTGTCCTCCCAGTGGCCCACCAACTGCCCAAGGAAGCCCACTGGTCTCCCAGCAGATGGCCTTCAGAGACAGTCCCACTGCCATCAAGGCCAAGGGCCATTGATCCCCAGGATTTCTGTGAACTGGTTCCAACCCTTTTTTGAATCCCGCCAAAGTGATGCACCTCATAGCAAATTCCAAAGTTGAACTATGTAATTTTTTTTTTAAAGTCCCTTTCTTTGTGTGTCCTGATTCTTTGAGGATTCAATTTCATTGGAGGACCTCTGGTTCTAAGAGATGGAAGCAAAATAGAACGATAAGAGGTTTTTTGGTCATGTGGCACTCAACAATATTGGGCTGGTATCTGTAGCAAATCAATTCTAATTCTCCTAACAGGTACAGGAGGATAATACTTTCTTTTTACCGAAGGGATATTGGGACCGGTTGCTTGCCAGAAAGCTATTTGTCGATCGAGATGGGTGTGGATCTTCTAACAGGACTTTCCTAATGTTCTTTGAACCCCAGATTCCTAGAAACCCCCTACTAACTCTTTGCTGCCTTCCTTTCAGACGGTCAGTAATATCCCGTGCACTCTGTTGACCGGCATTCGGACGTTGCCAGTCTTGGAAGCAAAGGTGCCTGAAAGGCCTTCAAGCAAATGCAGAGATCTCCCCAGAGAAGAAGAGAAAGAGAGGAAGAAAAAGAAGCACAAGAAAAGGTCCAGGTCCAGGTCCCAGTCTCCCCCTTCCAAGTACCACCCATCTTCTAAGGCCAGGTCTCGATCACATTCAAAAGCCAAGCACTCGCTCCCCACCGCCTACAGAACCGTCCGGCATTCCAGGTGGGTATTTCTAACCCTAGGAGCGCTTCGCAGCCCTTTGGCGTTCTCCTCCTTCCCGCTGTGCAGCTCCTTCCTGGTGCTGCGTTACATTTTTAGCAGCTCCGCGTTAAGCGCACGATGCGCTTTCCAAAAGTGACACATTTAGGGGAAAAGAGGCTTTTGTTTTTGGAGCGTTCGTCAGGGGTTCAGGACAAAAATAGGTCGCAGATTGCCGGAGCCAATTAAGGGTGTAGACAGCTGCTTGTCACATGCCAGGAGCAAAAGATGCCGTTTTATGAACATTGCCAAAGCCACCATGAGCTTGACATGCGGCCTCAGACGGTTACTGGACCCCCTTCACACCCCTTTGTGATGTGAGATCGTGCTGTGAGACTAAGGCATCGTTTTGGGGGAGTTGATTGGAATGACATGAAGGCCTTTTCGGCGTTTAGAAAATCTCTATTGAAGATTTTTCAAAAGCTAAAGTTTGGGGGATGTTTTTTTTTTTTTTTAAATAAGGGCTGCGGTAATTTGGCATGTTTATTTTAGGGAAGTACGAAAAATTTATTTAAGCAAGTCGTTTAAGCTGAAGAGATTGGGATGGGAAACTTTTCTCGGAAAGCTAGCAAAAAAAAAAAAGCCAAGTATTGTGTGTTTTTGTTAATAATCATATGGCTTCTTCACTCTGTGTTTATTCAATTACTGTCCCTGCTCCCCCAAAGCATAGCCTTGGAGACATTCGGGTCTTCGGCCTAACTGAATCTGAGGATTAAATTAGGTTTTAGATCGGAAGGGACATCTGGCAACCTTCATACTTGCCACTGTTGGCTTCGCAATAGACAAAACACAGTGGAGAAATAAATGCTTGCTTTGTTTTTAACAGTCCCTGTTAAGGGAAGGAGCCTGTTTCACTGGGAAAGCACACGCTTCGCTGCAGAAGATCTCAGCTAGGATCCCTGGATAAAAGGGAAAACACAAATGATGGGGAAGAGAGAATTCTGTTTCAGCCCCTCTCCATCCCTAGGCGAAAAAGAGAGATGTTCAGACCTTGGCTAAGGGGAATTCCTATTTAGCGGCACACAGAGGCTTTAGTTGGCTTTTGACAGGATGGCGTTCCTCTGAAAATGGCTTGAGGTGTACTGTGGGGATTTGGCAGGGCTTCAGTGTCTTAACTGCAAATTTCTCAAGCTCGAGGCTCCATCGTGATGCATCAGTTTATTATATTTTGATTTCTTCCTCCCCCATTAACCAAAGTTCTTTGTCCCAAGCACTATCAAGCACTATCAGGGCTCTGGGAGGGCAGGCAGAATGTCTGGTGAGGCCAAATTTATACACGCTCTTGATTCCCTGAGCAGAGCTAGGCAAGACCTTAGGGTAGCCTGATGCTAAATGGAAGGGAGGGAGAGCTTTTCCTAGTGTGTATCCCCAGATTTCTGAAGGACTAAACATTGGTCTGATCTGTAAATCATCCCCTGCAATATTGTCAGTCCTACAGGTAGTCCTCGCTTAATGACCACAATTGGGACCGGAATTTCAGTTGCTAAGCAAAGTGGTCATTAAGTGAATCCGACCTGATTTTACGGCCTTTTTTGCAGCAGCAGTTAAGCGAATCACTGTGGGCTTTAAGTGAACCATACGGTCGTTAAGTGAATCATGCGGTTCCCCATTGATTTTGCTTGCCAGAAGCCGGCTGGGAAGGTAGAAAATGGTGATCACGTGACCACAGGACGCTGCGATGGTCATAAATGGAAACTGGTTGCCAAGTGCCCAAATCATGATCATGTGACCATGGGGTCGCTGCAGTGGTCATAAGTGTGAGGACTGGTCGTAAGTTGGTTTTTCCAGCACCGTCGTAAAACTGAACCATCACTAAACAAATGGTTGTTAAGCAAGGACTACCTGTTTAAGATAGACTAGGTTAAGAAACCAATGCCATATAGGCCACAACTACTTTTATTGTAAAGCTATAGTTAACAGAACCTTGCAAGTCCGAATGTGCTTCCCCCTCCCTCCCTTTATTTCAGTGTGAACTAGGGAGGGGCTCTCCTGAGACGCTCCCTTGGATTACAGTTCTGCCTCAGACTCAGATTTCTTTTATCTGACTGTTGCCTTGGCGGCAGCTCTTCCTGCTGTCCTTCAAGCCCATTCCCTGTGCCCTCTACAAATATGCTACGGATGAACTTTTTCAGTGGAAATGTTTAGTTTCACTGTGAAATTTCTTCCGGTCTGCAGATCTACACTAGAGAGCCGTGGAGAACGGCTCAGCCTCAGAAACATAGCCGACTAGGTTTCGTTCTATGCCTTCATCTGTTAAAAGGCACCCATTTCTGTGCTAGAATATTAAGAACGGTACTGCAATCATTGTTGCTTTTGTAATAGAAAAAATGCAGATTAACTCCTAACCCAGTTCTTTGCTCTTATTAGTTTCCTAGACTCACCTTTCCCATTGCCTGATGGCTCGTGGGAGAGCCGTTTTAGCTCCATGTATATTTTCCTCGTGCTCATCTGAGTTCAGAACCTGATTTCATGAATTTTCCCAGGAGGTCTTCAAATCCCGGGTTAAACCCCAACCCAAAGAGAGGGTCAGGAGTGCAGAACTTCAGCAACTGAGCAAAGTCAGTCTTGGGGGGCTTGTGAGATGCCCTAATTGAGATGTTTCGAATTTCACATCCCTATCTACACACGAGTAAAGTGTCCTTCAAGCCAGGATCAGCTCCCAGTGATTACACGGAGACATCTGTGTTTATTTTCTCAGCAGAAGTATGGAAGTGGCCTGCTAATTGCTTTCTCTGCTGCTGTTTTTCAACTTCCCAATCTAATCTAAAGCTCTGGCCCTGCTTAGCTTTTTGAAATCAGCCACAGTCATCCACGTACGTCACACCTAAGGACTGTATTAATTGAAGCCGGAGGGGAGGTGAATTCTTTTTACTTTCTGCAAAAATACAGCATTGCAGATTGGGAGGGAGGAGATAGGATGGTACAAAGAAGGGCAATTAGACAGCAAGTGATCTAATGATTTTATAGTAACAAACAGAGATCTTCAAACTGTCCATCTGGAAAGTGCCAATTATATTCAAGCCTCCCCTAAAATAAGTGTTATGGAGATCACTTGTATGTGTGTGCTTTGTACTGCTTTCGATAGGTGAGGTGGATTGGACAAATTCCATGTCGGCATTTCAGTTGAACCTAAAATTTCATTTTGCATGAATTGTTTTCCATGTCTACTTAGTAAGAGGTTACTTGCTAAGCCACCTACTCTCTTTACCCCACTAAAGATCTTTATGTAGTAATTAGCAAGAGAAGGCATCATTAAAGGATCTAATGTGTAAGATCAGCTGATTGGCATAAGCAAACCTTGCATGTCCGTGGTCTCCGTTTCGAAGAGTCAGCAGTGTCACCTCTCAAAATGGTGTTTCCTTGATGAGAGAGGCAAAAACAAGTGTTCCACATAACTTCAAGACCAGCTCCTTTCTCTCAGGCAGAATCTTTTGTGTAGATGCTCTCCCTTAAGATGGAAAGTGATTAGCAACTTGAATGGGCTGTTTAAAGAAGTTGAAGTCCTTATGAATAGTCCTCATGGTCCAAACCAATGATTCGTGCTTTGCATTTATAAAAGATCAGCCCATGCATTAATGGCAGAAGCCTTTCCCTGTTTAACACAATTTATTTTTTTTAAAAACAGCCAAATCTGTATATAGAAATATATACATGATATTTACAAATATTAAAAGCGAATGCCTTCTCTCTTCCTTATTGTCTGAGCTTTTGTAGGCTGAAATCCTTCCATGCTTTCCTTAAAATTCCACAACAATTAAGGGGCTTGAGCGCTTTCGGGGACCCTAATTAACTTGCCCCAAGTAGCCCATATCAGAAAAACGAAACCAAAGCCAAAAAAAGAAAAAGAAATGCTGAATGTGAAGTGTGTGCCTCCATATGTCACAGACTCACAGAACCCACAGGGACATTGAGTGTGGCGCCATGGCTGGGCAGCTCATCAGTGAGAGCAGCGGCAGAGCGCGAGGAATCTCAGGCAGCCTCAAGAGCGCAAAGATATGATTGCCGGAGCTCTTTAGAGAGAAGTCCTGGTAAACCATCAAGGTGTCTGACCAACCTCCCAACTTCTTTCATCTGTTTTTTCTTTTTTTAATATATACAGTATATCTATATACAGGTAGTCCTTGCTTAAAATCCATTTGTTTAGTGACGCTTCGGACTTATGACAGTGCTGGAAAAGACAGACTTACGACCGTCGCAGTGGTCACATGATCACGCGTTGGGCACTTGGCAACCAGTTTGCATTTATCACCGTTGCGGTGTCCCGTGGTCACGTGATCACCATTTTCAACCTTCCCGGCCGGCTTCTGGCAAGCAAAATCAATGGGGAACCACGTGAGTCACTTAACAGCCGCCACAAAAAAGGCCATAAAATCGGGTCAGATTTGCTTAATGACCGCTTTACTTAGCAACCAAATTTCTGGTTCCAATTGTGGTTATTAAGCGAGGACTACCTGTATGGTGTTGTTCCTCTTACTGCTACCCTGACTATTACTATTGCCTTCATCCCTTTGTAAAGTCCTGGTGAATATAAGATTTCCAGGAGACCCTACAGTCAAATCTGCCCTGCGCTACATGGCTTTGGGTGTGTCACGGTTTACACGCACCCTTCTGTTTCACAGTAACTCGGCTTTTGAGAGCCCAGGCCAAATGTGAGCACGTGTGCTTTGAAGTTGAATCTTGGCCTAAAAGTCCAAGCTAGTTTAATATATCAACCCTGGAAGGAGCAAGGGGATGCCCTTGTTGTGATGCTGAAGCTTGAGCACTCCTCTTTGGTCCTAGCTCTGAAATTAACATTTCACAGGTATTTCTTTAGCTGTCACAACTCCAGGACTTGTCTTCTTTTTTTCTTTTCTTTTTCTTTTTAAAAGGAAGTCTGAGCAATGACCTCTAACCGAAAGCGTTCTGAGGATTAGGGTGGCCAGAAAATGATAGAGCTGATGTACTCAGTGAGTGAAGCATAAAGGAGTGAATGCACGGGTGGCAAAATGGGAAGGGTAGCTGAAACTCATCTTATTTTTAGAAAAACAAAGCTAGCTGCAAAGCAGATTCCAGGAAAAAGGGAGACCTTGTTCTCCCCCCTCCTCGGCTGTGTGAATTCATGCTGGGAAGTACGCGCACAAGACTTTGTAAATCTTAGGAGCACTTTGGAGTATCTCTGATATTAAACTGCTTCAAAAATCGCCACCTTTCTTTCCCTCTGACAAGCTGTAGTCACTCTTAGTAGGTTGAAAGGCTGGGCTAAGGTCAACGTTTCCAGTGGCATCACGAGCAAACTTGGGGTTTTGTCAGCTCCCTGTTAACAGCTCCCTTTCCTGACTGCTTCTGCCTTCATAGGAGGGGCTTTGCATTGTGCTGCTTACCCTACAAAATAAAATGGGCCCTCTCTGGAAGATGCTAACATCCGTTCTGACGTGATTGTTACGTGTCTGGAGGCGGGAAATCAGTCCATCTGTGTCCTGTCTTTTTAGCACTTACAGACAGAATCGCTCTGGGGGGGTTTAAAAAACAGTACGTCAGGGGGAAAATGCATGGATAAAGCATCCTCAGGAAACTGACAATTGCCCCCACCTGCCGTATGTTTGGTGGTCTTGTTTTGTTTTGTTTTGTTTTTTTTAATACAAAAGCATTTACAATGTAACAAACACACATTTTAGCCTTTTATTTATTTGTACCCCTCTTTTCTCTTTGGTAATCAAGGCGGTGTGCCCATGAAACCTAGAGGTCGTCAGAATCCTTCCGGGGTGAACTTAATCTTCTCCCGTCTCCTGTTCAGGTCTCGCTCGAGGTCACCCAGAAGACGGGTGCGCACACCCGAAAGGCATCGAGAAGAGAGGAACGTTCCAACCGCCTATCGCGTGAGCAACAGCCCAGGCATCAGCAGAAGGCGTACCCGTTCCAGGTAGGAAGTGTGGGTACTCCTGAAGGGGAACACTGAAGTTTTCTCTATTTAGTTGGCTTTGTCCGGCTCTCCTGAAATGTCTGGATCCTTTTCCCCGTTCAGAATTTTCTGCAGTGACTTTCAGCTTGTTTTAAAATTGCTGGCATGAGCATAAAAGCTCAGTATACGGGTTAAACCCACAAATTCTTTTCCACTGGCCCTCCTCCTCGCTGTACGGGGAATAGGGAATGGCCTTGAAGGACAGGAAAAACCACTACCAAGTCACCTCTCAGATAAGAAGGGATGGGATAGACTGGGAAAGTAACTCCTCGAATTTTGCTGGAAACGTTTGCAGTGATTCCACAGCGTGTTTCAAAGGTACTCTAGGTAGAAGGCAGGAACGACAGCAAGCTGTAAGACTTCCTCTTTCGATATGGAGTAAAGGGCAGCTGCCCCTATGTCGGTAGGATATCGTCTGTCATATTCCTCACCTGTAGTTTTTAAAATACAGGTAGTCCTCGATTAGCGACCACAGTGGGGACCGGCAACTCGGCCATTAAGTGAAGTGGTTGCTAAGTGAAACCATGACTGTGCTCACGATCTTCAGCGTTCCTTTGGTGTACAGACCTGCAAAGGTCGTAAATGCGAGGATCGGTCGCAAAGTTACTTTTTCATCACCGTCCTAACTGTGAACGGTTGCTAAATGAGGCACTCACTAAACGAGGACTAACTGTACATTTACGTTTTAAAAAGGAGCCCAGACGTCATTTGGGTGCTTTCTGCATCAACTGTGGTAAAGAGGCCCGAGAAAACCGTATCTTCCTTCCCTAGGTTTTGTAGAAGATTCTTTTCAGGTTACAGATAAGCAGCCCTGTGGGTTAATTAATTAGGCTGCGGTGCCGAGATCCCAATTCCAGAAGGAGTAAAACGGGAAAATTTACTTTGATGCTGTTTCTGCCGTCCTTTCAGTACCCGCTCCTGGGCACGGATCCCAATTTGTTAATAATTGCAAATATAGAACTGCAAGAAGGCAAAGGAGACAATGCTCCTAGACTAAGACGGGAGTCCAGAAAAGTGATATATAGAAAATTCCAGGAGGGAGGTTGGAAGCCTTTCAGCGTTTTTACGGCTCAAATTATTTTCTGATTTAGGAGGCTTTTGTTATGAGGAATGCAAACGGCATAGACAGACAAGAACTCTTCCCCCCCCACCCAAGGAAGGTGATGTTTATGGTATAAGGCAGTCCCATCTATCTCCATTCCCCGGGGCTTTAAAATATGCTGCGTGGGTTTCCTGCACATGCTGTATCTGCTGTACGGAGAACGCATCCACCGTTTACATCCGTCATTGTGCAGGGCTGGTGAGATACGTGCTGGAGATCTTAATGCCTGCCCAACACAGTGTCCGCCCAAGGTGCAGACGCTCAGCCGGGAGTTAGAATTGCTATGGCACAATAATTAAGAATATTTAGTTAAGGGAACCAGTTTCCACCCCCAGGATTCTTCTCCCGCTGAGTTTGGCCACTGTGGGACTTCTGGTGGCCCTCAAGAGCAGACCTGTCCTTGGAAAGAGCTTTCTGCCTTAGCTAGAGCGTCAGCTCTACATCGCCCTCTCTAGAAGGCCTTCAGGGGCATGGAAACCCCCCTTGCAAGCTCACCTCTTTGCTGGCCTGTAAATTCTGAGCGCGCAGCTCTAAAATGGGATGGCGTCAACGGTGCGTCAAGCCTTTGGTACTGGATGTGAGCAGGGAGCCAGATTTGAGGGCAGTGTGAGCAAGCATAATACCTGTTTATTGAGACTCGGGAGCTTGCGCAGAGGATGTAGAGCTGCACTTGGAGTTGTCTGCAGAGGGCATGGAGGTCCTACTATAAATTAAGCAGTGCTGACCTAGCGCTCCCTCCTCTTACTTTCCCCGCAACAACCCGGGTGGGGTGGGGTGGGGTGGGCTGAGAAGGAGAGAGACTGGCTCAAATTCACCCATGCTTAAGGAAGGACTAAAATTCACAGTCTCCCTGTTTCTAGTCCAGCACTTTCACTGCTATGCCCTTCTGACTCTGTTCTACAAGGTTACTCATCTGCCTAAACGTTACCTGTCACCCCAGCCCTTCCCTTACTCCTTGAAGTCCACATGGGATCCTAACTTGATAGGCCATGCGTAGTCCTCAAAAGCTGCATCCAGTGCAGAATTTGTTCACGACCTTCCATAACACGCTTCTCTTCTTTTCTTTTTTTAAGAGCAAAATCAGCCCGCAGAGGTTCTTGGCTGCTCCCTTGTCCTTCATAACACATGGGATAGAAAACCTAGCTCAGGGTTCATATATTTTTTTTATTGGACCAAATGATGGCTTTAAAAAAAGAGAGGGAGAAAGGGCTCTGAAATGATATGCTCAGGTTGTTAAATTTTATTTCCTTGGCTCTATAGTTCTTTTTTTTGTTCAGCTTACATACCTATAAATATTTAGAATTTTAACTTCTGAAGGTCCTTGACCTCATAGCTTTGAAAGTGGTCAATATTGCTCTTTTTGACAGCATTGTCCCTCATACTTTTTAAGGCAAAACGCGTCAGTTCCAGTGCTATATATACTTCAGCTGTTCAGTTGTGGCCTAAATCACTCCCTGCGTGTGATTTATTATGGATTTTGCTGTGCAAACATTTTTCATTGTAATCATGAGAGTCTGTGACCATGGTTTAACTACGATAGAAAGGTCAGTGATAAACCACATTTAGGTTGATCTCTTTCTTCTGTAATAGTTTAAATTTTCTAGCGATTTAAATTTTCTAGCGATTCTCACTGCGGGAAATTAAAATTGATAACTCGACGTTATTTTTCCTTAGCTGCGTGGCCTCCCAATATACTCAACAGCTTTCTTTTCTCTGTTAACCAAAACAGGAACTTTTTTCCTTATTACTTTGAAGCTATGTAAAAAAAAAAAAATGGGAGAGTGGGTTTTTTTCCATACTCCCCCCCCCCCCGCCATCAGGAAATACTAGCGTTCATTTTAATTTTCCTCCAACCTACATTTTCTCAACCCTAACCCTGTGAAAACATTTGGGCCGGATACTTGCCCATGCTCATTTCCATAACACAAATGTGAAGACAGAATAGCACGCTTTCAGAGGATTTGTTTGAAACGAAAGGTTAGTCATCCAGGTGACCTATCAGTCCACCTCACATGGCCAATGGGAAGGCATTGTGGGAGCTACAGTCTAAAGTATCTGGAAGGTAAAATTTCTTGCTCTTCCATAACATCTTTTAGGCACGGTCTGTTAATAATGGCAGACACTCTTAAAATTAACTTCTGGGTCCGCTGTTCACAAATATCCTTCAGTATGTCCAATGTTAAAGTATTGTGCTCCATTCTGTATTAGTAAGTCAGATTTAAGTGTCCTTCTCCTTTAATTGTAATCTTTAGTTCCTTCTGGTTCCCTCTTCATGTCCAGCCTTCAAAGTCCCATCCTATATTGTTACTTTTTAATAATTCAAAACAGCAGCATTTTCCCACAGGAAGGATTCTTATAATTAATTTCCAAATCTTACTTCAAATCCATCTGGACCCTTAGTCCATTTGTCGCTTTCCAAAATCAGCGTTCTCATCACCCTGTTGCTGTTTATGCCATACGTATGTATGTATGTATATTTTAAAGTCCTTAAATTTATACTTAAAGCATATTTTGCTAAGGATTGAAGGAAACTCACCCAGCACTATAAAATGTGTCGCTCCAAAGGTTCCTAATAGCTGAAAAGCAGTTAAGAAGCCATTTTAATTGTAATGTTTAATGTTTAATAAGATTACTATAAAACAAAATAAAATATCAGGAGGGTACCCCGACCTTAAATACTGCCAGTTCTCATATTATATTATCAAAGCTCAAGGATGAACATATGTGTGAAATATTATTTGGAGAAGGGGAAGATGCAGCCAGTGGGAGAACGGTCCTTTGCTTCTCTTGCATCTTTGGTAGATGCCTTTCCATAGCTGGGAGCAGGAGGTTAGGGAGGGAAAATCCCATCAATACAGCAGAGGGGTTGCTCCACAGATGGATATGGATTTCTGACCTAGTGTGACCTGATTAGTGGATGCTTTCTTAAAGCAGTTCATGACTTGGGATCTTAACAAAGGAGCCAGCGCCATGGGGATCCTTCCAGAGTCTGCCGTAGTGTTGTGCAGAAAGGGCTTTTCCTATTTTCTGCAGGTCTGTAAAGGAATGATCTACGTACCAATGCTTCAATCATCTTGCCTTGTAGAAGTTAGCACAAGATACCTTGGCTGCTACACTGAGGTTAAAGCTCCAATTTAACATCTTCCTCCTCTAGAACAGTTCAAGATAACAGGCGAGAGAGACATAGATGGATTGAATGAAGGGTAGTAGATTAATCTGCCAGTCTCCGTTACAGGGGTTTTAATGCTGGCAAGCAAGTTAATCGATTGCACGGAGCAGGCTGTAAATGTTAGCGCGGCTCCTGCTTCGTCCGCTGGGCACGTGGTAACCATTGGAAAAGGCCATAGCATTTCCTGCAAATTTCCAGAGATGCGCCAAGTTTAGGTTTCCTGTTGGTGAAACGGTTACAGTTTTCCAAAACTGCATGCAGACTTGATGGCCATTGTGCCCATTCAAGGGGCTTTCTTTCTCAGGAGCTGGCATGCAGGATTTCTGAAGTGCTCCAAATATATTGCAAGAGTTGGTTCCCAGGCTGATACAGATCCAGGGGACAGTTTAGCTGCTCTGTGATCAGTAAAGAGACCTGCCTCTTTCCAGACACGGGAAGGCTGTCAAAGAGAGAATTAGACAGTCTTCACCCTAATGTACTTGGGGCTATATCGATTCTAAACTGAAAGTAGTTTAGTTGCTGAGATTCCCATAACCCTACCCTGTTCATCTTAAGTCAGTCTTGTAGAGACAACGCAGCATCCAGCAGGTGAGCATGGATATGGCCCCTGTCCAAAAGACAATTTGAGGTGGAACATTCGTCGGTGCCTGTAATTCTCCAGTGCCCAGAGATACCAGGAAGTGAAACTAGATTCTTCTTGCTGCAAAGCATGAGTTCTTTCATTGAGCTACAGTGCTTCCCATCGTTTCCTGAACCCATAGCTGTGCTCACACCGGCTACAATGTGAAGTTGAAGGACACCAACAGTTCATGGTGGATCTGTTAAGGGTTTCCCAGCTTGTCTCCACTAGGGAGCCAAATTGCTAAGAGGCATAGTCTTTGCTAGAGGGAAAACCGGGGATTGAGTCAGATGAGAGGCACCTCCTAGTTCTTCCTCAGAGATACGCTCTTTCCTACTTTTTAAGCAAGCATGTACGTTCTGCCCCCAGTTTTTTTGGTGACATCTCAATATACAGCCTGGAGATGGAGGTGCAGGGTTTGCGGGTGATAACGTAACTGGACAACGTTTTGAATGGGGGAAAACGTTCCCAGCTACAGGGCTGGGAGTTATCTCAACAGTGCAGTAGAGTTCCGGGTATTTGGCTTGCCCTCTGGTTTCATTTCTGGGAAAGAGAGATGCTTCTGTAAAATTCCTTCATCTTGCAGTAGCAATTTTCAGTTACATTGGCTGGTCGTGTTACCTGGTCAAAGCAACCTCGTGCAGGCTTGTTCTTGGGAACAAAGCTCTTTGCAGTTCAGGTTCCTGGTAGTGAATATTAAGTCCCAGCTACATATTGATGGGCTTTAAAAGATTGTTTGTGCAAGGCTCAGTACATTGGTTACTGGACAGTACCAATATTGACCAGGATCCCAGAATGGGTTAAAAGTACAACGAAGAGGTTCCATCTAGACATCAGGAGGAATTTGCTGATTGTACGAGCTGTCACCCAGCCAAAGTAAGTGGTGACATCTCCTTTGCTAGAGATCTTCAGACAGAGGTTGGATGGCCCTCTCTCAGAGGTGCTCTAGAGCAGCGGTCCCCAACCTTTTTGGCACCAGGGACCGGTTTCGTGGAAGACAGTTTTTCCACGGACCGGGCTGGGGGGGGTGGTGGTTTCAGGATGATTCAAGCGCTTCCTCTTTTTCCCGACCTTTTATTCTCTTTTCTTCACGCCTTTGGAGATAGCAGCCAATGGGCTTGCTTTCTCTGACAGGAGGCGGAGCTCAGGCGGTCATGCGAGTGATGGGGAGCAGCTGTAAACACTCAGGCCGTAAATTCGCTCGCTCGCCCACTGCTCGCCTCCTGCTGTGCGGCCTGGTTCCTACGGACCAGTACCGGTCTGCTGCCTGGGACTGGGGGACCCCTGCTCCAGAGGACTGAACACTGAACAGAGGGCTGGATTGCATAACCTCTAATGTTCCTTCCAACTCTGTGATTTTGTGACTGTTCCTGAGAGGGAAGTGTGGTTGCTCACACCTTCAGAGATTAAGTAGGTGATGACAGCAAAAGAGCCTGTATAAGATGTCCCTTTTGGGAGAACTGGAAAAGCAGCTGTTCCTTGGGTGTCACTGTTAGGGACACTTTTGTGTGTGTGTGCGTGCTTTCCATAAAACAGCCAGTATTTCCAGACTGTCCGCGTGAGCACTGCGGTCTCATTGTAAAGTGAGATGGTAACTCGCAGAGCATGAAAATGCAATATATGTATTTTTCAGGGTCTTGGAATTTTGCCCAGGCTTTCATCTGGGATTTTGGGTTGACTTGGGTGCTTGGCTTCGGGGGGCGGGGTGGGGGGACTCTTCTGACATCGGAGCTCTTCCGGAAAACAAAAAGTTTTCGCTCGATGCGAAAGAGAAACCGGTCCCGAGGGACTTAGGAAAAGGGGGCAAGCGGTGATTTTCTCTCTGCCGCCAATCATGTGCCCTGGACTAAGCCGTGTGTGTGTGTGTGTGTGTGTTCCTGTTTCCTTCCAGAAGCCCTCACGACAAGAAGAAGAGGCGAACTCACTCCCACGCCAAGTCTAAAGCGAGATCCCATTCACCTTCCATCTCACCGGGAAAACAGTCTGCCCATAAGAATTCCAGTCACTCAGCCAGCATCTCTCCTGTGGAGAGTCGGGGATCCAGCCAAGAACGTTCTGGGTAATGAGCCCCCGAGAGCCTCCATTCCGGCTGATAGCATAAATAATCCAAAGCGGGAAAGGAAATAATTATAAAAGCGGGGGAGGGCTGGGGGGATGCTTCGACCCTGTGCCAGAATCCACGCCGGGTTGCCTTTTATTCTCCAAACCTTTGGGGCGAGCGCGGCAGACGTCCAGCGCATTGGAAATGTAAATCCAGCCATTGCGAGGGGACGTTGCAATCGTTTCGCTGGTCCCCTGTTGTCCTGCTCTTCTGCATCTCATGAGAAATCAAAGAAGAACAGGGGCATGGAGATAGCTCTGCACCGCTCCGCTGATGAGCTGGGCTGGTAGGGTTGGGGTGCAAGGGAAGTGTCCCCCCCCCCTTTTTTTTTAATGTTCTCCTCCTCATAAAACAAAATAAAACCCTGCTTACCTCAAGCAGAAAACCAACATTTTTCGGTGATGTTTCTGCTTGCGGAGATTTCCCCCCCATCCCCAGCAAAGAGGGTGTTCAGGTCATATTTGTCTTCAGCCTGAAGTAATGCCCTATGCCCATGCTAATTACACAATGGCTCTCATGCATCTTTTCCTTTCTTAGGCAAACCCACGGCCTTCCATTAATTTCAGCAATGGAACACATAACTTCTGAACTGTTAATGAAACCACTTTGGAGGAATTCCAGCTTTTTACCTCTGACTTTCCTCTATTGTACAGAATCAGATTTTAATTTAAGATTCAACTGTGGCAAGGCTCAGCTCAGAGGCAATATGGTTCAGTCTTAGGCAATTTGATTCAGTGAAGGGTTCGATCCTAGGCTTCAGTAGGGAAGCATCAAAATACAGCTGCTTCATTTTAGGGGGCAGAATGAATGAAAACAGCAAGGGTGGCAGATCCTTTAGAGCAGGCTTTCTCAACCTTTTGAGCCTGGAGGAACCCTTGAAATATTTTTTCAGGCCTCGGGGAACCCCTGCACATCCAGGCTCAAATACAGGCCAGAAGTTACAACATTATTCGTTTCATGGATAGGCCTGTATACATGCATTAACAGTGTTCTTAAGCTAAAAATAAAGAATGGAACTTGCCTTTTTAATGTGAAATTGCCCGAATTAGAAATAATTTTTTTAATAAATCACGATCTCCCCTAGTGGCCTCTCATGGAACTCTAGGGTTTCTGTGGAACCCTGGTTGAGAAACCCTGCTTTCGAGTTTCATCCAGGTAACTTAATGCAATAAATTATTGAAGTATTCCCTCTTTTTTAGAACTGGAATAGCAGGTATAAGGAAAATGTTTGAGCTGTGAGATAAAGGAACATGCCAGAAAGAGCAAACAGGATCGAAGAAGACCATCAGAGTAAATCTGAGTCTCTCTCTCTGTGCCTTAGCGACCCTGCCTAAACACATTCCATCAGCAGAGCATGATGGAAGCTTAGAGCAGCACTTCCTAAGTCTCTCATAGGCAGGGTTTGTGGAGGCGATCAAACCCCCTGCCTGGCTCTTTCTTTCAGTGTCAGAGAATCCAGTTCAGCATCTCCCCCCAGCTTTGTCCATAGTTGGAAAGAAAGCTGCAGCCGTGCTTGAGACAGCAAAGCCACAGAGCCCCACCGAATCTGTTGAGTCTCTGAATTGCATTTGAATCTTTTCTGAAGTTGCTTGAAAGGCCCCTAGTTTGAGCAAACATCTTGAATCGATTTGAAGATTCGGTGTGAACAAGTGACTCACTTGGCTCTCCGTGGCATCAAATCACTCCTTTGAAGCTTTGCCCAGCTCTGCTCTCCTAATGCTTTGTTTTTACTGTGTTTTCTTGCCTTCCGTGAGAACCCCAGAACACTGATTTTTTAATTTTTTTGGGGGGGAGGGATGCTCCAGTGAGTTGTTTCTCTGCAGGAGACGCAGTAAGGCTTTGTGTGAGAAAACTGGTCATCAGCGAACATCATAGAAGTCGCTTAACTTTAATGTTTAATTATAGAGCAATATTGGTTGCACTCACGAAACCGTTAGCGAGGATGCACCACTGGTGAGAATTTGGGGGAGTCTCTGGATGCCCAACTTAACCATTCAGCGCGTTTCCCCTGAACGTTTTAACTGATCTTCTGAGATGTCCAGAAGGCAGACAAATCGCATTAATTTCCTGAAAAGGCGGGATGCAAACTTCCTGCCAATTCTCCGCAGTTCTTCTGTTTTTCATGTTAATTACAGTCTCTCAACATACTTGGGTCTGCAATAATTGCCTGCCAATTGATTCTTCTTTTCTTCTTAACCTTCTAGGGGAGTTCCTTTGGAAAAAGAGGGCCAGATCTCTTCTGCAATTGTGTCTTCGGTTCAGAGTAAAATCACTCAGGTACAACTAAACGTGTTCCCATTTTTACAAGGCTTTGCAGTTATGGAAATTCTTGCTTGTTGCACGCGGCGTCTGGTTTGCACGTCGCAAAGGGGGTGCCTAAATCAGACAGCTGTTCCGATTTTCGAGCCGTCTGGGATACGAGGGAGCTCTGGCCAGCATTTGTGATTTAGCCACAAAAGTAAAGCAGCCCTTAGATTCAGAATAGATTTGCTTTTTGGGATCTGAGGCAGGTAAAGAAAAAAACAGTTACCCCTCGCTGAGACCGTGCCGTTCCATTTTTGTCAGAGCTCAACATCATCTCCAAGTTTCACGCAAACTTTGGGTGTCTGCCTTTACCAGCCTGTGCACAGCCTCCTCCATTTCACCTTTTCCTTACAATCTTTGCTCTACCAACTTGGAAACGCCCCACCTTCTTGGGGGCATTACTGCTAAAGCGACGCCTCCATTAATTTTCCTTCCAATTATCTTCCAACTATACAGTGTCTCCTGCCCGCTCAAATCTCACTTCAAGTCTCTCCCGTTTCCATTAAGGTCTCGTTAAGCCTTCCCCCCCTCCTCTTAAGATTTCTCTCCCAGTTGAATCAAAGTCTTGATATCTGTTGCACAAGGCAACTGCCATTTTGGAATGCAGGATAATGGTCTCAAGATACTGGGAAGGTAGACTGCAGCTGCAGGTTAAGCCTGACTTCTTAAGCGTAAGGGCCATTTGGCTATGAAACCCATAATCCAGGGAAGAGATGGGTAGCCATCTCTCCAGGTTGTTCTCATATCTGCACTGAAGTTGGATTGTTGGTCTCAATAGCCCCTTTCAACTCTTACGATTCTCCAACACTGCAGGGTTTTGGGGGGCGGGGTGGATAATAACACTGGGAATTAGGAAGAGGGGCCGACCAAGGGCAAGGTGGATGGATGATATTCTAGAGGTGACGGACTCGTCCCTGGGGGAGCTGGGGGTGTTGACGACCGACAGGAAGCTCTGGCATGGGCTGGTCCATGAAGTCACGAAGAGTCGGAAGCGACTAAACAAATAAACAACAAAATTGAACCATCTGGCTTGAAAGCATCCTCACAACCTCTATACCAGCATGTTCTGACAGAAGCAGAATCTTCAGTGGGACTTGGGGCTCACAGAAGTATAGAATTATTTTCTGGGTTAGTTGGGGAATTTTGATTAGGAATGGGTGGATTTAGCCCCCCAAAGTGGTCCCAGGCCCATCTCTTTCTCCAGTTCTTTTACAGACAGGATCTTTTCTTTGTTCCCAACAATAGTTATCTTAAGAAACTTTTAACCTCCCTCCCTTTGGGTCCTTGCAATATAAAAAGAAAGTCGTAGACTCAAGTATTTCCCTTCCCTTACTCATTGTGATTGGCGTTTTGCTACTTCTAATCTAGACTATTTGAAAGGCTTCAGCGCCCTCCCTTTTTTATAACATATTTTCTAATTAAAGTTACCGAGTGCCTTAAAGGTAATTACCTTATGCTGTCAAGTACAGCAGTGTAAAAACAAGTGCACTGTGAAAGACTGTGAAAAGTCTGTTTGCAGGTTTGGATGCAGTAACAATGTCTTCTCTATTTTTTTTCTTCTTTGGTCAAAGGCTTAGAAAATGGCTTGAATAGCCATATTTTGCCTTCAGCACACTAAGCAAAGTGTGTATAAAAACCCCTCTCCTGTGTTCAGTTTTCCTTCACGCAGCCTGGTCAAGAAAACAATAATTTAGCAATCACCCCATTCGGCTTCCCTTTCCTAAAAAGGCAACATCTTGCGCTTATTGCAAATTTAATTTGACTTGGCAGGATTGCCTCTAAATGGGTATTGGAGTCTCTCTTAATATGTTAGTTTTGAGACATTGCAATGGGTGAATTTTAATAATTTGTGTCATTTTTCATAAGCGTGATCCCAGAATGAGGAATGAAGAATGCATAATAGGTTTTTGTTTGTTCAGAAAAAGGGCACAAGAAATAGGGTGTGTTAATAGTCTTTTCTATGTTACAAAATATTGTATACATTTTGGTGACAACCGTGGTTGACACCTTGGGTCTCCTCTTGTTAGTTAAATTTTCCAGAATTGCCGAACAGCACTTTGAAGCTAGCAGTTCTGTAGCTCAGACATGCCAAGGAAGTATTTCCATGCATGTTGAAACTGGCCCTTTGAATTAGGGGAGCAGGATAGGATTTTGGGAGTAAGAGTCAAGGGTACAGGTGCCCTGCGATGTAGAATTTGGGAACAGGTGAGAAATAAAAAGCAGAAAGTAAAAACATAAGTTCAACCAGAGCCAGCGTTGGAAAGTGGATTGGGAGGTTAAATAGAATTTGTTCTGATCTGACTCTTTTTTTCTTTTTCTTTTTTTTGAGTTTTCCCTCCATGGGAAAATCCATGGGGAAACGCCTTTGAAAGCAACCTCTTGCCCCTAGTCTGATCTTCGGGGCTTGCTGTAAAAAGGGCTGCTTTTGAGAAATACCAAGCCATCCCACGCAATTAATTGAGACTGCTAACGATGTCTAGGTTATCTAAAATATTCTCTTTTTACCTTCTGGATATCCTTGACAGAATTTGTAAGGAGACCGGGAGCTCAGCTTTTCTGATTTCAGAAGTTTGGGTCTGTTTGAAAAAGATCTTTTGGCGTCAGCCAAGAGCTTGCAGCTTCAGCCTTTGACCTTTGCATTAGGGTTTGGAAATAACTTTGTATTGATTACTTCCTTTACATCCATTTACATTTTCCCCCTTTTCTCAATTGAGATGGATTTTTTTGGTGGGTGGGATGGATGGATGGGTGGATGGATGCTTTTGGATGTGCTCAGCAAGCCATTTGCAAAAGGTTTGGCTTCATTTTGTTGCTGTCTGATTTATTTTGTTTTATATTTCCTTTGCATTTGTTACAGGACCTTATGGCCAAGGTGAGGGCAATGCTTCAAGCTTCCAAAAATATTTCTACCAGTGCCTCCTGAGATGGAAAGATGGAAGCTCTAAAAAGAACTGAAAGTCCCAGTTAGCTACAGAAAAAGAGCCCTCTTGCAGCGCTGCTGAGTTTTTTCCCACGAAACCTCCTTTGGATAAAAACAGCCATGGAGGAGAGCATTGTAAATTATGTTTTGATCGGTTCTTCAGTAAGAATTTTACTACAAGTGGTGCCTGTATATTTGTAAATATAACATTCCTGCGAGTGTTACACAAATAAAAATGCAGAGAAATGCTTTTTATTAGCTAAAGGCTTTCTAGATACTGTGCTTCCCCCCCCCCCTTCTAGTCAGATGACCTTAAACTCACTTTTCAATCAGGATCCTCTAAAGTGGTGTATACAAGTTGAATTTAGCAGAACAAAGCGAGGAAATGCTAATAAAAACAGCAGGCAAAGGGGGGAAAATTAGGCCGAACGACTGGTGTGTATTGATAAAATGAAGAGCTGTATAGACTTTGCTTGGAGAGAATAATGCAAATGGGTTGAAGGGAGCAGACTCTTAATGTTCTCCAGACTGTAATTGGGAGCTTATTTGTAGGGTTTTACGACCCCCAGTCAGAAAAGGCTGGTTTAGTATTAGGCTGGTGACAACTATTTCAACATTTGGAGCAAGGACTCTTAATGCCTTACTTGAACAAGGGTTTAGGAGCCTCCAGATACCCAGCGGTCTGCCCATAAAGGTAAACTTCAATTTATTTGAGCTTATCCTAAAATAGGAGACGGCTGTCCCTTTGCAGCCATGAGCTGACAGACTATCCCTCTCTCAAATGTATGATTTATTTAGACTTCAAATTAAAATTTTATTGGGGGGATATAGTAATCCACTTATTAAAGCATTACTTAGTGAAAATGCAAGCACAGACACACCACAGAAAATGGGCAGTTTGCTGCCAAATTTTTGTGGTGCAATTCTGGAAGGGCCCAGGACACTCCATCCCAACCCCACTCCAAAATTGGTGTAATGGTCTAGAAAGCAGCAGCAGCAGCCAGAACTCTTGTGACATTAGTGTTGGGGAAGGGGGATTAATATATATTAATTTCAAAATGGAATATAATATAATATCTAATATAATATATGTAATCCATTTTGAAATTGGTTATAAGGAGTAAAAGAAGTATAATAAAATCTCAGCCAGCTTTAAACATTGGGGGAGGGGGATTGTCATTTCATGCTAGCTGTTTCCAAGTCTTGTTTTAGCCGGTAGAACCTCTTTTCATTTACTCTTAAATCACTGACCTATTTTCTTTGACGCGTCATTATTCCCACAATCACTTTTCCAAACGCAAAACCACTGCTGTTCTCCAGAACAACAACTGCCTGTACTTAACTTTGTCCCGTCTTAAAACTTAGTGAACACGTCCCCTTGCCTTTATAAATGGCTACCGGCAAACAGCAATTACACACTAAATCTTGCCAATTTCCTATAATTATAGCTTCATTTATCCCACCAACGGAGGACAATAACTTCAAAAAAAAAATAAATCAAAAGCGAACAAGCGGCTCTGAACAAGAGCCAAATTAAAATTTTGAGTATGACCTGTTGCCATTGTTTAAAGGTGGAACAATTTGGTTTTATCATGTATTGTGTGACAAAGCCTTTTGTATTTTACAGATTTTCTTTTTTTAAGTCAGGAGACCTATTTATTCTTGAGGTTGAAAAGGATTAGGAAGTTCCAGAAATTCTCAGTTAAAAGGTTCAAACATTTTGCTTTAAAGCGTGGCCATCATTAAGGCAAGTATGAGTCCTGGTGACTTCATGGCGACATCCGTGTTATTTCTTTAGCAGCAATGCAGGGAAATTTGCCATTGCTTTCTTCCTCCATCTTCCTACTCTACCCTGCAGTCCAGGTATTTTCAAGTGATCTTTCATCCCTATATTAAGTAGCTCAAACCCTGGTTAGCTTCTGAGATCAGCTTATCAGTCTGTTTCAATGGACCCATCAAGAGGCGATGTGGCAGTTGTAATGCATTTGTGCAGCTTAAAGCAGAAGGTGGAAATAAGGCTTTCATCCACAGAACTTGCATGTTAGTAGTAAAATCATTGCCCCAAGATGAATATATTGAAGGATCATCAGAACATTTTGGTGACCCTGAATGTTAGTATCCTAGAGGCAAGCACAGAGGTGATGGATCTTTTCAAGTATGCTTCTATCTACAAAAAATCAAATCTAGTTGAGAATGGGACAGTCTTTTTTTTTTTAGTTGCTGACAGTTTCAACTCTTGGAAAGTAAAAGAAAACAATGGGATCTGTTAGCTTGGGCTTAATTCTGAGCAAGAAAGAAGAAACTGATGACACCCAAGTGGCAGGAACGGTGGGGGGCAAATGACCCATCTATCTAAACGTTCACAATTGAACTGAGAACTGGGCTTCCCCTGCTACATCCTTGGACTTCAAAACTGATTTTCAAAAGCTCCCTTCCTGCCGCCTGCCCCCAAAAGTTGATCTGGCTTCTACATCTAGACATTCTGAAGAGAAAGGGAAAGTCAAAGGGACGGGAGCTCCTAAAAGCTACATTGCTAATGGTGCGATTGCGACTTTTCTATGAAAAGAGAAAATGGATGAAACTTGAAGAACCTGAAGGATTATAAAGGGCAGCTTTTTGACCTCTGCTTTTGGAAAGGAGAAGGAAGATTGACAGGTGAAGGTGCTACGAAGGAACCTAAAGCTCAGAATGAAGGGAGGGCTGCAGCATATGTTAAAAAGCAAAAAAGAGCTGAGCCAAGTAGAAGTTGATCAAGGAACAGAAGGGTCAGCTGTCTGAAGAACATGGTGATGTGGTACGAAGGGGAGGGAGAAGCCCAAGTCAACCAAGCTCAGGCTTCTTCCACAAAACCTTCCTAAACCTTCCCGGGTTTCTTTCAACGAACTCAGGTCTAGACTCATCTGTTTCAGGATCGTTTCTAACGAGTCCATTTTCGACTCCAACACCCGGATACGGTCCGGAGTGGGGGAGCCCTCCTTCGGCTGCACCTGAATCACTGTAGGGGACAGTGGGTACCTCTGCCTCCAGGATGGACCCCCCGCCACCGAGACATCTCCTTGGGTCTCATCCCAGGTGACCAGCTCACCCGGGGTGGTTACGGTAGTTTCCGGTGCGGTTTTCATGCCCCCGGCTTCGCCCTCCGACCCAGAACTCGCTTCCTCCAGGATAGCTGATAGCTCCCCCATTTGGGGCGGTCGGTCGGGGCGCATCACGGTCGAGTCCGGCTCCCCTTCCTCCATCAGCACGATATCTGGTTCGGTCATCGCTGGCGCTCTCCCTCACAGGGTTAGACAACTTGCCCTCTCCTGGAAAGGGGCCAGCGGAGTTGGGGTCTTAGATTCTCAGCTTTATGTAATGATTGCCCAGCCCAAATACTCAGACTCACAAGAGGCTGCTAAATGAAATCTGATTTATTAGGGAACTTAGGACAAATACAGAGAAAGCTGAGAATGAGCAAAAGCGCGCCAAATACAAACTTAAAACCCTCGGTGCGAACGTACCCCGCCTCCCTGGCAACAGCCCCGCCCGTCCCCAGGTGCTGGCAATCCTCAGACCTGCTAGCCTGGGAAAGTAACCTTGAACATAGCAGATAACACACACACATTCCAAAAGCACAGCCAAGAGATAAATACTCCCATCCTCCCGAGAAAGATGAAACACGCATCCAGCTAATGACATGCGAAACGTTATGATGTATCAAAGACATTGAAACGGCGAACATGACAGTGTGATCTAAGCAAGATCAACCATGGGACCCAACCTACTTCAAATCACTCAACACATGTGAATGGGGGTTTCTTAAGCAATGATGGGACGTAAGCTTGTGGGGTGTGCGCAGATAGGTTCCTGCAGAGTTAAATCTCTTCATTTTCCTAAACCCAAACCAGGAACTCCCATTGGACTCCTTGCACAGAAAGAAGAATGCTTTGATCCAGTCACCATGAACTTGGTTTCTTCAAATGTACTCATTAAGTAGGCTTCTTCTGGGCTCCTTCTGCCTCATCCTGCCTTAGATGAAGAGTAAACAATGGCATTTTGCTCCAAGTGTGCTTGAGAGTATAACAACCTGTGGGAAAACGCCACCTCCTCCAGATCCCCCTTTGTCCAGTGGTTTTATGTTATGCCTTACAGCCACAAGATGCAAGGGGTTCAAACAAAGGTTGAATTGGCTTTTCCACACTTCTTGCTGTGTACGCATGCTTTTCCCCAACTACTGGAGACAAGGAATTAAAAAATGATTCTAACTCGTAGTTGTGCCCTACCCTGCAGAATCCATACCCTGTTTCGGCCATTACAACTAAAAAAAGCTGTACAAGACTGGAAAATGTGGAGAAAGTTGGTCCATGGAATCACCAAGAATCAGACACAACTGAATGGATAGCGCGTCATCGTTGCCTTAAGTAGCTACGTAGTGCTTTACTAATCTTTAGATGGGACTCGGAGTTCATTTTGGCATCTTCGTGCTGCACTTCTAGCAAAACAGGTTGGAACATCAGCTCCATGATAACATGCCATAAGTTTAATTTCCAGTGTTCCTTGAATCTTTAAGGAGACGTATTCTGGGCTTGCGTTTTCAACCTGCTCCCGAGGGGCAGCCTTGTTATTTTTCTCCTCTCCTCTGAAGTGCATTGCTTTTTGAATGCTCTTGCAGATGCTGTTAATGGTGTGTCCTTTTTTTTCTGAAATGTGCTCCCTATTTAAAGGAAAAAATGAGCTACACGATTTTTGTTTCTTCTCCACCCCCACCCCGGACTTTCTTCGCAAGCATTTTGCTATAATGCACTTGACTGGCTTCGTAATTGCTTCAGGTTGCGTTATGAAAAATAAGATGCTTTGGCTTTAGTGTTTGGGAGCAGATTTTCATAGCCTTGGATAATACAGACTTCTTGTTTATAGAAGAATAAAGTGCATAAAGTTGTTTTTAAAAAAAAGAGCAAAGAAACGCATTCTGTTTGGCCAAGCGTATCTGCTCACTCTTCTGGGCTGAACACTGCACAGAAGGAGATGTTGCAGATGTTCTATCAATATTAAGTTCCTTATTTGATTAATCCTTTAAATTCAAGTATTTCAAATTCAAGTTCTTGTACCAGTGGTGCTACAGCAGTAGTGGATTCCAGGCCTAAATGGATCTAAAAGTATTTGGTACTTTTGCTACTGAATTAATTCAGTATCAATATTACAGAGTTGAGTGTCCATTATTGGAGCTTTGCTGAACCGATGGTGGTGGTGGTGGTGATGATGATGATGGAAGGCAACCCCCTTCATCCTCAATCAGTGTAGCCTTCCACATCTCAAGGGCCTCCTTATGGGAAGGGCTGAAGTAGGTGATCCTCATCATGCAAATAATAACACATTTCCACCTATGTGCCTTTGGGAAGGAAACCATGTCCTTGTCTTGTGAATGGGCAAAATAGATATACAGCACCTGGACCCCCTCTGTGCTACCAAGCAGTCTTACTCACCTCCCTTTTTGGCATTTCCGATACGTGCCAGCATAAGGGTTTGGTAAGTGGAGACTTTTCAAGAAAGTGCATGTTGTGGAACTCTGTTTATAGGAAGCTCTGGATGTTATTTCTGTATAACAGATGGAATATGGACTCTCGGTTCCATGGTATGCCAGTACCCTGATCCCCATGGGTTGCAAACTGAATGCTGCAAATTCAATTGGAACTTAGATGTTTCTGATCACCGCCGCCGCCACCTGGCTTGGTGATCTGGATCACTCCTGCCCCCCAGCCCACCCTCCTCCACTGTCTTGTCATCTTTTGCCCCAAGTTACAGTCTCATTCCTTGCACTTCTGCTGCTGAGGCCATTTCAATTAGCAGGAAATATGGGTAATTCAGCTTCCTGCATCGGCTTGCAAACACCCCCAGCTGGGCTAAAAGTGTGAGCTGTCGCTTTCCTTGGCAGACTCCATTTACTTCTCACAACCTTGCAAGTTTCCTGGTTTCTCAGCCGTGCCACTTGACACAGAGCTGCAACAGCACAACAATTCTTTGTGCGATGGCCCAACAGCTTGGCTTGAAAGCAAGAGTCCCATATTTGACCTCTAGAATGCACCTCCTGAGACTCTGCTTTCCCATCAAGTACCATAATCTGCTCTGAGTCCTTCTCCCCCCAGCCACCCCCATCCTCCACTAAAAGGAAGCACAGAAAAGTGATCCTCCAATTAAATGTTTAAACCATACCTGGAGGCAAAACGGGCTTAAGCCTGTGGATCATTTAACCCAGTATCCATTCTCCCTCAATGGTGAGTGATTCAGGTGAAAGCTATGACCAAGCATAGTTGAATATTCAGCATCTTTTCTGGACTGGCCAAGGAATAAGAGGCCCTCTTTGGAGCTGGGTTCACAGTTACCTAAAATGCATCCAAACATACAGACCATATTATGCCTTGAACAGGATAAGTTGGTTTAGAGTACAGCAAAACTGTGGCTGGCTTTCTGAACCACAATCCACCCTATTCCACCTTAGAATACTGTGCAAATCCAACTTTTTGGTAAAAATACATAGATGATTCCAGGGCTGGGAAGGATTGGTTGAAATGGCAAGTCACTGTAGACAATATTGATAAAGAAGGGCATCTTTGAGCGGGAGGCTGATTTGGAGAAGGAGAGTTGGCCTTCAAAGTTCATGAGAAGTACGATACAGTGGAAGAAGAGGACCCAAATGTTTGACCCCTTTTTTCAGGATGGGGCAGGTGGCAAAGTTCAGATTTGGTCCTTAACCCTTGCATTTTAGGATTATAAAAAGCAAACATGGTGCCAAAGATAATGTGATGTGCTGCCAAGTTTTGGTGGTGCCATCTTAGAGCACTTTGAGAATCACAGAAATAGGTCTGGGGAGGCACAGATTGACTACCCATCCAAGGGTTAAATGGATAAAGGGCTGGACTCAGCTCAGAGCAAATTCCCACAAACTTTTAATCCACGGCACAAAACTGTTACGTTCCCAGCTGATCATAGATGAAGCTGCTTTATTCTGAAGGATCCTCAAATAGACAAAGTGTGCCAGGAATAACATGTAAAATTAAATGTTCCCTTTTAACTGTCAATAGCTTGATGGGGAGGCAACAAAGAGAAATGCCTTTTAAAAGGTTTTGGGCCTCCAGCATTATAAAATAAGTGTTATTGAGCATTGCTGGAGAGGAAAAAACGGGGGGAAGAAAACACAAGCAGTGGACAATTGGAAGTATTCCAGTGTGAAAAAATCCATGTAGAATCAAGTGGAAGAGAAATGATATTGGTATTGGATGGATTGGACTGTAACGTAACTGTTTTCTGCTTAAGAGAATTACTCTTCGCTATACAATATTGTGCTACTGTTGTCTGTGCCTTGCTGATGGAAAATAAAAGGGGGCCTTTTGGATCAAAGCAATCATGAAGAAGGAATCGTGCATCACTTACATTTTTTGAATATTAAATAAGCTAAAGACTTTGAGGATACATAGAAAGGCTCAAAGGAGTTGCTGCATTATGGATTCCCCAGAAACCTTGGAAATAAATAGATTGGTGCAATCTTGATCCCTGCCCATTCTCCAGTTTTTTAAAACAGCAAACTCCAGACAAGGTAGGGTGGCTGGGTGGCACTGAGAAAGTTCAACGTGGGATATGTTGCTTGAGTGTAACCCATTAGGGCCACTCCAGGAAAAATCACCTTTCCCTGCCATTGCTCATTCTTGCCCAGTCTGATGAAAAAGAAGGGTTTGAAGTTTCTTTCAAAGGGGGAGAACCATTTGGGGGCATTCTCATTCATGCATCTGTTCAATAACCTGGGGGCCAAAGGCCTGCTATCAATCGTTCTTTAATAATTTCTCTAACAATCTACTGCCTCTTTGGTTATTGTGATTCCATTCAATTCCATCCTTCTGTGTAGTTGTTGCTGTTTTTCAGGAAGAATATTCCTGCCCTTGAGAATTTCTTCTTCCCCCACGTTATTGAACCGATGCATGAATGAGAATGTCCCCAAAGGATTCTCCTCCTTTGGAAGAGATGTACTAGACCACCTTTCTCTAAAGGAAGAAGAAATTTCTCAAGGGCAGGAATACTGGTCCTGAAAAACAACAACGACACAGAAGGGTGGAATTGAATGGAATCACAATAACCAAAGAGGCGGCGGATCGTTAGAGAAATTATTAAAGAACGATTGATAGCAGGACATCCACACCCAGCCTTTGGCCCCCGGTGTCATCTCCCTGTCCTGGTGGAGAATAACAAAATATAGACATGCTGCTTTTGGCTTCCCGCCCAGCCCATGACGTCCATTTGGATATACAGAAAGAGAGCAAACAAACCCTTTTGCCCAAGTTCTCCAGATAACTCTGCTCCTCCAAGATCTTTAGATGTTTGTCCTTCCTTGACTGCTCCTTTGAGAAGAGGAAGAACAAACTAATATTGCTTTACAGCTTTCCTGGGACAACCTAGAACGCATCAACAATGAAAGTTGTTTCTTAATACTCTTACAAGGATTTTACCTTCTTGAATCTTTTTTTTTTAAGTGTTTTGCTACACCACAGAGACAGTGTGGCGATGATGGAAGATAGAAAGCCTTTGCTTTCAATTCCTAACTTCTGTAGAATATTAATAACCACTTAGCTGACCCACAAATTTGTTGAAATGGGTCTGGGCATAACTGAAATAACCCACACACATTTCCATTAGCGTAGTTGGAGAAAGGGCAGGTTTTCACTCCTGGGCTGCCTAGAGGCAAATATTAAACCCATTCAAAAGACACTTTTTGCAAAAGCCTGAAATAGCTGAAGTGTCTCCTTGACCAGGAGGTAAGAGTTCTGAATCTCATTAACTATCTTATCTAAAAGTTGACTCTACAAAGTTAATCTGCAATATTTGGGAGGCTGGTAAAACTTTTTTTTCCTTCTTTCAACTTTCATTTCTCACCTCAGCACACGTACCACCCATTATTTTTCTACCAGCATTTGCATGTCTTTAAATTTCTCCATCCCTTTCCCCATCTTTAGTAAACATTTTACCAAGATAAATACATTTATCTGTTTGCTGTAGGGGTTTTTTTTGCCATTTATGTATGACTCTGTTTTCCTTGATTAATGTATCACTTACCCAGATAAATTAATTTTCAGATCTATAATCATCATTGCATTATACAATCCCTCCAACATTCGCTGCAAATCAATATGGCACCATTTGCATACCCCCACACCTCTAATGTTACCACAAACATTTCTTATCCATATATCCACAGATACATTTTTAAAGGGGGGGGGGGGGCTGACTTTTCCTGGAGAGAAAATCTATGTGGGAGAGACATTTTTTTTTTTTAAAGGCTATTATGATTGTAAAATAAACTATCACTTGGAGGTAAGCTAGTTCACTTTTCATTCCCTGAAGTATTGGGTTTAGGGGATTTGGTTCTCAAGTCAGAAGATTTGCAGGTGCTGAACTGCTTATCATTCACATCAAATTGATGCTTAGAGAGATGAGAGCTTTTCAAAATGCACAGTGTTAAAAAGAAGGCATTTGCCCTTCAGGACCTTCACGTTCTCTCGGAAAGTGGAATAAATGCTTTGAGATGGAACAGATCAGGCTGGATCATTCTAGCCTGCCTTAGAGTTAAAAATTTTCCAGGAGATGCCACACTTCTTAAGTGACATTTGACCACAATGAAAATCAGAGGCAAGAATTCCTGACATTTTTTTTTTTCTTCAATCCATAATATGTGCTTGGCTGGGCAACTGCTATAAACGCATGGTTGCAAATTGCCAGTTAAGTTAACTTTTTGTAATCTTGGGAGAGTACATTTATTTTTGCTGTAGAAAAATCAGATGGCTTCGCACCTCTGCCTAAGTGTGCTAAAATGACTACAATATAGGAGTTGGGGAGATTATTTCTTTAAAAAACGGAAAAGCCTTGGCATTACACGGCAGTCATTTTAAAATTACAGTGCTATTTTCAACTTCAGGGGGAAAAATACCCAATGTTTTGTGTTTTATGCTTTATGTTGTCTTTTTAAAAAAAAAAAAAAGCAAAGCCTCAGAAAGTTATTTTTGAGAATTTGCTTTAATTTCTTACTTGTTCCAAAATGAGGCGGAATCATCTTTATTGAATAAATAGCCTGAAACTCACTTACAGCCCCCTTTCCTTACTTCTAGCCCTATCAAAACAGTAATTTCTGGCTTAAAGATAGAGAACTGAGCTGAATTTTTCCAGAAATTATTTTTTTCACACCCCCTCTCCAAAAAGAAGGGGGGGAACCACAAAGAACCATTTTACATGGCACCCAATGCATTGAATTCATCTATAAGGCCCCTCAGCAAAAACCACCTGAGTTTTTAGCAAAGGTTTATTTAAGGCAAAGCTGTGTTTAGACAGCAGGTGAAGCAAATTCCAAGAAGCATTCAAGTATTAAGATAAATCTAAAAGGAAAGTGATGGAATAAATGCTGTTTTAACAGCTGGGCTCCTAAAATTGAAGCGTCAATGTCGCTATTTCAATTGAAGTTTGTACGTTGCCAATTTTCCTGGTAGCTGAGTCCTTAACATCCCACTGAAGTCTTCCCCATTCGCAGTCCTCATGAGCAAATGTGAAAGAATGGAAGTTTTTTTACAAGGTGTGCCATGGCATGGCTGGGCAACCGCCACCATCATGGCACTGTTGGCTCTAAATTGTGCCATCCTGCCTAACAGCAAAGAAAGTTCCTTTCCGAAGCCAAACCAAGCGATTCCGTTTCCCCATTGTTGCTGCTTTTCGGTCTCTGATCAAGGCAATCTGTTGCCAGATGCTTGGTAAATGTCTGCAATGAATCCTATGGGATAATGTCCTTTTTTATTTTTTTTTTAATGTACAGCTTTTTACTGTGATGGGTAAAACAACGCAATGATCCATATTAAGAACAAACAGGAGGTAACAGATTTCTCCATGCTTTACTGCGTGGAAATTGCAGCCGAGGGCCAGGATAATCATTTGTTAAGGGGCACAGAGGAGATGTTGGAGAAAAAGAAGTCACTGAGGGGACATCTTTTCCATTATTTTCATTCACACCACTGCTTGGACCATGAACAAGGCACTCACCTGAGTTGCCAGAAAGCCACAAAGGGGACCCACAAGAAAAAGTAACGATGAGGAACACAACTGAGGATAGAAGGAGATGTTTTGTTCCCTGTTGGTTTCAGTGTTCCCCCATTGAGTCCAATGGTGTTCTTCTCCACCATCTGAAGGATGGTCACTCAGGAGGAGGAGTGGACTTATTCTCCATCACCCCAGGGTTAAAATTACAAGAAGATGGTTGTGGGTAGACCTCAGGAGAAACTTCCAACAGGTTGCCCCATGAAGTGGTTACATCTCCTCTCTTTGAGGTCTCCAAATACAAGCTGGATGGTCACCTGTCAGAGATGCCTTAGTGGATCCTGCATTGAGAAGGGTGTTGGACTTGATGGCCCCTGATGTCAATTCCAACTCTGTGATTCTATGATTGGAAACCTACCCAAGTTCATTACTAGACTTAAATTTGTCTGAAGCCATGAACCTCTGTAATTCTCTGCATCAAGTCAAAGACAATAACTGCCCTGTCGACTGCTTAAAGATTTATTTTGGTTGACACATTGCCCAACTCTTAAGCACATTGATTAAAATTAAATTTAGTGCCACATCCTCAAGCTCAGGCAAGGATTGGGAATTTCCACACTGCAAAATCTAGCTACACTCCTGGCCACAGTGATATGCTCCCTCCCTTCTCCCTACCATTCTGTATACAATGCCGTGTTTCTTCCTTCTTGCTCCATGGATGGAGAGTACTCCATATGGGCTTAATTATCCTGATTTGTCCCCCACCTCCTTTAAACTGGAATATTGACCAGGAGAAGCAGCATGGCCCTGTCAGGGGAGCTGGATGTCTGGCTCTGCATTTCAATTTTGTCCCTTTTGTTCAACCATATTTTTTTGCATGTTTTGCTTTGATATTTTTAAGTTTGGCATGTTCCAAGAGCTAGCACAGGAAACAACAGCAAAGTAAGTGTGTCTGTGTGTGTGTGTGTGTGAGTGTGTGAGTGTGTTTGTGTGTAATCGGCCAAAATCAGTCCACTGCAGGATGAAGTCCTCTGAAAGTTATGGACTATGTTCTATCATGCTGATCCAATGAGGGTTGGTAAGGAGATGATGACGATGACGATGATGATGATGATTTTGACATCCCAGTCAAAATCCCAGACCATCCCAGACCAAGAAGAGGACAATAGCCCAAAATTACCCAGGAAGTGTCTATAGCTGAAGGGACTAGAACCTCAGTCTCCCTACTCTTTAATGGTATGTGGGAAAGACCTTGGGAGACCAGGCCAAGAGATGCTGCCTAGGGAATGGTCAGATGAGAGGACGTACCCGCAGCTGGATAGGGAGTGGAGCAAGAGTTTTCTTCTTCACTCCCTCCTCCTCTTCAGGGCTAAGCTGACGTTTACTTATCCGCTTACGCAGTCCTTCTTCAAGGTCATCTTTCTACTCCTTTGATGGAGGGAAAGGCACATTGTACTCCTCTGCACACAGCCATTTTCCATCGGGGCTCACAATATCAATGTTTTCCATCCATCGCCATCCAATATTTTTTTAATAATCAGATGATGGGGAGCCAAGCAGAATCTTTGATGCACAATGAAATGTACGGGAACATTGCCTTTTGGCTACATGGCCCCTTGAACGATCCTGATGGAATTCTATAGCTATGCTAATGTGCTTCTAGCAACACATGTTCAATTATTCAGCTCTAAATCATTTATTTTCCCCACCAAAGCTGTACGTCCTAGAGGATGAATTCAATGTTGAAACAAGGCGCAGACAGATTATAATTAGGGTTAGTCTTTTCCTAAAATAATTGGAACATATTGATCTGCAGAAAGTGAGCCTCCAAAAGCTTTGAGTATCAGCAAGTATTTTGAAAGTTTTCATTTAACAATGAATCAGATCATTAAGTGTGTGGAAGGAAACCCAAAGAATTAATATTTCTCAAATTGCTCTTCGTGGTACTTAAGCTGAACGTTAAATTAAGGATACTTTGTCACAGTCCCACCCACCTTTTATATTAGGGTCCTCCTACTTTTCTGGAGTGTAGCCCTTGGCACATTAATCCCAAGCTAAAACTGTGCTTCAGATCAAAATGTTCCAGATTCTTAAAGGCTATTGGGGTGAGCTAACCTGAACCATAGAGATTTGGAGTCACACCATTCCTACTTCTGCTGAGATTTAAAACTATGTGTCTCCTCAGGAGCTGCACACAGGAGCAGAAATTCAACACAAGTTCTCTTCTCAGGCCTTAAAATGAAGCCAAGATTGGCCATAACCCAGCCATTAAAATTAGACATCCTCCCTGGTCTTCTCTCTACATCATCCCCATCTCTGTGGGACATAAAGGATTATTTGTTTATTATTTAAATTTATATCACCGGCCATCTCTCCCGATGGATTAAGTTTGCAACCTCTCTGGGATGCAGAGAACTAGCCTTCCAAGTTGCATTGGCATGGACAACTTCACTAGAGGCAGGCAGGGAAGGGTTTTAAACTAACCTTCATAGGGTAGTTACTAGACTTAAATTTGTCGGAAGCCATGAACCTCTGCAATTGGAACAACCCTGGTTCCTTTGCTGCATCCAGGGTTGTTCCATTACTCCATTCTCAGTCAGAATAGGGACATCAGCTGGCACGCATCTTTCCAATCAGAGATGGACGACCAGATCTGATGAGACCACATGGCCCATCATTATTTCCCCACTGAACTTCCTAAGTAGCTGATGGCTGTTGGGATTCACCATCCCTGCTTCTACGGTACAGTAAGTGGAAGAATGCAGATCAATTTTACGGCATATGTTGCTCGTAAACACCAACTCTGTGAGCCTTTGAGTAGCCGGGCTATATTTTTATCCTTCCAATGTTGAAGAATAGGTTTTTCATCTCTAAGTAGGGCAGAGAGAATCCACTTTCTTTGTCCGTACATCAATGTCCATGCAATAGCGATATAGTTCTAAAGAATATGATCTGACAATACTAAGTTGAGTTAATTCATTTAATAGGGTCTTCCCCAGAAGGAACAATCAGGGGACTTTGTACAAATAGAGGTTGAAAGGAAACTTTAACAACATGACAGCTTATTCGAGTTTTTTTCTCTATATAAGCACAATGGAGTCCAGGAAGTCCAAAATATTATTTTTGTTGAATAATATGCATGTAATGTAATGTAATATGTGTGTGTGTGTATAACCAATATGAAAAATAAATTGAAAACCTTTTGGGCCCAGATAGAGTATTTCTGATAGAGAAATTAGAGCCAGCTAGGTGTAGTGGTTAAGGCATCAGGCTAGAAACTGGGAGACTGAGTTCTAGTCCTGCCTTAGGCACAAAGCCAGCTGGGGGACCTTGGGACAGCCACTTTCCCTCAGCCCTAGGAAGGAGGCAATGGAAAACCACTTCTGAAAAACTTTGCCAAGAAAACTGCAGGGACTTGTCCAGGCAGTCTCTGAGAATCGGACACAATTGAACAAATTTAAAAAAACAATAGAGAGATACAGATGGAGAGATACAGCAAACTAAATTTGAACTAAGCAAACTAATTCCAAAGATCTGCATTTGCTTTAATACGTTTACACCAAAAATATTGGGGAAATGGTGAAAAATCTGGTCAGATCTTGGCAAATCATTTGAAGAAGAAAAAAGAAGAAAAGACTGATATATAGTATCCATTATGAAAGATGTAGAAGATAAGTTATGTAATTCTTCAGAAAACATAAATTTTCAGTTCTTGCAATTCTACTCAGCTCTGCATCATCAACCTGAGAACGTACCGCATAAAGATACAAAGGCTTTTCTTTGCCAAAATTGATCTTCCAAAACAAGTAGCTGCTTTGCCTACTGATGAAATTTCTTAAAATGTGATCTTAATTTTGAGTAACACTAAAGATTCAGGTCATGATGTATTTCCTGTGGAATGAGACAAAATATTTTCTGATGCACGTCTTCCTTAACCTTTTAATTTCTACAATAATATTTTGGGAGATGTTGTTTCATCATTATCATTTAATGAAGCCTGTAAATACAATTATATCCAAATCAGGGAAAGGTCAAACTCTACCTTTCAATTATTAAAAGATCTCTCTGAATAATATTGATCTAAGGTGAAAACATTTAAGATGTGAACCTGGGAGCAAAACGTGCATTTTCTCTGTTTTGGCCTCTTATTCTCTGCAGCACCGTTTTTTTTCCGCCTGAAATCCTATTTAACATGTTTTGTCATCCAGAAAATCAACTCTGAGTAGAAGGTTAAATATGAAAGAGCTTTATGCATTTTACACTGATTGTTATAGAATCAGTATTTCTCCCTGAAGATCTGAAATTTGGAAAGATAAACTACAGTTTCTTTTTTCCATTGTAGCTTTTTCTTACATGCGGATGCCTCTTAAACCGTTTTAAACAGGCAGACACAGTTCGCCCAAAGTGGTCAGCAATAAATCATGCTTTACGGACCACGCTGCCTGGGTTTACAGTGTGAAATCAAGCAAGCCACATTACAGTTAGCACATTGCACCAAGGACTGCCAATCGGTTGAGAAAACGGAGTCAAATGGAGTCAATTGCGGTTAGACACTTGAGTCTGGAAGTTGAGTTGGTTGGTTTGCTTGCTTTCCTGAATCTGGGGGAAAAAAGTTGCGTCCGGTCCATTTCGCTTGATTTTCTGAATAGCTGAATCCATTCTAACCCATCTGATTGTATTAGAGTTGACTTCCCAAGGCAGTTCAATCCAAGGATTCAATCAGATTGGCTTCAAGCTGAAATTACACAACCCTAGAGCATGGAAAGATACCAATCCTGATTGTTCTGGAGTATCATTTTATAAAACTAAACCGAATCTAGATTAATACAAAAACATCTCTTCCTAACATCTGGGGAGCAGTCAAGGGAAATATCATCCCGATAAAAAGTGCCGAACAGTGACCTTTAAAATCTAGAAAACAACTTCATTAATTAATGATGCTTATCATTTGACTATGCTAACTATCACACTATGCTAACTATCACACTGATGCCATAGAACATTTTATATTACTAGGTGTCTGAAGTAATGCTTCTGCAATGCAGAAAAAATCCACAGTGGGGGGAAAGTGTTCCAGAGCAACAGGTCTAAGCTGAAAGATCATGCAGTATAACAGAAAGTGAAGTTTTCTCTAAAATATTTGAAAGTGATGCATGTGGAGGACATGAAATAGATATCCCCAGCTTAGAAAAGATAAGGGGTCCTTATCTGAAGTAGCCTCACAGACTGTCACAGAATTTTAAAGACAGTCTTTATAACATCTTCAGTGTGACTTTATCTAGAGATTCACTTAGGAACACATAGAGTTTTATGCTTTGTTCACTGGCTTTCTGAACTCAAAGCTTTGTTCACCTACCCAGATTTCTATTGCCTTTCTACCCAACTTATTGTCTAGCTGGCCAGTGAATTCCATAAGAACCATGGTGAGAAATCTACTGCACACAGTATCTTGCTCTGTTGATGGCCCCAAAGGACTACTGTTCCCATCCCCTTTTATGCCAAAACTTGCCCAGTCCCCATTTAGTAATCTTCTCACAACTCTTTGATATTTTTCCCCCACAGGGCCAGGGTCTCCACCAGCTCACATGAAAATCATCTCTTGTTTGAGAACCACTTTGGATTTAGAGACCTATTTTGTTTTGGGAATCATCCTTTGTTGAGTGTTGGTAGAGGTCTTTATTCTGGCATTTACCCTCATGCTACATAAGCTGAAATTTTCCCAAATTCTTCTGCCTCTATGGCCTACTTGGAATGCATTTCTTGTACCCCACATTTCATACATGCCTATTCATAAGGTAAAGGTAAAGGTTTCCCTTGACGTAAAGTCCAGTCGTGTCCGACTCTAGGGGGCGGTGCTCATCTCCGTTTCTAAGCCTTAGAGCCGGCGTTGTCCAGAGACACTTCCGGGTCATGTGGCCAGCATGACGACACGGAACGCCGTTACCTTCCCGCCGAAGCGGTACCTATTAATCTACTCACATTTGCATGTTTTCGAACTGCTAGGTTGGCAGGAGCTGGGACTAGCAACGGGAGCTCACCCCGCCGCGCGGTTTCGAACCGCCGACCTTCCGATCGACAGCTCAGCGGTTTAACCCGCAGCGCCACCGCGTCCCTGCCTATTCATACCATCACCCTAATACACAGTGCAAGGTGTAGCTCTAGGAACTGGAAAAATGCAGGTCAATATCTATATCTACAGAATAATGCTGGTGACAATATAGCCACAAGAAATGTCCCAACCTAACAGCAAGGATCCATCAAGAAAAAAAAAAATGCATGGCAACCCTAAATGTAAAACACAAAAATGCTGGGAGCAATCTAGTAGAAAAATCCACATCTTAATGTACTATAGGACTAGCAGTATGCACACCTACTCTGGATAAAAAGAGACTGTAATGAAAGAAAGCATCATGGTTGGCTGGAAATAGAGGTGGAAAGCAATGTCACCCATCTGCTGATGGGCCATGCTGCCAATGGCAGCCATTTAGTGAGAGTACCCTGGTCTCAAAGATTGTCTATCCCTGACTCAACCTAAAGGCTGAGAGAGAGACAGCATGGAAATTTAAGAAGAAGCTGGGGGGTTCCACCTGTTCCTCTGAACCCTTGAAGTCTGCTTGATTTCAGATTTCCTTCAAAGATCCAAAGTCTGGAGAATCAAACCAGACTATGTTTACCCTGTGTAATGGTATGTGGGAAAGTCCTTGGGAGACTGGAAAAAGAGATGCTACCAAGGGAATGGTCAGATAAGAGAGACTGATGTTGGCTGCATGGGGCAAACCAGACAGGAATCACAACCAGATGAGCTAATTCTACTTTATTGTAAAGCTACATTGACAGAATCTTGCAAGTCTGAAAGCACAGGTCTCCCGCTGTCTCCTGTGCAGCCCAAGAAACGAGGGAGGGTCCCTTCTGAGCCTCTTGCTGTGCCCACTATCCAGCTGTGGGCTAAGCCCTCTCTTATCTGACCATTCTCTGGGCAGCATCTTTTCACCCCATCTCCCAAGGTCTTTCCCGCATACCATTACATCGAGGTATCTGTTTTTCTACCTTGTTTCTAGGATGCTTTAGAATTTCTTTTGGTGAAGTTTTTGAGAAAGACTCAAGAATATTGGGCAGCCCAGACTGGACAGTTTTCAATGGAGCTCGTCAGGATGCCCCTGGGTCTCTCCTCTCCATGTAGCAGTGTGCTGGAGGAGACATACAGGGTACTACTGTTACACTTGGGGGAATTATCAAAGCCCTTGTTAAAAGAATTAGTCTGAAAGAATTTAACATTGCAACCATGAAACAAGGCAAGAGAATATGGAGTGGAACGCTGAAAAAGGAGTTCTTCAGCCCAGCTTGTTGGGTCCATAAAAGCAAAGGACTTAAAGCAAAGCACTTGCATTTAACCTCATTCCAGCTCTTTCAACAATGTATCGTAATGATCATTTTGCCTTGATGGCATCTCACAATGCCTTGGATCAAGGACCCAACCCTTTCGTAGGAATGAGGTTGAATGCAAGTGCTTTGCTTTTGTGGACCACAAAGTTGCAGCTCAATCCTCTGCAGAAGATGCTGGGAAGACTCCCCAGATGGGGCGTGCTCATACATTGTTACCTAGAGCATTAATCCTTCTTGTTTCTTAGACTCACTTGGTTCCAAGCAAACATCAAAAAAGGAGAAATGCTTGAAAAAGGATCTCTTTGTTTTTCTGGACCACCAAGTAAAGTTCTTTTCTGCCCCCCACCACCACCATCTGTGCCTGGAGAGCCCCTGGTGAAGAAACTGGCGGCACCGAACTTCTTCCATCTCGAGATACTTCCTTCAAAGAACTTCTGCCAGGAGCTGACTCAAGACAGAAGCTGACAACCAATCGAGGATTTGCATCATTTAATCACTGTCTTCCCTACTGTCGTGAAAGGTTATTATGTTTAAATTACAGGGTGAGTTTCCAGATTTGCACGTTATATGGCAGAAAGAGAATGAGTAAATACATAACTGCAGAATCACACCTTTTATTATCAATTAAGTTTAAATAGGAATAAAGCAGGTTTGGGTTTTATCATAACACAACCATCTGCTGCTTTTGGACTGATTTCTCTCCAACTCGCCACTCAGAAGCTACATACAGCCCTGCGAAAGGGTTGGGTCCCTGATCCAAGGCATTGTGAGATGCCATCAGGGCAAAATGATCATTACAATATATCATTGCAAGAGCTGGAATGCGGTTAAATGCAACTAATGCTGAAAATAACTTCCCTAAATTTCCATTCAAATAAAGAGTAGTTGTTGTTGTTTTTTCGCTTTAAATACACCAACTGTTTTAAGAGGACCATTTTTTTTTAAGGAAATAGCGTATGGGATAGTCCCACAATTTTGCCTGTCCTAAGGAGAACAGATTTGGCCATTTGTCTTTAGTTGAAAAAATATTACCTATCATATACACAGAGTATAGGATCCAAGGTATGTGACTAATAATTCCTTCTTGGTTGTAATGTATCATAGTTCATAGGGTTGGAAGGGGTCCTGGAGATCACCTAGCTATTTTTGTCTTTGAGGGGGGTAGAATTGTACTTTCATACTTGCAAGACTGATGTCGGCCTTGCAGGGTAGACCTGACAGGAACCACAAACAGATGAGCTAATTCTACTTTATTGTAAAGCTACATTGGCAGAATCTTGCAAGTCTGAAAGTACAATTCACACACACACCCCATCTCCTTTACAGCCCGAGAAACTAGGGAGGGTCCCTTCTGAGCTTCTTGCCCCACCCATTATGCAGCTGTGCGCTATGCCCTCCCTTATCTGACCAATTCCTAGGCAGCATCTCTTGGCCCAGTCTCCCCAGGTCTTTCCCACATACATTAAATCACCCTCCCCTTCAGACTCATCCCCCCCATCTCCTTTACAGCCCAAGAAACTAGGGAGGGTCTCTTCTGGGCCTCTTGCCCCACCCATTATGTAGCTGCAGGCTAGCCTGTCTCTTATCTGACTGTTCCCTAGGCAGTGTCTCTTCACCCAGTCTCCCAAGGTCTTTCCCACATACCATTACAGGGACTAACAGTTGAACCATTCCAACAGCTTGGAACTCGTCCTAATTTAATTTTGGCAGGACTGGCAAAGCAAGTCAAAGACAGTTGGTGGAGTTAAAATAAATCAGTGTTCCCAGCATCTTTTTGATGTCACTCAACTAGTCAATTACTCCAACTGAAAAAGCACTTAAATAGATGCCTTCAGAGAGAAAAAATGATTCCTGAAGCACCCCTGATGAGATACGTTTGGCCTGCAGACAAGCCTTCTTAGCATAACTAACTTCCTCCAGGTGACCGAGGGCACCTGTCAATTAAATTGGTCACCAGCTTCTCACTGTGCATGCAGTTTTTGTCCTTTTTTCCTTCCCTCATCAAGAAAAATGGCAAAAAGCTCATTAAAGACCCATAATGAGAAAGGCAGCAGTTCAACAATAGCTTTTTGCAAAGGGCAACATTTCACAGCACCAGGAAGGATAGATATGTACTTTCCAAGGCTGTTGACGGTAATTTCTTTCAAATGATGGATTGAGAGCAAAAAGATCAAGCTTTCTCCTGGCTATAGCAATCCTTTTCGGTTGCTTCTAGCTGCCATTCTTGCAGAGGAAAAGGGGGGTCATCTTCTTATGCTGAGGACCGTTGGCCAAACCCATGCTTTTGCTAACACTTCAGAAGGCTTCTCTCAAAGGACTGAAGCACCTCTACATCTCCCGTTGTCGCTGAACTGAAGCTTCCAACACATCTAGACAGTATGGCCAATGACAAGGAATGTTGGGACATCTAGGTCCCTCATGTAGGTCCCTCCTCTGCTGGTAGCCTTCCGGACTCATTAGTCTGGATCTTTTCTCCTGCACTTTTGAGAAAGCTGCACATGCACTTAGCTGCCCCACCCTCCCTTCAGAATGTGGCTTCTCAGCTTGCAAGATGACAAGCCAGGGAGCAGGGCTGTTTTCATACAGCATGCCTAGTTGGTTTTGCCAATGACTCTTCTTCATAGTAACCTAGAGTTGGAAGTTCCTACTGAAGCCCCCACGTCCCTTAAAGCACAGCAAAATATCTAGCCACCTCCACTTGAATATATCAAGCAATGGGGGACCTACCACCTCCCTTGACAGATGATTCCACTGTTGAACTGTTCCTAGTATTTAGAAGCGTCCTTCAATGATCAGTTGGAATCTACCTTACTATAACATCAGATCATTATTCCAGAAGGCAGGTGATCGTACAGACTGTATTCTATATAGGATCTCTCTAGGTACATGACATGTCCTGATCTAACATGGATTTGGAAGGGGATATCAAATCCAACATCTTGATTGGGGTAGGAATCCAAATTAAGATCGCCGCCCCATATCTTGGCTCTGCTTGGATTTTTCCAGTGAATGTCCTTATCCAGAAGATCCTCGCTCGAGCAATTTATCATGTACTTTACAGCCAAAATTTTAATCCATGCACCAGGATTTCACTCAAAAATTCTCCAAAATATTGTCAAAAAAACTTGCGGTAATTCAATCTAGGATATAGATCATGTTGGGTTACACAAATTAGTTCCCTGCACAACATTTGGGAAACAGGAACATTTACTTCAGGAAATTGAATTATGGGGTTTGAAGTCCAATGTTTCAGGAGGGGCCCAGCTTAAGGAAAGCTGTTGTGTTGAATTTAATCATCTGCATGGGGCCCTTCAAGTGACAGCTGCTGCCTTTGAGATGGGGCCGCTTGACTGCATAATGCTACATCATCTAGGTAGGTTTAGCCCTGAAAAAGGAATAATTGCATTGTTTAGCATCATTGCAGGATGTCATACAAGAGAAAGCCAGGGTGGTTTTCTTTCATGGTGGAATAATGGTTGCAATTTCCAGAGAATTACGTTTCATATGAACGTTAAGAAAACCTTCTTAAGTAAGAACCAAATACTGAGGGAGTGGGTAGGCTTCTCTTCAATAGCTGTGTTCAGGCGAAGGCTGGATAGCCATCTCTCAGCGATGCTTCAATTTGGATTCCTCCAAAAAAATAGGAGGGTGGGCTTGATGGCTTCAGGGACCCATTCCAAGTCTTGGATTCTATCTTCTCTAGCTCCCTTGCCTGCCATTTTTAGAAATGGACACTACTTGGCTGCAAGGAGGCCTTCTGCATGTTTCCAACCAACCCAACGTTCCTCTAATCTGCTAGAAAAAAGAGATGCGCTTAGCTTCTGGGGAAGATAGAGTTTCTGTTTCCCAAACCAGCTTGTTCAGTGCAAATGCTAGCAGAGGCCATTAATGTGTGTGTTGGGGAGGGGGGGTAGGATAAAAAGCTAACATGGCTTGGAAAAAGAGCCGATTAGAACCAGCTGAAAGTTAAGAGTGGGAATGAACAATCACAGGGCAGATAGCCGAAAAGGAAAGGCACAAATTTAATGTAACAAATATGTTCAACACATTGGTATAATTGGAAAATGGAATTGTCCTGTTGTTGTGTTCTGTGTTTAGCTTCCCAGCAATCATGGAAAGGAAGTTTTCTATGGTAGCTTGTGCTGCAAAACCATTAGAAAATATTCACGACCTGAGTTTTTCATCCCCCTGCCCCCATGAATGAGACATTATTTTAAAATGGCATCAAATTTAAACCAGTGTATAAAGCGGGCAAATTTGCAAATGTTGGATGCTGGAATTCCTTCTCCTTGGCAGTGAAAGCAAAAACAGTTTTTAGATTTGCTAAAGAGACCAAATGCCTGGAAGGGGGGGGGGGGAAGCGCTAATTCTACAATCCAAATCTGCATCTTATCCCACTACCAGTCCTGGAGGATTTATGTCTGATAACATAAATGCAGTTTTCTGTTCCTCTACAGACTTTTTATTTAATCCAGATATTTATGGTTTAAATACATTTCAGTTTTGGAATAAAATGCCAGGGCCTGAGAGAGAAAAATATTCCAACTCTTCCTTTTAATTATGAAAATACTCAACTGTTATCAAGGATCACACTGCATTGTTTTTCTAGTTAAATGGGTGCTCCAAAACAATCAGGGATCCTAGTCCAATTGGGCTATCATCACCGTATTGACCTCCAACTTCAACAGACAGTGGTTTCCTGATTGTCATGACTGGGAAATCTCAGCTAAAGGACTACTCCATTTGCTGTTGCCATTTACTACACCTCTCTGTGAGGATAAGAAGAGCTGGTATGACCAAGTAAGGGTGTGTTTGTGCGTGTGTAAAGAGAGTATTTGGCTGATTGGATCAGAATGTCTCATTCTGATAATGACTATGTCTATTTCTGTGCAGAGTAGGAAACAGGTTCTCATGGTCAGGCAAGTTTTATGCCCCAGGAGGAAATAGCAACTCCAAGTTTGGAGTTATTTGGTTAGCTAGGATTGGTATAGGATTTTTAGCAGAAAATAGTTAATCATATCTACTTGGTTTGGCAGAACGTCTGTGGGTGGGCATCATGAAGCAAATTAGAGAAGTTGGAACCCAACACTTTATCTGTATAAAGCATGTGTTGTTTTGCTTAGCTACAGATTGCATGGACATATCATGCCAAGCAGAGGTTGCTCAACCCAGGTTTAGTGAATAAGCCACAATGCTGGGTTTGTGTAACAGGCCACACCAAAGCTACTTAAACCAAATTATGGCTTAGCACAGTGGGGGACTGCCATCATTTGCTAAGCTGACTCAACCCAGTCACAGTTTAGCTAAGTGTGACATGCAAATCCAGCTCTAGCTTCTTCTCTTTCCCTATCCATTCCTCTGTGCAACTCTCCTGATTTGGATCCTCCCCATCCTTACTATGCCCCCTCTTCTTAACAATCAGTATAACAAGTCCTAACCATGTACGTAAATTGGAGGTGGAGTGTAACAAGTAGTCTGACCCATTGTCTTTGCACTAGGCCTGCTAAGGAAATGCAGTTCAGAAGGAAACAAGTTCTACCACCCCAGGCAACAAAAGACATGGCGCCCATGACTTCTCCACTGGCCATCCATGCCATCTAATCTTGGGATGAAATTGTAGGGATTTACTTTCCAGGTAAAAGTGAAAGTGGACAGGGATCTCTTTTGCAACCCAAACGAATACACCAATCTTATTGCCTAGAGTGAACTCCCCGCTACTTTCTCCTGGCTTTGTGCTGCTCTGCAGGAAAATGGTTGATCTGCCTGGGGTCGTGTCACCTGCCAAGTGGGGTAATTCCTAATAAGAAAAGGATTATGAACGTAGTCGAAAAATCACTCTAACATGATGTTGCTAAGCAATGTGGGACTTGTCACAAAATACTCCAAGATAATATTTCTTACAAATGAAACACGGCAGGCAGCATTTCAAAACATGCCTTGAGGGGTTTTAATAAGCACCGACTTAGAATTATGGTGATTTTGGCAAAGACCAGATTGGGTGGGAAGAGAAAGATTTCCCCAAATGAGAGAAGCAGCAAATGAGATGGAACACACCAGGAGGTTTTCAACGAAGCTCAGAGGGAAAGGATAAGATGAAACATGCAGCTAGGGAGCAAAGAACTGGTTGTTTGAAAAGCATCAAGAAAACAGGAGTTATGAAAATCAGCTGAAGGTGGTGGAAGGAGTTTTCCTTCCTTTCATCATCTCTGCCTTGCAAGCATTCTGAAGATGTGGCAGTCCCTTCTGAGCTACTTGAGTCATGAACTGAAAGATGTTGGGGAAACGGATGGTTCACCCAACCCAAAGAGGTCATGTCCCATTCTGGAGTGATTCCCATCTTCTTCATAGCCTTCTTCTACCCCACCCTCCCTTTTCGGGCAGTAGGAGTGCACTGACTTGGTAAGAGACTACTTGAGGGAGGAGGGAATGGAAATCCCTCTTCTGTGAACTTTTCCAGGGTTAATTCTGGCACTCCTAACACATATCCATGGGTTTCTTGTTTAATAAGGGCTAGGCTCCCTGACTTACCTGCCTTTTAAAAAAAAAGTTTGATTTTTTAAAATTGAATGGGATGCCAGTATATTCTGCTTCTCAGGAGTCAAATTCCAAGGAGACGGGAAAGCCACAGGCAAGAATTAAGACCGTTCCAGGAACTTCTCACTAATATCTTCCAATGTATCCTCCTGATACAGCAAGTGATGTAATACCTTTATGATCAACATATTATTCCTTCCTTACTAAAGGGTGAGGGCATGTACTACTTTACTAAAGGGTATGGACTACCTTACTAAACCCAAAGAGTATGTATAATTACTGATGGCAATATTTGCTTTACTGGTAGGCAAAGGAAGAACTGTGGGCCTGGGTTCAAATACTCTGGCATTTTCATTTAACCTTTAAATAGCTCAGGTCAGCAAATTCTATCTGAGCCCAGACATCATTGGCTAGGGCTTAAAGAAATGAATTACTGAACTACGGGAGATTTTTTGTGAGATCTCTTGAGATGCTGGACTTCTTATGAAATCTCATATTTCACTATTTTTAAAAATTTTATTTGAGGACCCAGGTGGGCATCTCTGGCAGATTTGGCAGGTCCCTAAGATTGCAAACTGCCATCATGTAATTTCTGACACTCAATAGCCTTGTGGGTGTCCCTGTCCTCCACAATTCTGCCCAGTCTCCCTTTTAAAGCTGTTTATAAAAATAAACATTGATCTGTTTGAAAGCTGAGCCAAACCATCCTCTTTCCACTACTCTATCTCCAGGCAGGGATAGTTCCACTCCTAATGTTGAAAGAAAAAGGGAGAACAAAGGAGTGTTATCAGTGCCTCCCCCTTCTGACAGATTCATTCTTCCTTTTCCTCTTCTTCTCCCCTTCTCCCTCTTCCCTCTTCTTCCTCTTCCCCTTCCTCTTCCTTTTCTTCATTAGTCCCTGCACTTGTTCCTTTTTCCTTGTCTTCTTCTGACAAGTGAGCATATCAGTGTCTTTATGCACACACACACACGCCATAAGCAGCATCTCTACTAAGCGCACCCTCAACCTATTTTATTCTAACTCTTTCCCCCCCCTCCCTTCTTACTTAGAGCTTCTCAGATTATATTTTATTTGCTGTTTGTGGAATATGTTTTATGGCGCTGTTCAATCGCTGTGCCAGGCCTCCTGTTTTATTGGCAGAGTTGTATTTTAATTTGCTTTACTTTAAAATGTGCGAGGCTGCCTTATGCCTTGTCATGGCAAGGTGAGAGATAAATACTGAACTGAATCAATAAAAATAACACCCGATCGACTGAGGAATCATACAAGTTTCAGGTAGTGGGATAAACATATAAAAGGCAGGGACAAGGAACAGCAGTCAGGAGCCGAATTTAGCAGGGGGTGGAGCTTTAAGAGGACCAACCCTGCTTCTCCATTAGGCTCCACCCCAACCATTATCTTTTACACTGGGCAAACAATCCCAAGATAACTAAAACAAAGCCCACCGTCATGTATGCCCCAATAATGGACTGCAGTTGGTCTGCAGGCCCAAGGTCGCCCATCCTTCGTTGAAATAATGAGAAAGAAATGTCCTTTCTAATCTGAAAGCAAGACCCCCCAAAATAATAAGAACATTTTTTCTGTTCTCTTTTTCAAGGAGCTTCCCAACGGTCACACCTCCTTCCTTTTAAGACTTCCTCCATTTACAGGAAGAGAAGTTTGTGAAGACCAGCCTTCAGTCTCCCCTAATGGAGAACTGTGAGTGACCAATGCTAATATAATCCTGTGCAAAAATTTATATTCTTCCCGTTTAATGCAATTCAGTAGGATTTCCATCCCCGGCTTCTTGTACCCCAAGATGTGTTGGCAAATTAAATAACACGGTTGTAAATGAAAGATTAACAGCAGAAGAAAGGGAGACAATAGGTAGAGGCAGGGCAAAAGAGTTTGGATGTGAGGTTGAGAAACGGGGAGAATAAAGTGGATTTTCCAGAGGAGGGACAGTGGGGGTAAAACCCCACAGCACAGGCCTAATTAATACATTTTTGTTGGGGGGCAGGGAGAAGCCAGTTTTCTCAAGGTTTTGTGCCTTTTGTCAGGGGCATGGAAAATTAGAAAAACCACCAGGTGTTGTGGTTGTGTGTCTGAGAATAAAGAAGATAAATTGAAGACATTGTAACAGGAAACCACATTTAGTCTATGGTAGCAAAAAAAAATCAGGAGTCTGGTAGCTACAGCTCACAAAAGCTTCTGCCTTTTAAATAGTATTTGTTCATGAGAAAAAGTGCCCCAGACTTCTGCTGAAGATAAGCTGAGAAGCGATATAGTTATGGTGCCCATATTTTCTTGGAAAAAATAAAGGACAATCCTGAAAAAGGGGCTAACCTAAAAGAGTTCATAAGGATTTTTTAAAAAATTAATTGCTTATGTTTACAACTTTGCTTTACAAAGGGAAATTCAAGAGCAAAGGCAAGAAAACCTTTACCAAAAGGCGTGTTCTGCTAAACAATATCTAAAATCAAACGGTATTCATTTCCATTTCCATATTTTTCCAAAGAATGTGGAAGACTGTGCCTTCAGTGGTACCATTGGTATGGTAAAAGTTAAAGGACGAAAATAAGAGACAAAAGTGAATTTTTGAAAAATAAATACATATGGTCACGGTAGATATAGTGTCGCAGACAGGAGGTTGAGCTGAAGTTAGAAAATCTGTTCAAAGGCTGTTTCTGCCCTGTACACAGCAGTTCCATTCACACAATGTTCTCCTAATCTGGTCAGTGAACTAACTCATGTTCCAGCTTGGCCCAACAGCTCAAACTCTGAACACACCTGATAGCCTGGGTTCACCTAACTTTTTTTTTTTTTAATCCATTCAGTTGTCTCTGATTCTCAGAGACTGCCTGGACAAGTCCCTGCATTTCCTTGGCTGGGTTTTTCAGAAGTGGCTTGCCATTGCCTGCTTCCTAGGGCTAAGAGGGAGTGGCTGGCCCAAGGTCATCCAGCTGGCTGGGACTAGAAGTCAGTCTCCTGCTTTCTATCTTAACCACAACACCAAACTGGCTCTCTTCACCTAACATACTAAACCCAGCTAACCAGGCTTAAAATTCCCTGTCATTCATTGCCCTGCCTGAACATGCTGTGGGAACACAACAGATCAAAGGCCTAAAGCAAACCACTCTACACACACAAACACACACCCATTCCAACTCAGTAGTTCCCCGCCAAAAGCCAAAAGTGGCTTAAAACCCACTATCCAAACATCCCTTGCCAAACGCCCATCATCCATCTATCTATCTATCTATCTATCTATCTATCTATCTATCTATCTATCTATCTATCTATCTATCTATCTATCTATCTGTCTATCAAATTGATACAGCCCCCTATCTCACCTGACTCATCCAGGTTTCCTACAACCCAACAGACCTTGGAAAGGACAAGCAATCTGGCCGCATCCTCTTTTGTCACATCAGACCTCCTCACCCTGGCCCAGTTGTTTCGCTTAACCCCCCCCCCCCCCAAAAAAAAACCCCAGGCATTGGTGGCATTTTCCTGGCAACCCAAATCGACGTTTTGTTTGCTCCCTTTGCTGCTGCTGCTCTTCTGAAAAGTTGCATTTTCTGTATGGCAGGTTAAACTTTTTTAAATGGCTATTTAGCTTTCCCGGCAGGGAAAGAGAGAGAGAGAGAGAGTGTGTGTGTGTGTGTGTAAATTGTTTGATTCTTGTTTTGCAAGACCCCGGGGAGAATGAGTTGGATCCCCATGAATGATGACGATGACGATGATGATGCTGGGAACCATGATGGAAAGAACAGCACCCCTCCGGCACGCTCCGTTCAAGCGGAGCTTCTTTTAACGGAAAGGCAGCGCTCTAACGCTCAAAGTCGGGACGGGACCAGACGCTCCCCCGGCCCCTCACCTAAAGCCAGGGAAGGGCTGCGCCCCTGCGGCTCTTGGGGTGTCTCCTGGGCCCCCTTCCCGACCCAGCCCGGATCTCTCAGGGCGCCCCCTCCGGCCTTCTGCCCGCTGCACCCCAACCACCGCCACCGCCCCCCGGAGGCGCAACCCGCGCCCGGGCGCGCGGAGTCCGCCAGTCCAGCTCGCCGCTGCGCTGCGCCTCGACGCGCGGGAGAGAGCCCCGCGCCCGAGCCAGGAGCGCGCGTCCTCTCTCGGCAGCGCCCCCTCCGGCCTGCCCGGCCCGTGACGGCGCCTCCTCCTCCTCCTCCTCCTGCTCCGCCCTCCCTCGCCTGGCTTCTCCTCCGCGGACGGAGGACTTCCCCGGCCGGGGCTGCGCTGCCTTCAGAGCCCGGCGGCGGCGGCGGCGCCTCCGTGTTGCTGGGTGGTGACTGCGCCTCTTCGGGCAGCCGCCGCCGGAGCGCGAAGCCGAGCCGAGCCAGCCCCCCGCCGGGCGCAATCCGGAGCGAGGAACGGGGCGCGAGGGATTTTTGCCACCTCCGGAACTCTTCGCGGGGACTCTTCTGGAGCGCCCGGGCGCTCGCGGACCCCCCCCCCCCCCCGGCTGCGCGGCGCCCCGGTTGCGCGAGAAAAGTTGGAACCGCCGCCGTCGCCCCCCAGCCTCGGATCTCAGACGGCCGTTCTCCTGGCAGACCTCCGCCGCCGTCCCCACGCCCCGCTTCCCCCGACCCGCAGGCCTCCCAGCTCCGGCCCGGAAGCGCCTGCCTGCCGCTGCGCCCCCGCGACCCCCGCCTCGCCTCCTGGCGCCCTCCCCGCCCCCCCGGCTTGGCGACGCGGGCTGAAGGGGCTGCTGCTGCTGCTGCTGCTGCTGCTGCTGCGAGGGGAGCGGCTTTCCCCCGGCGACAGTCCCCGCCGCCAGCCCCGGCCCCGGCAGCGCTGAAGCGCGGATGTCGCCCTCCGCCTCTCCCGCCTTGCGGATCGCCGGCGGCGCCCGGCGTCCTCAGCATCCCTCCTCGGCGGCTCCGCGGCTGCAGGCGGCGGCGGCGGCGGCGGCGGCAGACTAAAGGGATGTTGGGGAGCTGTTGGCCCCGGCAGTGTGTCCCCCCTCAGGAGATGTTTCTGATGCTCGCCTTTTGCTTGGCGACGCGGCGGACCTTGGCCGCCCCGACCCCCACCGCCCAGGAGATTGCGCGGGGAGTTGTAAGTGGAGCCCTCCCGGTCGTTTGTCTTTCTTTTTCTGGGGGGCGGAAGGAGGGGGTCTGTGTGAAGCGGTACGGAGAGATCTCCAGCCGGTAGGGGAAGGGTTGAGAAAGCGTTCAGACCATCAGCCGGTTGGCGCAGCCGTGCCAGGACCCCACCGCCACCGCCGTCCCCGGCCGGCATGGCCGGGGGCGATGGGCGTCGTGATCCCGCCGGTGCTGGAGAGGCTCCCTGTAAGGAAAAAAAGAGGGTTGGATGTACTGGTCTTTCCCCCTTGGAACGCGAACGTGAGAAACCGGCTGTTCCATGCCTCCTTTGGCTACCAGCGGCCAGCAGATCAAGGAGAAGCCTCTTTCCTTTCTTCTGGGGTTGGGGGAGGGGGTGGATTTCTTCCAGGAGTGGGGGAGGAAGCTGGTCGGCGTAGCTGAGCCGAGAGCAGGCTGGCAGAGCCGGAGGGGGGCGAAAAACAGGTTGCCTTGTGGTTGGGCATCTCAGCCCGGAGGCATCTCAGCGTGGAGATCAGCTCCTCGGGTGTCCAAGGGGCTGAATTGCCTTCGTGCATTTCTCCCCTCCTCCTGACTCTACATTTTGGGACCGGTTGGAGCGGGTGCTCCTGGTAAGGAAGTCTCACTAAGTTGCATGCGACTTACTCGTCGGTAGAGGGTTCGGATTTCTCGAGGAGCTGAAGGAAGCCCTGTTGGACGCGGGGACTTCCTTCTTCGGAGAAGCCCTGGCAGCTGGTGCTGGCTGGGGATGGTGAGGGGAGCTCTGGAGCTGGTACCCTGGTCCACCGGCTTCCCATTCCTTTCCTTCAAGGGAGCCTCAACTTTTCTAAGCATTCGCCTTTCCTCGGTGGGCGGGCGGGCGGGCGGGCGTCAAGTTCCCGGTGATTTTCTGGGATCGTAGTAACAGCTTTCGATAGCTTGTCTATTCTCAAGGGCGCTCCCTTCTGCACACAGACACCCTCTTGTACCAGAGCCGGGCTTTTCCTCTGTTGGGAAGAAACGGACGTTTTCTCTCTTCTCTGGTAGCCAGAGGTCGTTCGCTTGCCCACCTCCAGCCCTCCATTCTCACTGTACGGTGTTACCAAAACAACTGCAGCCTTCTCAAGAGAACTGCTCCGTGCGGAAGAAAGAGATGGATCTCCCGAACTATCCTACAAAATGGCTCAGGTGGAAAACAGGACACACATTTCCTGACTCCATGATCAGTGTTGCTGTGGGATCGGGTTTATTCCAGCCCAGCTGTGTTTGGTTTATAGTGGGAAGCCCTTCCTGTAGAGCTGCATGTTGGGGTGGGGGTGGGGTATTGGCAATGAAAGCTATTTGGGCTGACCCTCCATTTCCACTGCTGGTTGAAATGTTGGTTGGTGTAATCATCTGCCCTCCAGAAAGAGCAAGGTCTGTTCTCTAACTCAGGAATGGCCAACTTTGATATTCCCAGGTCTGCTGCATTTTGCCCATGCTTGGATTTCTTTTGCATTTGTTTTTGCCCATTTGTCGCTGTCCTTTCATGGGCCCTACAGTTACGGAGTGGATTGTTTTTCTGGAGTTGTAGAGGGAGGTTGCTGATGGTGAGAACCTTCTGAGGAACATGTTTAATGGGAAGGCTCCTCCATCTTGCCATGTTACTCAAAATTTGGTAGGCCCCTGATGAGAAGAAAGGAAGCTCCTGTGGTGATGTGTAGGGAACTTTATGTCCAATGCAAATGGTGATATTTTGACTGTGGAACAAGTCGCTGTTTCTGATGGGCTTGAAGACATGATAGTTTGAAGCTGTAACTAAGGATTGTGATCAAGGTTGCCCAACTGATTGGACGAATGGAAATGGTCATACCTTTCTCTTATACTAAACAACTCAATTCCCAAATAAAACCACATTTTAGAGAAAAGGAACCATATTACTGAGGTTGCCTACAGAGTTCCCATCTTCTTGAGCTAGCTAGGTTGAGAATGTCTTCTGCTAGCCGGTTGAGTGGAATCCTTAGGGCCATGGAGAATGTGTGGGCCTCCAGAGGTTGCTAACTCATTTCCCAGCATTCTTCAGTGTTGACCATCCTGTCTGCTAGGGGTTGTTATTCAGCAGCTTCAGGAGGACCATGAGTTCTCCGAACTTGGAGTAGCTCACACCAAGCTAGGTGGATTGCTGTGTGTGTGTGTTTTAATTTTCAATCCTTCTGAGGAACCCATATTGAATGGGGATTATTCTGCAGTTCCATCTAATTTAATATGTGTTGGTATCAGACATCCCTTGAGCTGTGTCTAAGACAGCACTCCCTGGAGGTCTCTACTTCTGCAGCTGGTACTTTTATCTAGAGGATAATCCACACTGGTATCATTAAGAGATTCTCTCTCAATTCAGATGCCAGCTTCAGAAGGGAAACTCCTATTATAGAGCAGAATACAGAGGGAAACAGGCCAAGTGTTCCCTCTTTACGTCTATTCTAGTGCCGTGCATTTACTTTGCCGCCTCCTCCTCCTCCTCCTCCTCCTCCTCTTGATGTAATTGGTCTTAAAAAAACTGCTGGTTGGATGCAAACCCAGATGGCTTAGCTTGTATGTTATTACTGTACCACCCTGTTTCTATCTGCCCTTCTTCTTCTGGGCCCACATTTTATTCATGGTTGCCCGCTGTGTTTGAAATGATTTGGGTGGGTGGCCCTGCAGGTTTAGGTTACACTGAGAAGTGAGGGAGGAATGTTATTTCTCTGAAAAAACAATAAATAAAAATTGAGGCTAGCTCATAACTGCTGCTCTTGACACTGGGGAGGCTCATGGCTAGGTTGATTGCAAAGAGTGGTGATGATGTTCAGAAATAAATGGTCATCGGTGCTACTGAAAATGCTGCCTTCATCCATTTTGGTGCTGCCTTGATGCCTGCGTTATTCTCAAGGGTTTGGGAAGTGAGGTTGCTGATAGGGATGACCCAACTTATGAGTAGAAGAGGCAGATTTTTTTTCCCAGAGTCAGTCCTTCCATTATAGTGCTGAATGCCTTGTCTGTTGGGGTTGTGGTTTGGGTTCAAGCCAATTTAGACTGAATTCTGTTATAGGTTCCCGACTCCCACCCCACCCTGCTTCAAATCAGTCTTGATCCCTCATCCATGCAGTTTTCTTGGCAAGATTTTTGGAAGTGGTCTGCCACTGTTGTCCTCCTCCTCCAGCTGAGAGGGAGGGACTGGCCCAAAGTCAGCCAACTCTCTTTGTGCCTCAGGCAGGACTAGAACTCACAGTCTCCTGGCATCTAGTCCAGTACCTTTAATCACTACACCAATCTGGATCCTTGTTCTGATGCCTTCAAGTCAGCTTTGAAGCCCTGTGACCACATGGACAAGTCCACACAGTTTTCTTGGCAGCATTTTTGGAAGTGGTTTGCCCTTGTCTTCTTCCCAGGGCTGAGAAAGAAGGACTATCCAAGTCACCCAGCTGGCTTTTGTGCCAAAGGCAGGACTCGAATTCACAGTCTCCTAGCTTCTAGTCCAGTGCCTTTAACTACTACACCAGACCAGCTCTCTTTATAGTCCTTAAAGGTGATTAATTCATTTCCTTCAATATGTAGGAAGGTGATCTTTCTGCATTTGACCTCTCTTGACTGGGCACTTGCCCAAAAGTTCTATTTGATCATCCCTGTGTTACATAAATGTATTAAGTATGTTTATATGCATATGTGGGTTAAAAGGCTGCATAGACGCAGATTTAATCTGATTCACCATCTACTTCTATATAGGTTTAGTCTGAAGTGTGTCCAATACGGTTTGGTGCAACTTCATCCCGTGTAATCCCATATCTAGGATTGCAGGTCAAACTCAGAGCCCCCAGACATTGTGGCTTAAAATAGTTTATTGCTTCCCCTATCTGGGCCATCTCCCAGTTATGTAGACTTCAATCCTCAGAATTCCTTAGCTGGCTTAACTATTCCTGAGAATTTTGGGAATTGAAATCCACATCTCTGGAAGGCATCAAGGTTTGGGAAGACAAGCTTGGCACAATGGGTGAACTCCACTGTTTGTGAGTCACATAACAAACTGAAGTTAAAACAAAAGATGGCTCAGTGCAGTGTTTTATTCCCAGTTACTGGGCGATTTGGACCATTAACTATTTCTCAGCTAGTTCCACCCACCCACCTAAGAGTTATGAGTACAGGATGAGCTGAGAATCATAGACCCATGGAGTTCACCTGGTCCACCCACTGCTCACTGTAGGGTCTCACAAGAGAAACTTTCCCCAACCAGATCGCTGTACTGATACGCATGATTACAAACCCCATCATGGCTGGGGAGAATGGGAATTTTAATATCACATGTTTGGAAGGTCTTGAAAACTGGGTCAGCTGAGTCTGGAGGACTGACTCCCTTCTCTATGTATCAGCTGGGTTAACCTATTACACTAAGCCTATTAATCTGTATTGTCTGTCTGTCTATCTAACTATCATCTATCTCTATCTCTATCTATTTCTATATCTATCTGTCTGTCTGTATCTATTTCTATCTATCTATCTATCTATCTATCTATCTATCTATCTATCTATCTATCTATCTCTGTCTCTATCTGTCTCTATCTGTCTCTATCTCTATCTATCTCTATCTATCTATCTATCTATCTATCTATCTATCTATCTATCTATCATCTATCTTTTATATTTATTTATCTATCTATCTGTTGGCTGGGCTAACCTATCACACCGGCCAACCAACCACAGTAACTAGCTTCACGCCTCCTATTCAGTCAGCACCAAGCAGGCTACATGATGGCTTGAACCTTAGCCCGGAATATAAACCAGGCATGCTGTTTCAGCCAAAGCACAAGCCAGCATGATTGGGATTGCATTCGTGTTGAGCCCCAGCCCTTAAGAGGTTTAGAAATAAGTAAATAAAAAGGCAGGAGGGCAATTAATAGCTGTTGGATAAAAAAAGCTTTTCTTAGAAATTAGGTTTCTAATTAGTGCCTTCGGAATTGGGGCTGTCTTTGTTCTTCTGGAGCCTGGAGAAGTATGCTGAGAAAGCATTCAGGGAGCTTTTCCGCCATCCTTGGCTTGCTTAAGACGCAGAGCCAACTTAGTTTTCAGGTCCAGTTTGGCTTCCCTCTATTTTATTTTATGAAAATGTAAACCTGGCTTTTGCAGCCCTCTAGAGGCTGTTACAGTGACTTCTGTCACATGGCATCAGAGCACTATGAATTAAGGTGGCAATTCAAGAAGAAGGGCTTTAAGTGGGATTCCAACTCTCACACTTAATCAGAGTAGGATGGAAGGAAGGAAGGAAGGAAGGAAGGAAGGAAGGAAGGAAGGAAGGAAGGAAGGAAGGAAGGAAGGAAGGAAGGAAGGACTTTCTTACAAATGAAACCAATGTTGGTGTAGATTTACCCTGATTCCCTTAGGATAATATAAAGCCAAGCAGAATGATGATTACCTTCCTGTGCACCCTTTCTGGCTGAGTTCACACAACTCACTTATCCAGCTGACGATCTAGTATATTTGCATTCATCAAACTTCCAATGCTTTAGTAGTTTTAATCTTGGGAGGTGCACCCAGCCAATTTGTTAACTGAATCACTAACTAAACCAGTTGTGCGAACCCAGCAGGTGATCTCAGCTTCACAGAAATATGAGAGGTTTATTTTCTGAGCAAACACATGTAAGAATGCAGCACCAACATTGCGGGTGGGTTTGTGCTTGGTTTAACCCTGGTTTGGAAAAGGCCACAGTTAGCTAGGCTTGTACAATTTAATCTGGGGGTTTGAAAAGCACGGTCTGTTCTTCAGAAGTGGCCTCCATTGAATTTAGTGGGATTGTCATTACAGGCAGTCCTCACTAAACAACCATTCATTTAGTGACAGTTTGGACTTACAATGGTGCTGAAAAAACAGACCTATAACTGGTCCTCACATTACGACCATTGCAGCATCCCCCATGGTCACGTGATCACAATTCAGGTGCATGGCAACTGGTTTGCATTTATGACTGTCACAGGGTCCCATGGTCATGTGATTGCCATTTTTGACCTTCCCAGCTGATTTCTGGCCAGCAAAAGCAAAGGGGAACTGTGTGATTCGCTTAATGACCATGTGGTTTGCTTAATGCCCATGGCGATTCACTTAACAACTGCTGGAAAGAGGTCGTAAAACAGGACCAATTTGCTTAATGGCTGCTTCGCTTAGCAACCAAAATTCCAGTCTCAATTGTGGTCGTTAAGCGAGGACTACCTGTATACAACATGGCATCAGCTGTTTTCTTTTAGTTACTGTTATGGATCTCAACTGACGAGTAAGAGATGCAAGGGGTGCTCTTCAAAATATGGTCCTGTAGGACCTTTGGATTTAATCCTGTGTTAAACTCACCCTTCCTTCAAGGCCTCTTTTGTTTAAACTCAGCATATCCCTTTTCTAGGGTTTCTAAAGATGCACATCTATAGGTTCTTTCCTTCAAATATCTGTTAATTTCTGCAAGCACTTTTCCCCAAAGCAAAATAGCTCTCTGCATTTGCAGGGGGAAAAAAACAGTGCCTTTTTCGGCGAGCGCAGTTCTCCCTAAAGCATGCATGTTTGTCTGTGTGCTTTAAAACTGCGTCACCAAAACTGGACCAGGGCGAATGTCAACAGATAACTTCATGTCCGTCTGGGAAATCCAAGCAACTCAGGCTCTGCAAAAGCTGGAAAGGCCATAAATAAATGAGCTTTTGTGGAATGCGACTCACTGGATCCGAGGCATATTTGGGGGAAACAGCATTAAAAAGCGAACTGGATAAATATCCTTCTTTGCTCGGATCAGTAGCTCTCAGCTGAAGCAATAAAATCTTTTGGAGGAATAAAAAAGGCTTTGTTTTGGTGAAGCTAACAATAATGGGTAGTAATGAGTGGGAAGTTGCAGAGAATTATAAAAACGGCTTGTGCTTGTGGTGGTGGGAAATTACCGCATAGGGACTGTGTTCGTTTCTCCCAAAGAGAGCCTGTTTTGGAATGCAATCTTGTAGGGCAGATCAACAATCCAAGGCCCTTGAAACGTTTCGGTTGTAATACTGGGAGGCTGGGAAGCGTGAACCCGCTTTGGATTGTATTTGGGGATCTCAATATTATTCTTCCCAGTTTGGCCACAACAAACTGAATGTCAGCAGGAGACGGTTGGGGCACACACCACCCCCATCTCCTCCTGAACTGAGAATGACTAAAAATTAAGTTGATTTTTTTTTTAGGAATTCAGAATTAATTGGGTTAACTAGGATGAACTGAATTAAAAGCAAAATGCGGGAAAAAGAACTACAGTAGGAAGTTTAACGGGGGTGGGGTGGGGTGGGGTGGGGTGAGGCTCTTTCAGTGTTGCAGCGCATTGGACTGAATCATAACCGTACTTCCTGCATGGAGGTTGGATTGGATAGCCTCAGTGACCCCTTCCAAATGGTTCAATGGAAGTTTAAAGCCCTCTCTTCTCTTCTTCATTTGCTTCTCCCTCTTCCACCACCCCCCTTCCTCGGTTGCTGGCACAACTTCTTCAAAGTGTCCGGAAACAAAATTCAAACTAATTCCCTGCTCTTTTTTTTCTCAGTTATATTTTGCTTTTACAGTATCAATGAGGGTTGTTTACAGCCTGGGCTACTTGATGAATCTGCCTCTTTTATTGCTGAGTAAACAGGCGGAGAGTTCCCCTGGAAATCGCATCAGACTGTGTTTTCTCTCCACCTGCCAGGACCCTCTTCCCCAGCCTTCCCCCCTGATTGGAGAAAGGCCAAGCCACCTCCTGGTTGGGTTCACACAATGCTCACAGCCGTCCTTTGCTCAGCTGCAGATCCCTGAAAGAAACACAGTTGTTGGGTTCAGACATTAAGCTTAGCCAGGAATTGTGGTTGGCACATTGGAGTGGCAGAACGCCCCAGCTCACCAGACTAAAGCTGAATGAATGATACAGTGGCTTGCTTAGTGCAGTGGGTCTGCTCTTTCAGTGGCTGTGTAACCCACATCCGGAAAAAAGAAGCTTTCTGTGTTTCATCTCAGGAGGTATACCTGTCATGGGATGATTGAGAAAGGGAGTGCATTTTTTCTCTAGCCTCTACAATATGCAGCTTGGCTTGTTGGCAACAATACCTCCAATCGGTCAAGCTTTTTCTTACTTTTCCTTTCAACTGGTGGCAAATCGTTGCTCGAACAGCTTGGACTAACGTGAGCTACTGATGTTAGATTCTTGGTTAGGTTGGTTGCTCTGTTGAGTTGGGTTCATCTCGCTGTTGATCTTTGAAAAGCTAAGCAGGATTCGGCCTGGTTGGGATTTGGATGAATCCCAGTCTAGATTAGAAAGATGGAGAAAAATTCTTCCCAGGAGAAGGCTGCACCAAACCATTTCTGAACTCTTGCTGAAAAAAAATGCAGGTGTCTCTGTGAAGTCAACAGGGTTCAAACTCACCTTGGAGTTATTGTTACAGGTAGCCCCTGCTTAACAACTACATTGGGACCAGAATTTTAGTTGCTAAGCAAAGTGGTCATTAAGTGACCTGGGAAGGGACCTGGGCCCACCCATCCTATCCCAGGGTTTCTCAACCTCAGTAACTTTAAGATATGTGGACTTCAAGTCCCAGAATTCCACAGCCAGCATGCTGGTGAGCTTTAAGAGGGATCGACTTCAAGTCCCAGAATTCCACAGCCAGCATGCTGGTGAGCTTTAAGAGGGATCGACTTCAAGTCCCAGAATTCCACAGCCAGCATGCTGGTGAGCTTTAAGAGGGATGGACTTCAAGTCCCAGAATTCCACAGCCAGCATGCTGGTGAGCTTTAAGAGGGATGGACTTCAAGTCCCAGAATTCCACAGCCAGCATGCTGGTGAGCTTTAAGAGGGATGGACTTCAAGTCCCAGAATTCCACAGCCAGCATGCTGGTGAGCTTTAAGAGGGATCGACTTCAAGTCCCAGAATTCCACAGCCAGCATGATGGTGAGCTTTAAGAGGGATCGACTTCAAGTCCCAGAATTCCACAGCCAGCATGCTGGTGAGCTTTAAGAGGGATGGACTTCAAGTCCCAGAATTCCACAGCCAGCATGCTGGTGAGCTTTAAGAGGGATCGACTTCAAGTCCCAGAATTCCACAGCCAGCATGCTGGTGAGCTTTAAGAGGGATCGACTTCAAGTCCCAGAATTCCACAGCCATGCTGGCTGGGGTATTCTGGGACTTGAAGTCCACCCCTCTTAAAGCTGCTAAGGTTGAGCAACACTGTCCCATCCGATCTGGTGGGACGGGCAGATACCCTCAGGGAGAGGTGGTTCAGCGAACGCTGAGGGCATTTGAATGCACCCGGAGTTACTTCATATTTACCATCTTCTTACAAGGAGTACACAGGGCAGTATTCTACGTGCATCTTATTTGAAGGGTTGGTAATCGTCAGTGAACAGTTCCTCCAATATTTGCGATTACAGCCATTATCTTCCCTGCTTTCAGGGGTGTTTGAACAGAGGAAGATCACAGAGCACGCCGGAGAAATTTATTCCTGGAAATCACAGTTTGCCGGGAGGAATACAGATACTGTTGAGGAAAGCTGGCAATAGGAGCCATTCCACCAGGGGCAGTTGGGAAATTATTTACTTACTGACTTCAGTTTTTATGGCCGCCCATCTCCAAATCCTGACTCTGGGTGGCTAACAACAATTAAAAACGCCATCATTATAAATACATAATTGGTAGCCAAGAGAAACTCCCCCCAAAAAGAAATCAGCATCAACAAACCATGTCCATCACACCATTAATTTAATCTTAAGACAGACGAGAGTCTTAACTGAGGCTACAGATATTAGATAGGGAGGGAGATGAATGTCCAATCTTAGCACAGCTTTCCCTACCCTCTGCACGTGTGGACTTCAGCTCCCAGAATTGCTAGCCATGCAAGCATGGCTGAGAATTCTGGGAGGACATTTCAAAGGTGTTCTGGTTGGGAAGTATGACATTGTAAGGGCATTTTATTTATTTCTTTACTAAATTTGTCCCCACCCATCTTCTCCCATTAGGGGCTCCCTTTAATGCAACCTTGAGGAATTGAAGAGTTTTTTTTTCCATTTTCAGGTTAACTTCAACTTTGCCATCCAAGTCAGGACAAACCTAGAGTTACTCCTGGATAGAAACCAGATTGAAAGCATAGTTGATGTTTCTGGATTATTTTCTCCAGTGGAAGTTAAGAAGACTTTTGTCTTAGATCACATGCTCAACTGGTTAATTTAAAAACAGGGCCAGTGTTTCCAAACCAAAAATGTGGAACTGAGGTTTAGGGTTGTGTTGGAATGCAATCACTAACTAAATAGCAGTGAACTCCAGGATGAGTGACAATAATGTTACCACCATGCTTCTGATATAATTCTGGAGTTGTGGAAGAAGTAGGAAAGATTTTGCTCATTTTTGGTAGCACTGAAGTCAATTGTGTAAAGCAGTGTTTTTCAAACATGGCAACTTTCAGAAGGGTGGACTTCAAATCCCAGAATTCCCCAGCCAGCATGGCTAGGGAATTCTGGGACTTGAAGTCCATCCCTCCTAAAGTTCACCAGCATGCTGGCTGAGGAATTCTGGGAGTTGAAGTCCATCCATCTTAAAGCTGCCAAGTTTGAGCAATGCTGGTGTCAAGAAACTGTGGGATGGTTTTGCACCAGGCATTCACAACACATATGAAAAACAACCAGACCCTTTAATTTGGGAGGGAGGGGTTAGTGAGTGTGTAAATTAGTCACTGAAAAAGGCCACAGCAGTGCCTAACAGCTGCAGAAGTCTTCTTGGCAAAAGCCAGCAATGATGCCTTTTGCATCTGTGGAAACTTGGAAGAGAATATGGAATGCAAACTTAATGGCAAATGTGTGTTCAAGTAGGAAACACTCCCGGAGACGTACTGGTAAAAAATGCATTCTATTTATCGGGTATAGAGTCAGCCAGTGCTGTAAGAATGGGTTATTGCATTGTATGTTTTAGTGGTGGTGGAATAATTAAGTGGGTTGACCTACTAAGGCATTTATGCTTTGTAATATAGTTCTTTCCCCGCCCCACCCCGCTTTCAGGTTTCTAGTGTTTATCTCCCTTCTTTCTAAGCTCCCTATGAAAATTGTGCCTTTTCAAATATATGAACTTTCAATTGTTCTGCGAACTGGGCTGCCCTCACTGTGCGGCTCTGTAGATGCGTCCTTTAGAGGCAATGAATTCCCACTCCCACCAAATCATAAAGAAACATTTCTTTCTAGAAAACAGAGGGGAATAACACCTTGAGTAAAGAAGCCGTTTCTTATTTCTTTTTTAATTTGTTATTATTTTTTCAAGATATAATCAAGACACATAATGCAGAATATAAGACCGATAGAATACAGGTCTAATTTCTGATTTGCAGTTTTCCCCCCCGCTCTTTCTTGCCTTGTGATACCATAGAAATGCCTCCTGTTTCTTTAATAAGTAATGTTGTTTGCTAGCATCAAGTATTTCTTCCAAACAAGATGGCCAAGCCTAGCTTAAAATTCAGCCTGTGAGTTCAGCCTGAGGTTTGGAGCTAAGCTTCAGTGTGAGAGAAATAAATTGGGCAAAGTGTTGGCTGGGAGAGTAAAAAAAATATATATATATATCTCATTTTAATGCCTAACCCTGATTTTAGGGGAGGGGGTGTTTAACTGAGGGTCATGGGAAGAGATTTAAGGTGACACAGCCAACCTGGGTTTGAAGCCAACCTCAAAGCGCAAGCTGTTTCCACCCTTGGCCCTTTTGCTATTTCAAAGATGCCCAATTGGATTCTGATGGGTAGTTAAACTCAATTACACTCTGTGGCTGCTGGTGAGGTTTCCTCGAGGGAGCAAGGAAGTGGGGATGGAAATCTGCCAGCACTTCGACTGTAAGCATCCCTCGGCCATTACAAAGGGCCCTATTTCACAGGGCATCCATCCAATCTCCATTTGGGCTGGGCTTACTTCCCTGTTCATCCCTGAAGCCGCCACAACAAAGTGGGATTTGGTGAACTGCTGCCATTCTCACCAAAGCCTGGAGCCAATGTTTGCCATCTGGGAAAACAGCTTGTTACATTATTGTTGTTTGCCCAACGACACAACAAGTATTCTCAGGTAGCGCGGTTCCTTGGCCCACTGTGTGTAGATTCTGGCACCAGTCAGCACATTGTGGGTTTGTGGAATTCAGTCAGAAGCACATAAGCAGTTAGCCTTCCAATCCAGGTAGCTAAATGGGAGCAGGGGTTTCTGGTTCGTTCAAACATGCATTTGGATAGTTACTGTGGGGTGTTAAAACCATTCCTGAGCTCCTTTTGGCTAACTCCACCCTTTCAAAGCAGAAGAGTAAATGAGTATAGGAAGTGTTTGCATTCCAAGTCATAGACTGGGCAATGTACGCTGGCTTAGTGCAATGTGTGCATCTAGCTATTGTGGTTGGCAAACCATGACTGATGGCACTGTGAGTTCCATGAACCCAATTATTGCCCTTTGTAAATTGTGATTGTGGCTTGGTGCAAAGCTACAAATCCCTAGGGTTAGGGCATGCATGCAACCTTCAGAAAACTCTAAACCTATTATGGTGTGGTAAGAGAATTTACTCAGTGGTGGTCCGTCTAACAACCCGGGGCTTAGGGCAACATGAACCCAGCCACCCATTGGTCTATTGCATCTGTTTCCACATGGAGCTGTGCCTGATGAGCAAATGAAGGGAGATGGGGTGAAGTGAGCATCCATCTGTGTCTTCATCGATAGTCAAATTTTCTGCAGCAGATCTTCCATTGGCACTTCAACATCTCTTCTGGCAGAGGAATTGCTTTTTCCAGCCCAGTTTTGCAACGTGTGACTTCCTTCTCAAGATGTCAGTCTCAGCAATCTGTTTTGCTGACTTCAGCGTCTAGGCGCAGGTTTGTCTTCAAGAGTTGGCAAGGGCCAGAAGGAATCCAGGCATTCTCTAGGACCATCAGCAGGTTTCCTTTTTTCAATACGCACCTCTACAGACACATTTCAGGAGGCTTTGTAACCTGGATTCCTCACAAACAGCTGCCTTTCAAAATAAGTCTTGAAAAGTCTACATCCAGATGGTCCTTGTGCTCTCTGTTTGGAGAAGCAAGGGACAGCGAGAAGATCTCTCACTGGCTGAAAATATTTGGCAATGCAATACATGCACTTCAGTTTCTAGGACAGACTGAATTGTCAATTTGGCAGGTTTTTTGGACCCTGGAGACACCCAGCAAATATACACAACGTGAGGGAGAAAATGAACATGATGTGATCCCCACTCACCTGCAAAAGCCTCTTGGGATGATCTCTGAACAGTTGCTGAACATAATTCTCATCATTGTTCTGAGGATAAAAAGAGAGAAGGGAGAAAAAAAATCATGGGCTGCCATTAAAAAAAAAGAGACTCCAGTTTTGTATTTTTCTTTGAAGTACCTAGTTTGATACCCTTGGATTCCTATTGATAGACACACCTCATGCTGAAAGCAGAAGGATAGCAGATCCCACCATAAACACAGAAGCAAGTTAGGTGGGGACGATGATGGAGAAGGAAAACTGGAGAGCAAAAATACCTTCTGCCCACAAATGCTTGCTTTCTTTAATGAAAAACACATGAAACAGGTGGATTTAAGAGTCTTTGGGACTTTCCCCCCCGTGAGAACACGTAATGAGTATAAATTAGGGAAAGAGGGGATGAGTTATTCATTTCCGATGTTTTAAAACGAGGATATCTGTGGTTTTCAGATCAAAGAATTGAGAGATTTGAAGTCTGACTTGGTTCTTTCCTCTCTTTTTATGTACAAGTTCCTTGAGGTTCCTTCCCTTCCCTGAGAAGGTCCTGTGGCAAAGCAGCTGAGATTTAGATTAACGTTCTCACCACTGACATTTTGCTGTAGAAAATGCAAGTTGACACAAGGAGGAGGGAATGCTGATGTTCCCCACAAAATGAAGTCTTGAAAATGTAGGGCTATTGATTAGCCCTAATGATTAAGTCAAAGATGGCTAGCTTATCACCCAAGTGTAATGAGAAGTGAACGCTTACAAGAGGGAGAGAACAAGGCTGTAGATATCCGGTAGGAAGACGCTTTTAAACTCAAAGCCAATGGCCACATCTCAACTAAACCAAAGCACATGGCGTCTTGTCTGAGCAGTGGGAATGAGGTAAACAACCATTTGAGGTCACTTCCAGTTCTACAATTCCGTGCCAGGTATATGGTATTGGCTATAAAAAATATTGCATAATTAGAATCTCAGCTTCGGCTTGAGAAGGGGAGTGAAGTAAGCAACGAATGAGCTGTTATGAGGAGAGATTTGAAAACGTTGCAGCGTTTCTGCATGAACATCCTTGCTGGCAACCAGGATGTGCCGTTTAGTCCATGCAGAGAATCTATCATTTTATAGTGATGCTTTATGACTGTATGAATACTAATCATGGCTTTAGGGCTTCATTCTGCACTGCTGTTTTGCTTGGATTCGTCTTTTATGTGGAGCAGTGATTTAACCATGTTCTGTTGCATGAACCACCATCGGTTGGAGTCACACACCCTGCTAAGCCATAAACCATTGTTTGCAGATTGCAGAAGCTGGGTTTATTGCGGCAAAGTACGCTAAAACCAAAGAAATCACATTCTGGCTTAACATGCTCTGGGCACCGTCTACTTTCAGATCTACAGCATAATTCATTGTCTGAATTCCCTTGCCAGGTTGACTCATCAATCTGGCCAAGGAGGGGAAAGATGCAAACTTTATTTTTCTCTGATTGGTAGAACAAGGCTTCCTGCACTCTTGTGTTGTGTGTTGATAGCCAGGTGTGTGTTTGTGTTCTGTGAAGGGGCGATCCAAAACCTCCTTCACCCTGGAATGGTAATCTGTTTTGCCAGGAAATGCAGCTCAAAAGTCCAGGCTCTGTCAAGGGATTATGGGTTTGTGGCTACATCTGGAGCTTGGCTGTTTCCATGTCTTTATTCCCTTTTGAGCTGATTAGGTATGGAATGATGCCTGCCAAGGCCACTGGAGAGAGATCGTGGCTTCTGTGATAGCAACTGATTTAACATTGTATCAATGCCACCTGTCCAAGTCTGCTGCACCTCCATTGTGCCATATCCTTCTAGCTGGATGGAACTCTGGACCACTTGCCCTGTATCATTAATTTTTGCCACTGATGGCAAAACAAATACTAGAACCATATAAATATCTTTTGTTAAGGGGGCGGAGATCTGACTGCAGGTTTATGTGGGTTTTTTGTGGTTTTGGTGTGTGTGTTTCAAAGAAAGCACTGGAGGCACGTTTTCTGGATGCTGGCATTTTATTGCCACGTCCACTTCATGCCTCTGCCGTGAGCTTTCTTGTTTACTTGGAGACCTGAAATGTCTCCTCTCCTGAAATGTGACTTGTGAGTCCAAATTGCTGGTGAAGTACGCCATCCAAACAGCATGGTATAATAGCTTGAGGACTGGATTGGATTGGGATGATCTCACAACAGATGTTGCTTCTCAGCCTAACACACTTCTTCTTGTTGTTCTGTGGATAAAATGGGAGAGGCTAAATGAGAGTCCTGGTCTGTTGTTTAGGAAAGGAGATGGACGTCATCAGTTTTGCATCTCTGTCCTCCTCTTCTTTTGGTATGGGTTCTGTAAGAACCCACTTTAATTTCCTTGGATCTTTGTAGAGGGCCAGGGACGCGGTGGCGCTGTGGGTTAAACTGCTGAGCTGCTGAGCTTGCCGATTGGAAGGTCGGCGGTTCAAATCCGCATGACAGGGTGAGGTCCCGTTGCTAGTCCCAGCTCCTGCCAACCTAGCAGTTCGAAAACATGCAAATGTGAGTCGATTAATAGGCACCGCTTCAGCGGGCAGGTAACGGCATTCCGTTTAGTCATGCCAGCCACATGACCATGGAGGAAGCATCTACGGACAAACGCTGGCTCTTCGGCTTTGAAACGGAGATGAGCACCGTCCCCTAGAGTTGGACACGACTGGACTTAATGTCAAGGGAAACCTTTACCTTTAACTTGTAGAGGGACAGTGTGGTGCAGTAGACCTGGAGTGGGGAAACCCAGGTTCTAGTTCCCCCTCAACCGCAGAAGCTCACTGGATGACCAGGCCAGTCACACTCTCTCAGCCCAAAAGCCAACATGGGGTAATAGTGAAGGTGCTGGAACCGAAGCTCACATCAGAAGGAACACTGGTTCCCTGATGACATGAGCCTTTCCATCTCCCACATGTATTCTGAAGGTGAAATTATACAATTGAAACCAGTTCCAGGACAGGTGGTGGCTGATGTTCCAAGAAGGGATGTGATGGTTGAAAAACATTTCAGTTGCTGCATGGAAGTTAATTCCAATGTCACTCTGGCGTTGCTCTTTGGCCAAACAGCCCCCTTGAAAGTTCAGCACCGTGCTTGTTTGGACAGCTCCTTGGTCTTATCAAACAGGTGACTCATCCACCATAGTGGATATCAGGAAGATACCACCAAGAACCTGTAGCGCAGTGCATCTCAACCTTGGCAGCTGTAAGATGTGTGGACTTCAATGCCCAGAATTCCCCAACCTGCAGCAATCCAGGTATTTCAAAGGAAGTCTCCCTTAGGTCTACTTTCTGAAAGAATCCTTTTCATTAATAAGTAGGAGCAGGCAGGATGATGCTGATGGAGTGTTGATAGAATGGTGCTGATGTGGATCTCCAGGTCTAGCCAGCATGTCTTCCTAGTTGGCAGGCAGCCTTTCTGCTTTCCTCTTCTGATTCTTCAGCGGAAAGGATAAGATCTGCCACAAGATGATTGCGGTGATGGTGGCAGTCATAAGATTCCAACGAGTGCCTGGAGGTCCCACAGCAATTATCTGCAGTGTCCCCTGGACAACACAGTGGTGCTCTGGAGCATTTTGCCATTAACACCATTGATCATTCAGCATTCATTGAAATGCCAATAAGGGAATCCCAAGGCAATAGTACCAGCGTTAGAGGATTCCTGGCAGAGTCCCAAGGATGCAGCTTAGTCTGGTGTGATGCAGAAGTACAATTTATAAGGAATCCTTCGTGAAGATACTGTAGAGAGTAAGGGAGATGATCTTGATGGAAATATGCAAGAGCCATTACCAAGGCAAAGAGGGCTGAATCATTCTTTAAGTCCTGGGAAGCAAGATAATATTTGGAAGCCGCTGAGACAAGTGCCTCTCTGGTTCATTGGAGTATAGATAGCACAATCAGACTTGAAAGATTCTGTGTAATGGGCAGAAGTTATGACCTTGAGGAACAGGAGGAAGAGCTGCAACAAGGACAATGGTCAGATAAAAGAAATCTGAGCCTGGGGCAGAACTGTAATCTGAGGAAGCGTCTCAGACATGACCCTCCCTAGTCCTCTTGAAGATAAAGGGAGGGAGGGGAGAAGCACATTCATTCAGACCTGCCAGATTCTGTTACCATAACCTTTTTATTTATTTTTTCCCACCTTTATTATTTTTATAAATAACTCAAGGTGGCAAACATACCTAATACTCCTTCCTCCTCCTCTTTTCCCCACAACAACAACCCTGTGAGGAGAGTTGGGCTGAGAGAGAGTGACTGGCCCGAGGTCACCCAGCCGGCTTTCATCTGTAAGGTGGGACTAGAACTCACAGCCTCCTGGCTTCTAGCCCAGCACCTTAACCACTAGGCCAAACTAGCTCACTCCTTATAATAAAAATAGTATTAGCCTCCATGACTTTGGTTTCCTAGTCTAGTCTACCTTGAAGAGCTGACATTCTATTATTAAAGCCTATCTATTGTATATAATAGTATAATTATAATTTAGTACAAAAGTATAATTTTTGTCTCCCTGTGGAGTTGATTTCCTGGCCTGGTCTACCTATACTGGGCTGAGAGATAGATGGGTATCTGTAGTAGAGGCATGTCCTCTTCAGCTGCATCTGTCAAGAGGTATGACGAGGTTGAGGGAGACCACTCAAGGTGTAGCAAGATTTTAGTCCTACCAGACACATATTCCAAGTTAGGCCTGGTTGTACTTTTATTTTTTTTTATGAAATTTTGCCACCGCCAATCTCCCCCCAGAGCAGGGACTCTGGGTGGTTTACAATAAAGATAAAAGCATTAAAATACCACAAACATAAGTAAATAAATATCAAATACAAACATCATGTCAAGCATAGATATTTATTTATTTATTTATGACATTCTGTGAAGGGTTTTATTGCTGACCTTGGGGAAAGCATGAGCAAACAATGAAGGAGGGACTTGGATACACCCAAGTAGTCCAGGGACAGAAGGAAGCATGAGAAAGAAATCCAAAATCCACCTTCATTTTGTTTAGCATAAGATGGAGCAAAGAGAACTTGGACAATTTTTTCAAGATCCTGTCACCATACCCTGCAACAACGAAGCAGCATTTCTAGAATCCCTCCAGTGTTGGTTTCTTGACCTGGCCTACCTTGAACAGCTAACAGATGTAATGTGATCTGCAACCCCAGTCATTGTGTTTAGTAAGCTATGAGTTATGGCTTAGGGTGATGCAAAGATCAAACAAATCATGTACTGGGTGAGCTCTGCCTTTATGAGCAAAGTAGAGTTGCACCCAACTAACTTGCTCAAATAGCAGGTTCATTTCCCCCTCTTTCAGGACAGAAGACAGAAGGAAATGGTCTTCCAGTTAGACCTTAGAGTAGCATAGCCTTCCTTGGGTTCATCTACTGTGTAGGGTTGTGGTGAGAATAAAATGGAGGCGGGGGAGGCATTTTTAAATCAATTGAGCTTAATGTAACTCCACTGCACCCACTGCTAGAGATCTCCTGGCTTTTCTTGAGGTTGATCAAATCCTACTGGAATCGCTTCAACCTGTGCTGTGCCGTCACTGCTACATCTTGGGTTCATCCGCTGCTTTAAATTAATTTAGCTCTTCAAGGCTTTCAAGCAAAAGAGGTTTGGATTACAATGCACACAAATCTCCATGTCAGCTTCGCATGTGGGTTGAAAGCTGCCAGCTGAGAAGGAGGATCAACTGACTCTGTCCCGTGTTACACGTTGGTGCCTATGGAGGAAGCCAAGAGAAGTTACAGATTTGAGAAAGCCTCTTCTCTTTGCAGATGCTACCCCTCCCCAGTCCCCCAAAAATCACTGCTTCTGAGTCAAAAATTTCACAAATGCCACAGAGGACAAAAAGGGTTGCTTCTCATAAAAGTTGGGTCTTCCTTCAGCAGCTGGGGCCACACAAGATGCTACTTAAGGGTAAAATGGGATGGCTAGTGAGTGGTTTGGCTTGTTGTGGAAACCCATCCTAGGTCGCCATATGTTAGTTGAAACCATCTTTGCATCCAAAGATATTCCTCCTCCTTTCTCAGCCTCAGCACAGTCTCTCACCTCTGGGTTCAGACAAGACCCAAACCACATTAAGACTTTGGGCACCATGTCATCTCAGCCTATGTTTGTTTGCTGTATGTTTTATGGACCTGCTTTGAGAAGCTCTACCGATTGTCCTTTCTTCCCAGCAGCTGAACTGTACCTAAGACAGCAGTGGGACATTTGTATCCTCAGATGCTTTAGAGCAGAGGAAGCATGTCTGCTGGAATGGGTCACACTGAACTTTTTCTCTGGGTGTAGTGCTGGGCTGTTTTTATTCCCCACCCCATTGCAACTGTAGCTAGCCACTATTTTAGTCCCCTGCAGCAATTCTGCCTGTCTGAAAGAGTCACATCTGAGCCAGCTTTCTCCTTACAGTTTCGTAAAGCCCATAAGATAGTCTGCAGCCTTTGCAGAGAGCCGCCAACTTGCTACCCTAGTGACAAGTGGCAAATTTACTCATCCTGTCCACCTATTAAACATACAGCAGCGTATCAGCTGATGCTCATGGGGGTCACCTTCAGCTGCCCTTTTTGTCACGCTCCCACTTAGTACACCGTTGCGCCAGGGCACTGCATGAGTCATGAACTGTGATGAGCAGAAAAGGATTGTCATAATAAACTTTCCCCTGGCAAGGGCATTTTCCAATTCTGCTGCAGTTCCATTCCTGTGTGTGGTTGTCTGCAATGCCTTAAAGCAGAAGACAACAGATGTTGGTATCTCCTATCTCTTTCTTTAGAACTCCTAAAGGCTGCTACCAGATTAAGGTTTTTAAAAAAAGGTTTCCTGTCATGTTCATGGATAATGCTAAGTCACGGTCAGCATGGCAATATGGCTGATGCTTTTCACCTAAAGAAAGAAAAAAAAACTAACTGACTGACTAACTCCTGGGCCCTTACAGAAAATAGTTATCCTATTTTACTATTCAATTTCTTCAGGAAATCACAGATTCCCCACTCCTACAGAAAGCATCCTACAGAAACCCTCCAAAGATGGGTTTGCCCAGCACTTTTGATCTGATACAAATCAACTGCATGAAAGCTATAAGGGATTTCTTTGAGGATCCAACCTGGAGGAAGGAACAAGCAAAGAAGAAAAACCTTGGGCAGAAGTTCTTAAAATTGCCATTTTCATCTTGATCAGGAGGTTTGGAAGACGTTAAGCATGGAGCTGCTGTTGGCTGGGTGACAAATTAAGAACGTCTCATGGCCTGCTGCTTGACTTGGTGGCATGTGAAGGCAGGTATTCGAACACATTTTCATGGGATTTATTTCTTCTCTCGCTTTCTTTCTTTCCTCCAAAAAAGAGGTGTGAATATCTCTCACCCTGTGCCTGCTGATGCTCAGGTTCTGAAAAGCAATGCCATTTGGGATCCCAGATTTTGGTCACAGGTTGGAAGATCCTAATGCTTCTGCAGAGGTGATCTGGATGGGTGCTGTGGCTTCTGGCTGAGAAGTGCTGGCTGGGAAACGGTCTCTGGAAAGAGGAAAAGGCCAATTCATCATTGTTGGGTGACATTTGGACTACTGCATCTCTGCATCAACCAGTAGGCCAGGGCGGGTGGTCCTGAGAAAGCTGTTTTTGAGGCGGGAGAAAGGAAATCTGCTAATATGTTGGGGGGAAATGGATAGGAAACATCTATAATTAAGAGGATTGACCATCTGTAGAGCAAGCAGGAGTTCACACCAGAAGAGTAATGGGGGGGAAATAAACCACTTTGGGCACCATTTTTAAGTGGCAGATGGTGGTATTTCCAGGCACATGGATTACACAGGGTGCTCTGTGCTAGCCTGAAGATGTTACACACTTTGTGTGTGTTGCCTTTTATAGGTAACAAAACAATTCATCACATATTGTAGAAAGTAAAGAAGATTGAGAGCCCGTCATGGTTAAGGCTCCAGGCTAGAAACCGGGAGATGGTGAGTTCTAGACCCACCTTGGGCACAAAGCCAGCTGGGGGACCTTGGGCCAGTCACTTCCTCTCAGCCCTAGGAAGGAGGCAATGGCAAGCCACTTCTGAAAAACCTTGCCAAGAAAACTGCAGGGTCTTGTCCAGGCAGTCTCAGAATCGGACACAATTGAATGGATTTTTTTTTAAAGATGACCTTGACAAAAAATATGCAGGAACAGCCCCTAGGCAAAAGGGGCTGAAGCATTTTGAAGTCCAGAGAAACCGGATAAGGTTCAGAAGCGGCTCAGACAGACACCTCCCTAACTCACACGTATATAAGAAGAGGAGGTACAACGCAGTCAGACTTGCAAGATGCTGTTATTATAGCCAATTTCAATAAAAATCGTTCTAGCCTTCCGGTGCACTGGTTTTCCTGGTCTGGTCTGCCTAGTGGGGCTGACAAATATTGCCAGTGATGGTTGAATGGGAAACGCAGTGGGATTTTCTTCTACAACCTTTGATGGGAGACAAACAAATTGATTTGGCAGTGCCTGGCTCAGGTGGGCCATTTGAATGTCCTTCTGGATGGATCTCCATACTGAATATTCACCGAGCCCTATTAGTTACACCCCAGCTAGACTACTGCAATATACGCTGCCTGGAGCTGCCCTATCCCACGCCAAATCCTTCCTACTTCTTCCTTTCCTCCAAAGTTATGGGGAAAGCCTTCTTGAGCTAAGAAAAGTGGGGCTTCAGCACCAGGAGACAGCCTCTGCTCGATCCTAAAGATGCCTGTGCCTGTCTTTCCGGGGTTCATGGGCAATGGATGTGCCCAAGTTGCTGCCTCCTTGATCCAGGGGCTAATTCCGGTTTTATGTTTTTCTGTTATCCTTGGCAGATCTCTGCTGCTATTTCCAAATGCTTTTAGACATCTATTTAACCAGCGGCGCTGGCAATAATGGCTGAGAAATCAGCTAATTAGATGGGATTATTGCCACTGTCTGGAGGGCATTTTGGGCTGAGTTTCCAACTTCTGGCATATACCAGGGTGTGTGTGTGTGCATTTTACACATCTCGTTCCCATTTTTTCAAGGCTGGTGAGCTGCTAATTGTCTTGGGAAGGGGGTGGTGGGATGTCCCACTAGGAATTGGACTCTGATGGCCATGTTAGCTGTGAATTCTTGGAGGTGTAGTCCAGGTTCTGGAGGGACATTTGGGGAGAAGAGCGTGACAGAGAATGAAAAAGAGTGGAATTGACTGAAGAACTGGTTTGTGGAAGTGACTGGGGAACTGGTAACCTTAATCATGACTCTGCAGTTTGTCCCATTTGCTGACTGAGCCCTTGTACAAATGAGTATTATAACAGACAATAAGTCTGGCTTATGTATTTTTTTATATTACACCCCCTCTTTTTTCCCCTCTTTCTCACAATGAATCTCAAAGGTGGCTCTCTGTGGATTTCTGAGTGGTCCCCCATCCATTGTCTCCCTGGGAAATGACTTTTCGTAACATACCTTTTGGTTCCATGACTTCCAAGCAGTGAAAGAATAATTTTTATAATCTGGAAGCACTGTGACTTTATAGTCAGGCCTTTCCTGTTTTGTTTTGTTTTATTGTAAAAATGAAAAACCATCTACTCAACAGCCTGCTGTTCTCTAGGCCTTGGAAACTTCATAGCATTGGGGTGGATTAGTAGAAAATCATAGAATTAGGTCTAGTGGTGAAGGCAACGGGCTAGAAACCAGGAGGCTGTGAGTTCTAGTCCCGCCTTAGGCACGAAAGCCAGCTGGGTGATCTTGGGCCAGTCCCTCTCTCTCAGCCCAAGAGCCAATCAGGCATGGTAGGAGAGTTCTAGTCCCGCCTTGGGCCTGAAAGCCGGTGGGTTGACCATGGGCCAGTCACTCTCTCTCAGCCCAACTCACCTCACAGGGTTGTTGTTGCAGGGAAAACAGGAGGAGGAAGGAGTATTAGATATGTTCACCCCCTTGAGTTATTTATAAAAATAATAAAGGCGGGATAAAAAAATCTGAAAAAAAAAACATTCCTTTAGTCCACCAAGTCCAATCTCTTGCTCAGGGCCCATCCTTGGATGGGAGACCACCAGAAAATCCCCACATTGAAAACATTGAAAATTGGAAGAATGCAGTGACAAATCATTTTCACCACACCGCCAAGCAACCTCTGGGTTTGTTTTCATGTGGTCTGGAGGCCTCGTGTTTGACTTGAGCGGATCTTTATCTTTCACCATCTTCTGTAAAACCCAGGAGTTTGGAAGTGGAAATGTGTAGGTAAATGTATATTGTGGGTAGAATACAGATTTCTAGGTTCTGGTTGTCTTTCTTGGCAATCTTGCTAAATGTTTGAACAGGGAATAGACGCTTCGTGCTGCCCCACAATGCTTCAGAGGTGAAGGAAGGTGCTTTTGATGAAATTCCCACGTTGGGGCAGGTCTGAACGGCTGAGCCTCCATGGGCATCCATGCACGGAAGCTCAAAAACTACCAGGTTGTTAATGCCAAGACTTTTAATGCAACGGGGTGAGTGGGCAAACCTATTGCTTGTGGGCTATGTCCACCAGCAGTGCCCTTCCAAAAACAGCTGCCGAGCGATACATTTTAAGACTTAATTTTTAATGGGGAAATTAATTACCCAGGCAGCGCTCGCGGTAATGCATTTAAACTGAATCAATTCCGTTCTTCTCCTAGCGTCGCTTGAGTTTGGCCAATTGCTTGCTCCTTGAATTTGCCTGCCACCATTCTAGCCCCTACCAGACCACCGCTCCCATCACCCCTTTACCCACAACTGTGCTAAATGGCAAGAACACCAAAGAGGGGCTGGCATTTCTGCTCCGATTGTTGTAAAAGTCACCGAAGCTGCTCTCTCGCTGCCACACCTTTCCTCCCCGCGAAAAGAGGCGAAAGGCTGTCCGGCTCATGAAATCGTTCTGCGGCCTTGCACGCTTTTCTACGCCCACTTTTCTTCCTCTGGTGCGGTCCAGGAGACCCGAAGGCCAGAAGATGGTGGAAAAGGCCTGGCATATAAATGGGGATGGGGAGGGACTGGAGAACACAGGTTTTGGCAGAGAGGGACGAAACCAGTCGGGGGTCATATTCCATCTCTGCACAAAAGGAACACAATCTCCCCCCTGCACTTTGAAAATGGCAGTTCAGCCTAACTGGCCAAAGGAAGGCATCCACTGGAGGCATTTTTAGAAAAAACCAGCAACAGATGCGAAGAGCGACATGCCTCTGTGGATTGACAGAGCTGCGAACGAGCCACATCTCTGCTTTAGCTGCTTCTTGGAAACGCTCCTGCCACTAAAGAAGGACCTGATTTCCTCTTCAAACAGATTTTTCAGGAAGGGAGAGAAAATTAAATGGGGTGGCTATTATAGATCTGGGTTGTACGGAGTGAAGACAGCCAGTTTGGCATAGTGGTTTAAGGCACTGGGCTAGAAACTGGAAGACTGTGAGTTCTAGTCCTGCCTTGGGCACAAAAGCCAGCTGGGTGACTTTCTGGCCCGACTGTCTCTCTCAGCCCCAGGAAGAAGAAGGCAAGGGCAAACCAATTCCAAAAATGTATCAAGAAAACTACAGGAGCTTGTTCATGTAGTCACAAGGAGTCAAAACAGGCTTGAAGGCACCAGAAAAGGAGATAGTTTGATGTAGTGGTTTAAGGCGCCAGACTAGAAACTGGGAGACTCTGATCCTTAGGCATGAAGCTGGGCAACTTTAAGCCAGTTCCTCCCTTTCAAGGCAAGGGCCAAGATTCCAAAAATCTCCAGAAAACTATAGGAGCTTGTCTCAGCAGTCAGTAGCAATCAAGAATGACTTGAAGGCTATAGAGGATCCTGAGTCAGGAAGTTGTGCTATGGAATGACCTTCCTTCCTTCCTTCCACCTCTCTTTTCCCTCTTCCTTCCTTCCTCTCAGTTTTCTTCTTCCTCTCCTTCCCTTTTCCTCCCTCCCTTTTCCCCTTCCTTCCTTCCTTCCTTCCTTCCTCTCAGTTTTCTTCTTCCTTCTTCTTTCCTCTCCTCTTCCTCTCCTTCCCTTTTCCTCCCTCCCTTTTCCCCTTCCTTCCTTCCTTCCTTCCTTCCTTCCTTCCTTCCTTCCTTCCTTCCTTCCTTCCTTCCTTCCTTCCTTCCTTCCTTCCTTCCTTCCTTCCTTCCTGTGTCCTTGCCACTACTTAATGTTGGTTCTCTGGTTAGCTTTTGAAGGAATACATGACTTCAGTCTGACTTCAGTCTTGTAGAGAAGATGTCGTCTTCTCTGGACAAAGCAGGCCATTTGTACCTGCAGGATTCCTTAAATTGTCCCCGCCCCCTTATAGACAAAGATTGATGTCTTACCTGCCATTGACATTCTTCGGTTAGATGCAGAATATGTAAATAGATTAATTCCTAATCTTTCTTCCTGTCCTTTCTACTAATGGTGAAGGTATGGCCTTGCTTAGACTTATTCCAGCAATTTGTCAAAGCCGTCTCTTCTGATTCAGCTTTTCTCCTTCACTTCTCAGACAGCTGTCACTAGCCGTTGACATTGGTTTCGGGTTCTGTGGCTTCCAACTTTTTCACCGTTGCGTTGTTGGACTTTGCTATCTAGATCTGTGCAGGACCAAGACTTTTTTTGGACTCTGCATGGAATCTGAAATGAACAACAAGTGGTTGATTTGTTTGCTGGTCTACTCTTTCTTTGCAGCTTTTTAGTTTTTCCATTTAAAATAGCTTTTGGGTCTATAAGCCAATGAGCAAGGCAAGCTTTTTCCCCCCTTCTTGATTTTAATTTCATGATAGGGGGAAAGACAATAATGTAACTCATCAGCAGAACAAACAATTGGCAGACAGAAATTCCAGCATCTTCCAAATTGTTCCAGAGTGTTCCAGATTGAGCAGTCGGGAGAGCAGCTGCCAATCAAGGCTGACCAGAACTGGAGATGCTGAAGGCCATGGTTGCAGGAGAACCCTCAGATACTTGGGTGCCTTACAAAAGGTTGCTATCAAATACATCCAACAAAGCAAAGAATTTTGAAGATTGATGTTGTGAAGAAACCAGAATTCATTTTATTGGGACTTATGGACAATGAACTAGAAAAGACTCATGGAGATTTTGTATATGGTAATTGCAGCAAGATTATTGTATGCACAGAGGTGGAAGAACACTGAAATTCCTACAATGGAGGAATGGGTTGTGAAATTGCCAGAATTTGCAGAAATGGCAAAACTGAAATGTTGGGAAGACTGGAAACCTTACAGTATATGGACTTTTTGCTGAAGGGAGAGACAAATGAAATGGTGATTGATGGATCTGAGGACTGAGCTGTGGATTAAATAAAAGGGTTGAAGGGTTTATGTATTATCCAAGAGGGAGGAAGGCTAATAAGTTTGTAAATATTGGTTGAAAAGAAAGTCGGAAGTCATTTATTTATTTATTTTTCTGTCTTTTCCATCTTTTTTCTTTTGTTTCCTGCAATCTCTTTTTTCTCTTTCTTTCTTTTTCTTTCTTTTTCTTTGGATTTATCTTTTACTTTATGGAAAACTGAATAAAAATTATAAAAAAACAAAAAGTTGCTATCAAACTGTATCACTGCAATGCAAACAAAGGAGAAGGCCTAGTCAACCATGAAGAGTCACCTTTATAGTGAGATGGGCAGTGTATAAATTTAATAATAAATAAAATAAAAAATAAAATGTTTTGCCCTGGAATGAGAAACCTCAGGAAGGAAATCTTCAAATATCTGAAAAAAAGTCAACTCTGAAGAAGGCTCCGAAGTGCCCGGTTGTGGTGAAGGCCGGACTAGATTGCTGGGACGCAGGACCCATTTAATTTGGCCCTGCATTTTGCCTTCTTTTGCAACCTTTCAAGAAAGCTTTTGATACAGGTCCTACTAAAAGCCTTCTTTCTGAGCTTTTTGGTATGATGCACTGTTACAGATTCTGACACCTAAAATGACAAGATTGGAGGCTCCTAATTATCCAGTTTTTGTATTGAGGCACAAGTAAGACCTACTTCATCAACAGGCCTTAATCCAGCAGAGGAGTTGTTCAGGCTAACTGATGTTTGCTTGGTTGTAAGTTCAGTTGTTGAGTTTGATGGGGCTTATTTACAAGCCAGTTGCAAGTTAAGTTGTTGAGTTCAATGGGGTTTATTTACAAACTGGTTGCAAGTTCATTTGTTGAGTTCAATGGGACTTACTTACAAACCAGTTGCAAATTCAGTTGTTGAGTTCAATGGGGTTTATTTACAAACTGGTTGCAAGTTCATTTGTTGAGCTTAATGGGGCTTACTTACAAACCAGTTGCAAATTCAGTTGTTGAGTTCACCGGGCTGCCTTACAAATGGGTTCTAAGTTCAGCTGTGGCGTTCAATGGGGCTGACTTAAAAATACATGTGTCCAAGAGTGCAGTGTGCATTTAGGATCTGGGCCTACATTCATGGATGCTCTGTGTAACATTTGGCTGCATTTATAACCCTTGGGCCACACGGGTTTTTGCAGAACTGCCAAGTGCTTTCATTGCCAGAACAGACTTAAACGTACTTCACGAACACTTAAGAATAGAAACTTTGAAAATAACTCCTCTAAAATGCCTGTGTTGCATTAATTTTCCTTCCCTAAGTAGCCCACTCAGCGGCTCTTTCTGAGCCAGAGTGAAGCTGATCAAGCTGTCAGCTGTCTCACACTGTCGTCATGTCTAAATTCGTGGGGCATCTTTCTCAGCTGGCAGGTGTAAAGGTTTAGGGGAGAAACAACCTATCCCCCCCTCTTTTTATTTCTAGAAAGATGGCACTCTGAACTTGGTGTAAACACAGTGGCTTTGCCAGATGTCACACTGATTTTCCTCCCCGCCGGGTCAGATCGAATTGTCAATACAGCTCTGTTGCGTAAAAGATGAACGAGGCAAATCTGAAAGGGATCTCCTAACTCATTTCCTTACCATAGAGTAAATGCCTGTCTTGCAGAGGAGAAAAAGGCTGGGCTGATCTCCAAGTGGGCTCCGAGACCCCAAATGTCAGCTTTGTGGCCTGCAAACCTTGATTCATCCAGACATACAGGTTGCCCTTCGAGAAAGCATCCATAATCCCCAGCTGGGGCTCTCGGTTTTGAGCGCAAGCCGTCAGCTCAGCTGTTACCTTCAACCAGATCCAGTCCATTGACAAATACAGCATGGCAGCTGATTTATTTTCTGGAGGAAAATCTTTAAATTTCTGTTCAAATGCTGCTTTACAGCTAGAGGTAAAGTTTAAGGATTGAGGGTTTGCGTGGCCTGGCACAGCACTCTGTAAAAGGGGCAGCCGGTTGCCGACATGGCACACTGCGTTTGGACTCAGCTGCACTGACAGATTATGTCTTTCTCCCTGTGTGTTTACTGTGGCATCACTGAGGACCAGTGGGTTTCCAAAAAGAGCATTTTTGAACACTTTGACCCCGTTTTGTGCATGGCCTGAGGCTGTGGTTTGCTCATAGGCCACCACCAACTAGATTAACACACATTATGTCAGCCCTCCCAGGTGGACCGGACAGAAAACACAACCAGATGAGCTAATTCTACTTTATCGTATGGCTACATTAACAGAATCTTGCAAGTCTGAACGTGCAGATCTCCCGCCGTCATTTTTTACCACTTGACAAGCTACTGCGGATCCTTTTTAAGTTTATCTTTCCTGCCATTGTGCAGCTGCGGGCTAAGCCCTCTCTTATCTGACCATCCGCTAGGCAGTATCTCTTCATCCCATCTCCCAAGGTCATTCCCACATACCATTGCACTTTACAAAACTGCAGACAAGCAGTATGGGGAGCGGGGGGAGTGATGACTTCTATATCTTGATGCAGACCCCCGTGACTTAGGTTCGTATGTCCAACCTTGGGGTGTGAGTACAGAAGATCAGGGTTTGTGTTGTGCGGTCATGACCCCATTTCATCATTTTCACTTACTGTGTCTAGGACAAGCAAGCTAATTCTTTACTTTGGATGGGAGAAAACCAGAACAGGGATCCTGATTTGTATATCGCAGATGCAGTGCTTAAAAAGGACGTTCTTTAGGCTACTTGATCTAAAACAGGGTTCCTCGAGGTGGTCAGGATTGACCCTCAAGGGTTGATGGGACTATCCAAGGGGATGATGGTGATGATTCGTAGTTCTGTTAGTTAACGTAGTTATTCGTAGTACTTCAACTAATAGTACTACAAATTATTTATTATTTTCATATAATAAGCGTTTGGGAGTTGATGAACAATCTGAAACTTCATGGAGGGGTCGATGAGCTGAAGAGTTTGGGGTCCCCTGACCTAAAATGTGGTACCCAAAGCTTGAGCATAGATTAAATCAAATGTGGATCGTCCAGCTCTGAATAGAATGAAAGCCTTCCTTCTTGTGGTTGGGTGCGAGATGCTAGTTGAAGATTGTATCTGCCTTTTTGGCTTTTGCTTCCTGGTAGTGGCTTGGGCTTAGCTTTGGATCAGCAACAGCACCGAGATCTGTTTCTGTCAGCCCCACTAGCTAAACCAGACTAAGAAATCAACTCCCCAGGAAGTCCAAAACTACTTTGTGATGGTCTATAATACCAGAATTGTGCAAATCTGATTACGTTGTGCCTCCTCCTCTTTCTTACATTCAGTGAATTAGGGAAGCGTCTTCCTGAATCACTTCCAAATGTTGTCTGTCTCTGGTGGACTTAAAATGTGTTTTACCCCTCATCACCTTCTCAGTCACTGGCATATCTCCGTCCAGGTGCTCTTCCTTAATCGCTACCATTTTTCACATTCTGCTGGTAAACCTAACGTTGCTTCTTGTGTGTGTGTGTGTGTGTGTGTGTGTGTTTGCAAGGCTTTATGCACATGGCTTTTGTCGTCAGTTTTTTCCCCCTCCCTTTTTCCTAGTAGCATCATCCCAGGCAGAGAGGCGACTGAGGAGTGACTCTATGTTCTTAAACAGCGCCATTTTGTAGGCCATTATAAGAGGGTAAGGAAGCATCTGAAAAGAATTTTCCTTAGAGTCCGTGCATACTCCAACTCCATAGTTGGTGGCAAAGGATCCATTGCCTGAGTCGATCCAGGACAGCCTGGCGAAGGAGACGGGTGGGTGGAAAAAATGGCTCTGTGAGTATTACCACGAGTGAAAGACTGACACTTTCACTCAAACAACTGCCTTTCATTCTGCATAGACGCCGCTGCCCATTGGTTGGTTGGCTTGTTTTAAAAGGCATCCACCTTTGGCCCAGCATGACTGTGGGCAACCCAGAGGCACATGAGAGCTGGTGATTCACTTGCTCACTTCCCAGGGAGTAGCAGCATTTTCCATGAATTTTTTAGGAGGAGCGAGGGAAGGGTGGAGGTTCCTGGAGGACAGCGGAAAGCACTGAGCTCAGCCAGAAGTGGAAATGGGCACCGAGCATTTTCTGACTTGATGGTGGTGGAAAAACTAATCACACCAATGGCAGAGGGGCAGGCAGCTCATTCTCAGTGGGGTAGCAAAATGGGCCAGTGGACAAGCCAGTGGAAGTCTACCACCACTCTTTATTCCCTTCAGCTGAGATGATGGTTTCCCTTTGTGAATTGGTAGGAGGGAATGACCTTGGGAGACAGGAGGAAGAGACAGGAGGGATGGGGGTGGAGAAAGTGTCTCAGAAGGGACCCTCCCTAGTTTTTGGGAGAGTAAAAGCAAAGGAAGGGAGGGGTACTTTCAGACTTGCAAGATGGATGTCAGCCCTCTGAGGTAGTCCAGACAAGAAGCACCAACCATGAGTACTATCACTACCTTTATTGTAAGGTTACTGTGACAGAATTTTGCAAGTTGGAAAATACCCCTCCCTTCCTTTGCTTTTACTCTCCCCAAAACTAGGGAGGGTCCCTTCTGAGATGCTTTCTCCACCCCTCCTCCTTCAGACTCCAATTTCATCTATCAGACTGTTGTCTAGGCTGTGACTCTTCCTCCTGTCTCCCAGGGTCATTCCCACATACCATTACACTTTGCCTCTTAGTAGGGCCAACTCTGCTATAAAAACATCATCTGGCAATAGTTCTCCAGGGTTGAAGAATATAAGGATCTGGACCATGCAAAAGTCTGTTATTTTGTTTTTCACCGTGGCTAACCAGATGTTTCTGGGGTGCTCACAAGCAGGAGATGGAGACCCACTCTTCTCTGCTCTGGTTCCCCTGCAAAGGTATTCAGAGGCATGCTGCCCCCAACTGAGAGGTAATATGGAGTCTTCAAGGCCATTGGGCCCCAGTAGACCCATCCTTCATGGGTTAATCCAATCTTCTTTTAAAACCATCCAGGTTAGCAGCTGTCACCACAACTTCCAGCAATGGATTTCACGGGTTAATTAGCTCTGCGTAAGGAAGTGCTTTCTCTTGTCTCTTGTAAATCTCCTTCCAGTCTGCTTCATTTCATACAGAAGGTCTGTGAGCCTTTCCCTGGGACCTTTTACATGACAACTAGATCTTCTCCTGCTAAGCAAATTAGATATGCTGTGACCATGCTGTTAGCTGTAGCTTCAGAGGCCATGATGCAATGCCAGCAAGACCACACAAACACACACACAATGGAAAGAGATGTTACTGTGGTGTGAAAGGGTTGCCCCTTCTTTTCCATCCCGTCTCAAAAACATCTGCCCAGTGGAGGTTTCTGTTCCCATTTTCCTCATGCATCCCCCACTTCTTCGACACTGTCCTGCTTTCCCTTTGGAGAGCCTCCGTGACAAAGTTTGGGACATCTGGGGACCCAGCCAGCATTTGAGAGCTCTTTCTGGCAGACACCAGTGTCCCTTTTTTGCAGGAGCAACAGCTGGCTGGGTCCATCAAGCAGACATTATTGGTGCTTAGAGTCATGGTGGAAAAGTACAGCAGGAACCAGGGATGGCAACAATGAGAGGCAGGTTATCTGGCTGTCTTCTGCAGACATAATGGATCTGGATATGAGCAATGTGCTGCTGGTAACAACTCCGTCCTTGCACATCATAGTTTGAGTTTGAGCAGCCAACATAAGGAGAAGGCTTGGAAATGGAGGTGGAACGCTCTCTTGGATCTGCATGGAGAAGCACCATGAGATCCTCCATAAATGATTCTCAGGAAATATCTTCTCCGTAATTTTTTATCTCTTCCGTGTGGAGCTGTGCCCTTCCATACCACGAGCAGAAATGCCCCAGGATGCCACTGGATGAAGGCCTGAGCAAAGGTAGCATCTTCCACCATTGGAAAGTGCATTAACTTTCCATTCCTTTAAAATTAGGCTCGCCAAAGCATCAGAGGAAAAACCAACTGCATGGGCTCCTCTGTCTTCTGAAGCAGCTGCTTAGGATGTCAAGCCCAAGGGCTGAAATTTTTGAGACGAATGTTACTGCCAAGCGTATCCATCGGAGGGCACAACTGTGCCAAAACATTCTTTATGCTCCTAAGTACATTAAGGATTGATTTGGGAACCACCTTCTGGCAGAAAGGAGTTTGGGAGAATTGTGAGCAGAGATTTGAAGGCTCTGGGTAACTGACTCCAGATCTCGAAGTTTTCTTTTCTTTTTAAAACCCAGACTAGCATTAGCTATAATAGTGAACATCTGGTTGTCTCGGGCAGAAGTTAGTGTCACATTTCAAAGCTTAAGAAGATGCTGATTAGATCTGCACAAAGATTCACTTTGGGGCTTTGATTGAAAGGCAATCCAATGGAGTCACCTAATCGAATTAGGTGCCCAAATGCCGAATTAAATTGCATATATCTGAACTGATTTTGGTCAGACTGATTGGAGCCCCTGGTACACACATTCATGTGCATTCGTGGTGTTCAGGTTGAATCAGCCTAGTTGTTCCAACTCGGTTCAAAAAACTGAATTGATTCAATGTTCTGAACGGATCTGATAGTTTGAACAAAAAGGGTTCGGCAATTTGGATCAAGCTGATGAGTCCAATAAGTTGAGAGCTGACTTGCACACTTTTTATGTTATACTTTACCTTAACTTCATTCTCTTTTTCTCACTCTTTACTTAGTCCCTTGCCAAGTAAGGCCTCAAGGCTGAGTGGGTTTTGTGGGTGGTTGTACATGCTCCAATGAAAACTGACATTGTTTGAGGAGCGCACCAGTGTGAAATTGGCCCGTATGGTGCAAATTTGCTTCCAGATTTGGTTGCCAGAATTTACACTCCATTGAAGACCTTGGATTTTGTGATGATTTTGCTCTTTTTCTTTCAACAAGAACTTTTTGAAATGTTTTCATCTGCTTTGCAGTGAAAATAGTAGTGCTGGTCTTAGAATGCTGGACAAGGGAGTTGGATGAATAATAATAATTATAATATTTTTTGAAATTTATATGCCACCAAGCTCCTAGTGAGCCTGGGCAGTTTACAAATGGTTAAAAACGAGTTGGGCAGCCTTATAAATTTTGTTTTGTGAGTTGGGCAGCCTTATACATTGGTTTAATAAATAATACATGAACAATAAATATATATTTATTTAGCAAATTGATATGGCCACCCCTCTCACAAAACGTGACTCTGGGCGGCGTACAAACACAGCAACCACTAAAAGCCACATAACAATCTAAAAGTAAGCTTAGAGGAAAATAAAAATAAAACTCTTTAAAAATCATTTTAAAACATTTTTTTAAACTTTGAAAGTTATCATGACTTTTGGGGAGGCATTTTAGGAGATGGCATGCATGTGCACACACACACACACACACACACACACACACAAGCTTTGCTATTCCTTGAACATGCCACCTTTTGCTGGCAGGGACAACTAATCTACCAGAGCACTTCAATGCGCTTGAGTAATATTCAGTTAATTCCAAAACATTTTACATGGAGAAACTGCCACTGAGATGCTGCGGCAACCTTCATTAGCATTCAGCTTGTTGCCGTATGACAAGCAGATAATGGCTTGAGCTAGAGACCCTGGAAAAAGTGGTAGGGATAATTAGGGATTTTTGTTGCAAGACCGTGTTTCTTAGGAGCATAAAATAGGAGTGGAACCTCTGAAAGGTGCAGAACACCCATTTTGCAGAAGAGAACACACCCAAATCACACACGGCCCCAAAACCTCTTAAAAATTTAAGCCCTGCCCTCTTGGGTGACATCACAGCTATATTAGCCATACCTTTGTCCCTCCAAGATTTTTTTTTTCTCAAAGTGGAGTCTGTAGGGGGTGGGACCCACTTTCGGACTACAGAAACACATGCTGGCTGGGGAATTCTGTGGGAATTCTGGGAGTTGAAGTTCACACATCTCACAGTGGCTGAGTTTGGAAAACACTGTTGGCAGGGGAATTCTGGTAGTTGAAGTCCACACACCTTGAAGTTGCCAAGTTTGAAAAACACCAGTTTAGAAGACCCCCCTTCTGTCAAGAACCTGGGTTGGGATGAACAAATAAGTCCCTCTCATAAATTTGTAAATGCCCTTCTCTTTTGCTGTCCTTGTTCAGAACTCAAATGGGTTTATACCTTCCTAGTTCTATCAATTCGCTTTTTAAGGAAGAAGCTCCCAACTGTAATAATGCAGGAGTCTGGAGGAGTAAAATGAGGACAAGGAAAAAGTAATATACTCAAACTTCAGTGTGCCAGCAGATGGGTAAAGCAGGCCTGTTGCTCTTAAGTACTTCCTGCCATGTTTCAGTCGCTGCATAAATTCACAATTCCCCCTGGGCTCACTTCATCCTCTCAAGGGAAGTGCTCGTGAAGACTTGGTAAAGCCTTCCATTCCCAGTTTTTTGCTTGGCTTCTGAAGGGTTGTCACTTGGCCCGCTTGGCCTTCCTAGGGAAACTGAATCCATTCATCATGACACATTCAGGTGACTTAGAAAGGGAGTGAGGCTGTCTTGTGTTTTCCTCCTTCCTTTAATCAAGATCAATTGCTGGATATTAAAGCTGAGTCTTTTTTGTTTTAACTAAGCATCCCATTAATCAAAACACACCACTGCGTGCAGTTTTGTGTTTTCCCTGGGTTCTGCATCATCTTTTAACGTCTTCCTACTGATGTGCTCTTTGGGACCTAAGTCTGCAGATGAGGGGTGATGGCGGTTATAACAACCCAGAATACATTAGGATAGTTTGCTTGGCGGTGTGTCCAAGGGACAATGTAGTGCAACTGTTCTAAGGCAGGCAGTTCCCAAACTTGGCCATTTCCAGATGGGTGGACTTCAAGTCCAGAATTCTCAGCGGTAGCTGGGGAATTCTGGGAGTTGAAGTCCACTTATCCTAAAGTGGTCGAGGTTGAGAAATGCTGCTCTAGGCCTAGCCAGCAGTCTGCACAAGCTGGGGGCAAGATTCTGCAGTTGGTCAGCTGGGATGATGCGAGTTTTCAGATCTCCAAAGCTATTACTATTTTTAAACAATAGATGTGTGGGCATGCGTAGGAACAGTCCAAAAAATTACATCCTTTGCCTTTTTTTCCCCTCCTGGTAAAAATTCTGTTCTGTGATTTTTGACAAGGGTGTTGATTTTTCAAGACCACTTTGATTTAAGCCTTATTAAAGGAGCCTTCCCAGGGTCTAAAATTTCCATAATGAAACAGTAAAACCGGCACATTTTTTCAGCCTGTTCAGAACTCCCTTAGCAGTGCAGCCACTTAAATCATCTTAATTATTGCACACCGAGTTTCTTTCTTCCCGACATCAGGGAATCATCCCCTATCTTTTGCTTGCAATTTCAGATTTTGCCCAAGGCTCAAAACTCAGCAAAATAGCCTTAATTAGACTGTAAGAGCATGTCGCTTTGCATTCTGACAGCCCAAGCCGCATGGTGGAAAGTGATAGATACTCTGGAAGAGGGAACTCACCACTGGGAGCGAACAGGCATTTTTTTCCCCTCCTGGGATCCAGAGTTTTGGTGCTGGCTGGGAAGGAGGGTTCGAACAGCCCCCCCCTCTCCTGAATTGGGGAGTTTGTTTTATAAAAAGGAACTGAAAGCATAGAATTAGCATTAAGTTTAAAACTAAGGAATAGGAACTTAAGTTTGTACAATAAAACAGTTTTGCGGGAAAAAGAAATGCAGTCTTTGTGCCTGGGTTCTGTACCATATTAAGAGAAACCCTAACACCCCCCCAGGGATCTTAGTACCGAAGTGTCTTCTTCAAAAAGATTTGAGGGGTCCTGTTGGCAGAGCGGCCCTTGTCTTTTCAGTATCAAATCTGCAACCTTGGGTCCTCCTGGCTGAAGGAGATGTGGGTGGCTGTTTTAATTCTGCATAGTGCTTATGCAGTCAGTCCCTTAGTTGCCTGTTGTGCAAATTTGGGGACAATGTCTTTCCATGAAGAGGGCTAAGTTCCAGACGGATATATCTGAGTCCACAAAGCTGGACTTTCTGGCCATTTGCGTTTTAATCGGAAAATCAGCAAGATCTGGGCATGTACATCAACGGGACACGTTGCTGTAATTAAGTTGCTAAAATCTAGGGTAGCAGCCCAGCCGTGTCTTCTACCCAAACTACACAGCCCATTTAGCTTGCTAAGTAATGTCATGTTTGCACTTGCTCTGGGTGTGTGTAAACTGTGAACTGTAGTTGTTAAGAGATTTTTCCCCATCTGTGTAAATCACTAGTATTTATTTTCTTCCATCTGGTAGTGCTTAGAGTAGAAACAGTGTTGAGAATAGAACTGGGAACAGATTCTCTATATTACTTGATGGAATCTCCTCCTGGTCTCTAGACACTTAGGGCAAACTGGCAGTCCAATGGTTGACTTTCTTGCGTTTACTTAACAAAGCCAGCTTGACTGAGGATGCCCTGGAGAAAACCCCCAGCTCCAGGTGACCTGGTGGATGTTCCTAGAGCCCAGTGTTCTTCTGAAAGCAACCCCAGATTTCTGACTGGGTGCAGATGTTCCTCTTTTAACAAGTTGAGTCCCATCTGCTGCTGGAAATAAATTCAGCCAGCATCATCTCAAGGGGCAGATTGTCCCAATGTGAAAGCAGATTGCATCATCTCTCTCGCCAGCTGCATTAAAAAAAGCAGGATGTCCAACTCAACTGTGGTTGTAAGAAGAGGATATTCTGAGGAGACATCTCTGTAGACCCCTTGGCTTCCAAAGAAGCTTGCATCTCTAAGAGAGAATACTGGGGCACCACTCAACTGCATCAGATGGAAGTTGTGAGAGTCTTCATGCGTCTAGCATAAAATAACATGATAACAAATCTGACTATTGTAAAAGCAAAGGACAGATGAAGACAGACCAGCCTGCTCAAAAAAAAAGGGGGGGGGAGGGGGCAAAGAGCCAATATCTAGGAAGGGAGCAAAAAGGAAACACAAGAGGCTTGAACATTGTTTCTTTGTATTAAGCTTGTTCTTCTAAGATATGAGAGCCAGTGTGGTTAAGGTGTTGGGAGCAGGAAGATCCAAGTTCTAGTCCCCTGCTTAGGTTTGGAAACCAATTGGGTTACTTTGGGCTAGACTCACAAGCAGCCCAAGACTGGAAAGTCAGAAACATTGATCTACCAACCTGCGTTGGGCCAATGTGGTAGGTTACTGTCCATAACATTCAATGAAGAGACCTTCATCCTTGTGATGGTATGTGGGAATGACCTTGGGAGACTGGGCGAAGAGAGACTGCCTAGGAACAGTCAGATAAGAGGGAGCATAGCCTGCAGCTGGATAGTGAGTGGAGCAAAGGGCTCAGAAGGGACCCTCCCTAGTTTCTTGGGCTGTAAAAGAGATGAGGGGGATGAATCTGAAGGGAAGGGTGATGTAATGGTATGTGGGAAAGACCTTGGGAGAATGGGCGAAGAGACACTGCCTAGGGAACAGTCAGATAAGAGGGAGCATAGCCTGCAGCTGGATAGTGGGCAGGGCAAGAGGTTCAGAAGGGATGAATTTGGGGTGAATATATACATATACTCTCTGTCACTCTGTCACACACACACACACACACATTCAGTAATTCAGTACGTTAGTATTTCAGTATTTTACATACAAAGTAGTTTTATAATTCATTTTAAGTATTGAGGTTTTTTTTAACATATCAGTTCTTATATTCGTAGTGTTTAGTAGTCTAATCCATTTTATTTAATTGTTTAAATAATTCTTATTTAATTCTATTACGCTTCCAGGAACAAGTTTAAGTACTTTAATTTGAACCCTGTAACCTACAAAAATGGTACAAATTGCAGGTCAGTGACTGTAATAAAACTACAACTACCACAGTTCCTTTGTTCCTTTGAGGAAGGAACCGTAGCTAAGTAGATCAACAGTTTTCATCTGTGTGAGGGTTCTGTTAAGAAACCAACCCCTAGCCTGAAAGAGTAGATTGGTTGGAAAGTGTCCTTTTTAATTTTTGCGCTTGTCTTTTTCTGTGGGGGGAAAAGGCCATCCACAAATGTCTGCATTTGGATGAATCACTTCTGGAGCCTGCCAGAAATGCTTATGTTGTATGGTTGGGAATGATGGCAGTTTGCAGGAAGAAATTGCTGGAGGGAAAATGCAGCAGAAAAAACTCCGGTCCTCTCAGCTGAGGAAGGTGATTAGCCTACATTACTAGGAAATTGCCACCTTGCTAAGGACATGGCTAATTGAATAATGGGGCGGGGGGAGCCACCAGGTTTAAAAACAGCTCATTAACCCAGCAAAAATGTTGGGCAAGGGCCTACTGATGAATGCACAGAGATTTGAAAATGCAGGCGTGCACATCGACAACGAAGAAGTGCATTGGAGTTAGGACTTGGCTGACCTGTAGGATTCTGACTGGAACTAATTTAAATGCAGCTGTCAGTCAGCGTCCTTCCCTTGGGATACATCCAATCATGCTACGGCACATAGTTGCTTGGGAGCTTAGATGCTGGAGAGATCATTAGCAAATGCTGTTGTTTCTCCAATGATGGTCAATCTTCAGTGGCACTCTGGTGCATCCATTGAGAAGAAGAAAAGCCTTGCTTTTCTCTGCATCTTGTATTTAGGAAAAGGCCAGTGTGATGGAGCAGCAGCTGACAGATCCCTTAAAATCGGTGCAACTTCAATTGGATAAGAACCTGTCAGGCCTTCGAGGTAGAACAGACCAGGAAACCAGTTATGAATACTAATGCTACTTTTATGATAGGGTTACAGTAGTCGAATCCTGCAAGCCTGAATTGGCCTCCCGCTTCCCTGCATTTATCATCAAGAGAACTAGGGAGAGTAAAATCTGAGGTGCTTCCTCAAATTACATTTCTGCCCCAGACTCAGATTGCATTTATCTGGCCATTGTCTTCTTGCTCCTCAAGGCCAGTGTTTCTCAACCTTGGGAACTTTAAGATGTGTGGATTTCAACTCCCAGAATTCCTTGCCAGCTTGCTTACAGAAGCCCGTCTTTTGACATGAAGCAGAACCGTCTCCTGCTTCTGCTGTTGCAGACAAGAACTTAGGCTGAGTTTCTGTTCCAACCAGAAGTAAACCTATCTGAAAGAGATTTTAGGAGCCAGTTCTCCAGCCCTTCTTCTCTATCTTCTCTACCCCCAAGTTCATCCCTCAACCCAAAGTGATTTTTAAATAGTTCAGCCACTAGAAAAGCAGTGGAGGGAACTGGTGTTTCATTTAATGCCCTGACATCTTGCAGCTGACTTGCCGGGCCAGCTTTTAAACAATGCGGCTGATTGATAAAATAGTTACGCTAAGCAGTTGCTATAGCAACCCTGTGCAACAAGCTGGTGAGATTCACAGATGGAGAAATACTGATGCACACCTGTTGCAGTTCAGAAATCAGGCCTGTGCCAAGTGCAGCATCCCATAAATCAGTCTTACAGTTTCCAGCTTTATTGACCAGGTTGTTCAGCCTTTGACTGTATTAGAGGCAGAGCCAACGGTGAGGTCTCTGATCAAATGGTTGGGAGCTGTGCAGGCAAGACAGGGAGAGGCAGGCTGGAAATAAAAAAGAAAGGATTGACAGGAGATATAATGAGTCCTCTTTCCCTCTCCCCCACTCCTGTCAGCCATACCGTGATTACAAATGATTAGCTGTCACTTGAATAGGCTGTTGCATCTTCAAGTGATTGTACATGTGATCATGGGACTAACTGCCTGAAAAGCTGAGAAACTCATGTGGAGGTTCTGTAGTAGGAAACACTTTAGCCCAAGCTGAGTATCTTGCACCAGGAGGATGCAAAATGTTCTGAGCTTCAGATGTCCCAGATTTGGAATGGCCATTTCAAGCGTTTGGAGCTTGGAGCAAAACGTTCCATGTTCCTAGGTGTTGGCCCAAGTTGGTTCCACATTGTTTTGTGTATTCCACAACTGGGAACAAAGGCACTTGAAACCTGACCCCCGCTTCTTCATTTTCCATCTTAGAGGGCTCAAAAGTATTCAGTAGTCCATGCTGAACGCTATCCACCATCCAACCTACAGAAAAATTGGCCAAGAAAATTATTTTATTTTTTTAATGTGCAAGCAGACCACAAAAAGCATATTTAACTGCTATTTTTATTGTTTCTTCATGGGAATTTCAGGTCAACATCTGTTAGCCCTTCAAGGTAGTACGGACAAGAAGCACAGCAATGAACACTAGCTCTATCTTTATTGTAAGATTACATTAACAGAATCTTGCAAGTCTGAAAGTATCCCCCCTTCCTCTCCTTTTACTCTCTGGAAAACTAGGGAGGGTTCCTTCTGAACCACTTACCCCCTCTGTGTCTGTGGACTAAGATATCTTTTGAATGATGGTGGTCTAGTCTGCAGCTCTTCCTCCTGTCTCCCGAGGTCATTCCCACATATCATTACAATGCCTGAGAAAAGAAGGTGGGTTTGGGAAAAAGAGGTAACATCTCCTTAAAGTGCTTACAAGCCAAATGGCAAAGCTCCGTGCTCCAGATTAGTTACCCCAGAGGTGCACGCAAAAGTAAACCTGCAGTACCACCAAGAATTCAGTTTCACTCTCTCTCTTTTTTTAACCAATTAGAAAGCAGGGCAGGCAATGTCTTCTCACTTATGTCTACCCAGCTAAGGAGCAAGCAGAGCTTCCAATGGACTCTTCTGGAATAGCAGCTCAACCCCAGCTGAGTCCATCCATTGCAGCATTAACCAGTCCAAGAACTGTTGAAGGCCACATCCTTGATCTGTGCCACCAAAGAAACTGAGTCTTGGGGCAAGAGAAAGCTGTTTTTGCCAATGCTGGGACTTCAAATTAGTTGAGATAAAATGACAGGCTTTGAGGCATTGAGATGAACCGCCTGGGCTTCAGTTTATTCCAGGATTCCTGCTTCTCTGTCTCAGGAATGACTAGCTGTTGATTGATTAAAGAGGCAGATATCAGCCTTGGGAGCAAAACCGTTGGCCCTTGAATAAGCAAGAAGACACGAACAGACTCACACATTCTTCGGAGGGGGTGAAAAAGAAGAGGCCCTTCCATATGCATCCTTCTAATTAACGGGCACGGTTCCTAGCTTGGTTGGGGAATAATTGCCAGAACACATACAAGATTTGAAAGGTTGCCAAAGTCACAAAAACAAACCGGAGGGAGGGGGAGGCATTTGTTCCTTGCATGTATCAAGCTAACATGTGAAAAGGGGCAAGCATTCTCAGCAGGAAATCTGGACTGAAAAATCAAGTTGATGGAGAATCATCTGTTCGGTAGAATTTCCTCCTCCCCGCCCCACCCCCTGAAGAAAATAAATCTTTGGATGACATTCTGGTGGGTATGAAGTTCTTGTCCTTGCGTGAAAGGCCAAGAATGAGGTTCCCATCATTGTACAATCCCTTTTCCTCCCTTACTTCCTGAGCTTCAATTACATTTCATAGGACTCCCCCCCACCCAGAAGTGGGGACAGCTGGGGAGACATCACAGCAAAGGAGAGTTGTGTAACAAAACCCGAATCTGCCATCCTCCACCTTGCAACGAAGGTTCAGACGCACCATCCAAAGAAGTACAAAAGGAATTTTAGAGTGCTATAAGACTTTTTCAAGAAATTTCAGCACCAGGTTGTTAACTCAGCTAAGCCAAGTGTTCTTTGCTGACTTTTTCCAACACTTGAGGAAAATCACAGGGCTACGGGGCAAAGCAATTCTCCCTTTCTCAGAGTGAGGAACCCATCAATCCATTTTCCATGATGTCCAAGGATCATGGGCTCTTCTGCAGCAGAAGTCATTACATTCCAGCCAAGGAGTGGGAAATATTCTCTAGGCTAGGATGTGAGAAGTGTCACTTTTTTCTTTTGCGAAGGATGAAGGCTTTCAGTGCAGAAGCCTTTTTTTCATTATGTGTATTGGCTGTCAAAAACAGCAAAGAAACATGTGGGGGAAAGAAGAAGGGCAGACTAAAGAAAACAGTTGGATCGGCACAGCGTTTTCCCTTGCCTTATAAAAAATGCAGTAAATTCTAGGTAGCCCAGCCGTTTTGTTAAACTGCAGGACCACGGATGGATGGATGGATGGATGGAGTCAGTTTGAAAACTAAACAGAGACAACAACAACAAATCAGATAACTATCATGTTATTAGATGCCCAGAGTCAGATTGGTAAGATGGGCAGCCCTATAAACCAGTTTAATAAAGAAATATAATATATTAATTGGTCTAGGGTTTCCTGGAGATTGACTTTTGACTGAGAGGCGGGGATAAGGAAGAGATCCAGGAAGGCCTCGACTTGAAATAAGCAGGACTTTGAAAAGGGTTGATAAAATCTCTCCCAAATCAAAATCGGTGAATGTGGGTTCATGCTTTAACTGCATGAAGGTTTGCCAAATGGATTATGTAGCAATTGTTATCCTGTGCTTCTGCCTTCTCGCTGTGGTTGGTCATTCTCTGTTAGCTTCTGAGTTGCAAGTGTAACCTGTAATGGTATGTGGGAAAGACCTTGGGAGACTGGGCAAAGAGGCACTTCTCAGGGAATGGGCAGGTAAGAGGGGGCATAGCCCACAGCTGCATAGTGGGCAGGGCAAGAGGCTCAGAAGGGACCCTCCCGAGTTTCTCAGGCTGTAAAGGAGATGGGATGAATCTGAAGGGAAGGGTGATGTAATGGTATGTGGGAAAGGCCTTGGGAGATGGGGGTGAAGAGAGGCTGCCAAGGGAACAGTCAGATAAGAGACTGCACAGCCCTCAGCTGGATAGTGGGTGGGGCAAGAGGCTCAGAAGGGACCCTCCCTAGTTCCTTGGGCTGCAAAGGAGACAGTGGGAGACCTGTGCTTTCAGATTTGCAAGATTCTATCAATGCAGCTTTACAATAAAGTAGAATTAGCTCATCTGGTTATGATTCCTGTCTGGTCTATCTTGTAAGTCTGACCCCTTCCCTTCTGCAACGTCATGTCAGAATCAGGATTAGGTCCTGCAGACTGGTTAGGAGTCAGACCGTTTGCTAAGCCAGAGAGCTACAACTCGGCATATTGTAGCCACGTTTAACTAGTTGACTTTAGTTGACTAATTAACTACTTGTTTGCAAGATAGGAGGTTGTGCCCCTGTAGGGATTGTTCTCACTGCTCAAAAAAAAAAAAAAAAAAATCACCAGGGTGATATTCCAGCTGTGTTTCTGTAAAGGACAGGAAGGGAAATACCATGGTCGGTTTTGGCACCTTCTAAAATCTTTTTTTTCCGAGCATCAGAACAATGACAGAGGGGTGTCTGTTTCTGTGTGTGCCCCCTTGCCAACCTTTTAGCATTCAGTAAAAGCACCAGGATATATTAATATTAATAACAACAACAACAACAAATTTGCTTCTTTTTACATTTTTGCTATCTGTGGAGGGACTTTTCAAATGGGGAGAGAGTTCTCCATGGTATACGTTGTGCAGTTGGTCTGAAAATAAAATGGTAGAGACACGCGTTCTTTTTGAAGGATTCAATATCCTGGCAACTTTGTGTAAGAGATTTGAGTGAGGTTTGGAGTGGGGAGACCCACATCCAAGTTCCCACTTGCAGAAACTGATGCTTTGGGCCATCTGCATCTGCTTCTACTCTTCTTTCATAAGAGCATGTGTTGGTTTCCTGTTATAAGCATAGGAAACAACTCCATAGTAATCAACTAAGAGGTCACCTTTAGGCTGGACTACTGTAGTATATGGGTCTGTCCTTGAAGATGATGGACAAACTTCAGTGGTCACATTCTGTATAATTGCTGACAATTCTATCCAGAGGTGCTTCCTACTTTTTCAGCTAAGGACTTGGCAATCGACTCCTTACAGAAATGCTTCCTGAGTAACAAAAATGCTTAAATTCAGTTAACATCCCAAAGGTTTTGTAATGATTAGCAACACCACCTCACTACAGTTGAGAAAAGCCAACTATTCTCTGCCAAGCTTTGGCCATTGACAGGCCAGCATAGGTTGACCTGTCAGAGGTGATTTGTCAGGAGACATCAAGACCAAATTAGATACCTTCTTTCCTTCCTTCCTCCTTCCTTCCTTCCTTCCTTCCTTCCTTCCTTCCTTCCTTCCTCTCTCCCTTTCTCCTTCCTTCCTTCCTCTCTCCCTTTCTTCTTCCTTCCTTCCTTCCTTCCTCCCTCTCTCCCTTTCTCCTTCCTTCCTTCCTCCCTCACTCCCTTTCTCCTTTCTTCCTTCCTTCCTTCCTCCCTCTCTCCCTTTCTTCTTCCTTCCTTCCTTCCTTCCTCCCCCCTCCCTCTCTCCTTCCTTCCTTCCCTCCTTCTTTCTTCCTTCCTCCTTCCTCCATCCCTCCCTCCCTCTCTCCCTTTCTCCTTCCTTCCTTCCTTCCTCCCTCTCTCCCTTTCTCCTTCCTTCCTCCCCCCCTCCCTCTCTCCCTCTCTCCTTCCTTCCTTCCTCCCTCTCTCCTTCTCCTTCCTTCCTTCCTCCCTTCCTCCCTCTCTCCTTCCTTCCTTCCTCCCTCTCTCCCTTTCTCCTTCCTTCCTTCCTTCCTCCCCCCCTCCCCCCTCCCTCTCTCCCTCTCTCCTTCCTTCCTTCCTTCCTCCCTCTCTCCCTCTCTCCTTCCTTCCTTCCTTCCTCCCTCTCTCCCTTTCTCCTTCCTTCCTTCCTTCCTCCCTCTCTCCCTTTCTCCTTCCTTCCTCCCCCCCTCCCTCTCTCCCTCTCTCCTTCCTTCCTTCCCTCCTTCCCTCCTATTTAACTGCAAATCACATAGTTCAACGTCAGATTGCAAGAACATCAGTGGGAACTCACATTTGCATGAACCCAATCTGTTTTAATGTGGATTTGATGAATGTTTTTACTCTTCCTTGGAAGCGTCCCAAAGTAGTTAAGGTGGTGGAAAGCGTATGATTTTTTCCTAAACTCACTGAATAATATAAAGTCTCTGCTTTTAGAAGTGAAACGCCACTTCTCGTTCGCCCTTGCATCATCCGTGCTAGGATGATTAAATCAGTGGTGGAAACCTGAATGCTAAACAAAGTAGAACCGGGTGGGCGGGAGGGAAAGGCTGGTGCACGCTGGGGAATGATCTGCTATTGTGCCCCAATAGCCCTCTTGGGGCAGCTAAGACATGAAGCAATCAGGCACTCATGTTTTAACCTGACATTGCTGCCTGACATCAATCATCATGAAGAGAGAAGTTAATGGGGGTATTGAACAAATAGAAAGCTTGGATCAATTGCAGCCCTACCAGCTCAATAGTTTTGCTACATCCTGGATATTGGTAAAGAAAACTCTTGTTGTCACAGCAATTACCATCTTCTCCAGAGATGAGGATAAGCAGAAGATTAAAAGAGAGTAACAGTCAAAATGAAAGGGAGATTTGGATCTTTGAAAGTAAGGAAGGAGACGAGGATGGCTGAGAAGAAAGCCAGCCATTGCTGGATAGAGACAGCTGGGCTTTATCCAAAGTAAATGGAGATGCTACCTTTAGGATAAGTCACCAAGGCTTGCTTATTTTAGGAACAGCTGCTTTTGCCTCCTAAAGAAAGAGTGGATCCCTTAGTAATCAACCGTCGGCTGTTTATCAAGCTGAAAATAGCTGCGCTGCAGGCGCTTCTCCAGGCTGGAATATCTACGACAGATGTTCTGAAGAACAGCAGATTTGTAGGATGTGAAAGCTGAGGTTGGGAAATGGTCTTGTCTCCTCTCCTGTCAGATCAAGGCAGGTCAAGGCCAGTTGAGCTAGATGCAGGTTCCAGTTGACCCACTCAGTACAAAAAGCCTTTATACGGGAGACAGATGAGTATGGGACCTTGGACAGTTCCCAAGGAGCCCTAGCTGAAATTCTTGGGGAAATGGAGGAGGATGTTTATTTTATTTATTTATGTATATTTCAAATTTCTACCACCACCCATCTCTCCCAAAAAGGGGACTCTTTGTTGTCTCAGAGAGCTAAGGGAAGCATCAGGTGGGTTAATAAGGCTTACATTGTAATTAGTTTGACGCCTTGGATGATCTTATCCAATCGTTCCTTGGAGAAGATAACAAGCTTATCCAACTGTTCCTCAAAATCCAACTGATTTTGAAGCAGTCGATCTGGAAAAATGGATCTTCTGCCAAGAACTCAACGTCTCATGGGGAAGATGGAGTCAGGTGCTGTATCCTCTGGAAGAAGGTCTCAGTAAGGTAGTGAAGGTCCTTCTGAGAAGAGGTCGGAGTTTAGAGCTCCATCAAACTCTTCTATCATGCACTATGAGATTCCCCATCTAGGGTGGTTACCAAGGGTCATGGTTGAGTGCAGATGGGACTGTCACATGTCTGCCCCTATCACATGTTTCCTCTTCCACACAAGCTGAGGAGGTAGTCATGGCGATGACTGCAGAACTCCATTAGAAGTGCAAATGCCGCTTCAGCATTCTAATCATTACATCAAAGCTCTGGTGGGTGATTAGTAACCCAGCACGATCATAAATAGCCCGAGAGAAGCTCCAAGACAATCTAGGCTTCGGGTGTGAACAGGCCCTTTCGATTCTTTGGGTTTCTGCAACAGAAACACAAAGATCTACTTCTGTGTCATCTAATTTCCCCCACGTTCTAAGTGCAACATATTCACCTTTGCTAAAGAAACCCTTTTGTTTGCTCAGAATGGGAATAGCAACAGCTAATATTAGGATCTTCCCTTACTCTCCGCTGAACTCCCAGATTGATGAGCTGCCAGTTCAACAAGGTAGAAAATCAAAGATGGAGGTGTGTGCTGTGCCATAATCAAAGATGTTTTCTTAGTTGGTTGAGAAAATTAAATGTCAGCACTGGGATGCATGAAGGTCATTGGATTCTATTACTTAAAGTAATTTACACAGATCTGTCTTGACACATCCATTTGTTAACAAGGAACGTGTCATTCAGTGGGGAAGCTGGGCCTGGATATGTAAATGAGAAGACTAGTTGAAGCAGAATGAGAGACACGTCTGGCTTTACTGAATCCTCTTCTCTCTCCCCCTCCTTTCCTTTTTGAATAGGATTGGCTGACAAAGTTTGGCTATCTGCCCCCACCGGATCCCATCACAGGACAGTTGCAGACCCAAGAGATGCTCACCCAAGCCATCATGGTGATGCAGCAATTTGGAGGCCTTGAAGCCACCGGTATTCTAGGTCAGTGAGGGACCAGGAATGGGTTGGGAGAAATACTTTCATTTCCATTCCATAAGGCTATAGCTTTGAAGCAGAAGTCATTGGCTGAATTTCCAATATCCCTAGGGAGATCTGTCATAACAGGAAGAAGAACATTCTGTGTTGGAGAGTTTCTAGACTTGAGAGACGGACCATGATTCATTGATGCCTTTGAGGCTTCCCTTAGACCAGTCTTGGAAACTGAAGGCTTACCAGCAGAGATTCAAGGACACTGTTCAGATAAGATACCTTTATTGCAGAAATGTCCTTTGTCATGAAGAAAACCAGTGACTGAAAACTCTAGGATTGAAGCCTAGAGTTTAGAAATCTAGCAGTCCCCAGACTGTTTAGAGTTTAGAGGTCTAGCAGTCTCCAGATTCAAATCCTACCTCTCTTTCTCCACCCCTTAGGCTGTAATGGACTGGCAGAAGTAGTTGGCATCTAAGCACTGTTATTGTAACAGACCACTCTAATTTCAAGTCCTTTGCTGTTGACCTCGCAAGCTTTTGCTCTCTCATTGCTTGCAGCAGTTGGCCATCATTGGACACAGAAAGCAGAAGTAGATAGGCCTTGGATCTGTCACAGCAAGGCTTTTTTCTGTTCTTGTATTAGTTTCACAAGAGTAGCCAAGTTCACATACTCTGCTAAGCCATGGTTTTTAAGCTATAATAAGTGGAATGAATCGCAGTTGATTGGGTTGACATATTTTATGACATAAATCCTGGTTTCCAAACTAGAATAGCTGGATTCGCCTATGTGTTAAGCCACAAACAAGCAAATTAGATTGTGACTCAGTGTGCAGTCTGAACCCCTTGAACTCAACAAACAAGTGTGTCCATTCAAACTCAACAAATAACCATGCCTATTTGAACTCCACAGATAAACATGCCTGGGATTGAAGCCTAGCTGAACTTCCTGGCCAATTATGAGTTGTTGTTGTTTTTTAACTTTATTAAAGTTTCAACATACAAAGTATAGAAAAGGACTGAAGGAAGACTAAAAGATAGAAGATAAACTTCAAAAAGTGCAGAAATAAATAGAAAGATACACAAAAGGAGTGACTTGCGACGTTCTCCAGCACAAATGTATATGACATAGCCTCTTACTCTAATTCTAACCATAATAGACATTATTTCTATAAACTATAACAGCCTAATCATCAAATCCCAAAATCAAAACTTTGCATTTGTCAGTTACGAGCAAAAAGTCCAAAAGCAGTTTCCACAGAGAAACGAAAGTAGACAAAGTATTTTCTCTAATCACCGCTGTCAGTTCCACCATCTCTGCCAGTTCCATTAATTTCACCGTCCAGTCTTCCACTGTGGGAATCTGTGAGTCCTCCCACCTCTGTGCATACCAAAGTCTTGCCGCTGTTCTCATGTCCAGAAGCAAGCCAATTTTAAGTGTGAGTGCTCAGCCCGCACTGAGGTTGGGCAAATGAAAATTCTACGCTTGGTAATTGTTCCAATAATGAAAAGGGGTCGACCCTATGCAGAGCGTAAGCATGCATGAAAAAAAACCCCACCTCCTTGGGTTTTGAAATTCCAGCACTGTTTGCCCCCAAGGATAGTTCCTCCTTCCAAGTGCTAGAACTTGGTGGCATTTAAGGAGAGCTGAAATTCGCAGGAAGCTGCGCCTTGTATGTAGTCGCTCCCCACCCACCCCACACTCCATTCTGTCCTCTAAAATTGTACACAAGGCTTGTGCTGAGATGCGTAGTAAGAAAAGGTTGAACGGGGGTGTGGGCCATTCCCAGCATGGGTGCTTATGTCAAGGACTATGGATGGCCCAAGTCCATTCGCTGGGCCAACGGAGATCCAGAGCCAAAGAGAATTTCTGCATCCTTTTACTCTGCAACTGTGGCTTCCTTTGGAAGCATGAAAGTGCATGCATGTGAGAATCCCATGCTCCAGGCTCTATCTCAAGGAAACAGTCGCATGGCTCAAGGGCTTAGCCACCTGTTGCAATCCACAATCCCAAGCGAGCCACTATTTCACCAGCATTGCATGCTTCCTAAGGGGCACCCTGTGACCTTCTCTTTCACCCTCATTCATAGACTGTAAGCTCAACCGGTAGTTCCTCTCTTCCTTCCTTCCCTAAATCTTATTGCAAAACAAAGAGGAGAAAATTTCTCCCCCCCCTTTTTTTTTTTGCTAATTAATCTAGCCAAGTCAGCCCAAGGCAGAACTAAAGTGTTCTAGTGTTTTTCCTTTCTGGATGAGTGTTCCCATTCTTGCCATTTGTGGTGATAAAAAGAAATGTGAAGTTTAAACAAAAGTGGGGATCCAACCGGTGAACGTCTTTGCCTCTTTAAAAAATATAATGATACTGATTTTCTTAAGGTACCAATGAGGGAGAACAAAACCAGAAAGCCCACTTGCGTAAATGCAATTTGGATCATTCAACCAAAAAGCTATATTAAGAAGAAATAAAAACCCTAAATAATGTAGGCAAGTTTCTAACTAACAGAGAAACATTTTTATAAACTCAAACCACGAGAAGAGATAAAAAAGAGAGTAGGGGAAAAGGATTTGCTGAAGGACAAGTATTTTGAAGGATCTGTGGTGCTTTTGATCTCTAAATTGGCATTTCTCAACCTTTGAAAGTTTAAGATGTGTGGACTTCAACTTCCAGAATTCCCAGAAGTCTGGGAGTTGAAGTCCACACATCTTAAGGTTGCCACACTGGCTGGGGAATTCTGGGAGTTGAAGTCCACACATCTTAAGGTTGCCATGCTGGCTAGGGAATTCTGGGAGTTGAAGTCCACACAACTTAAGGTTGCATGATATCTGGGGAATTCTGGGGGTTGAAGTTCACACATCTTAAGGTTGCCATGCTGGCTGGGGAATTCTGGGACTTGATGACTGCACATCTTAAGGTTGCATGATATCTGGGGAATTCTGGGAGTTGAAGTCCACACATCTTAAGGTTGCCAAGGTTGAGAAACACCACTCTACACAAATGCCCCTGGTCGAGATATTCCCTCTGGATTTTCTCTTGCATTATGTTCAGGGGGGAATGTATTTGCTAGAGAGGAGAGAGAGAACAAAGGAAGAAAGGGGGAGAGAACGAAGAAAGAAATGACCTCATTGTGAGTCAGAGTTTGGGATCCCACATTCCTGTTGCTAAAAACAGGACACGGGGGACGGGGGACGCAACACAGTTGGCAGAGGGCGGCCGCAGTGAGGCAGTGATGTGTCACCCTCCTTCCTCTTGCAACCCCCAACTTCTTTTCACTGTGCGTCACCGGGATTGGTCCCAGGATGGTCTTGTGCATCAATAACCTTGACACCAACAGTAGCCAATCTGTCCTTGGCTGCCTTTCGCCCTTTCCTGCTACAGGGAAGCCTGGATCCCAGTGATACAGGGGGTCTGGCTATGGGTTAAAAGTAACTTGGGCCTTAGAGGAAACAGACACCCGATTCCTCAAACACAGGGTTACTCACACACTCCCAAAATTAATATTCCCCCAACATTTCTTTCCCTGATCAAATGGGCCACTGTTTTTCTACCTTACATCCAGGAAACTTGAGAATTTCTTTCCAATTTCTCTCGGTGGTGTTTCTGATGCTCTGTTCTGTTTGGGAGAAGAAGTGGGGGGTGCTCCTGCTATTTCCTTCCACCCACTTTTCCATCTCAACCCATACTTGCTTATTTGAAAAAAAAAAAAAAAACACCACTTATTTGAAGTATAGGAGGGCAAGAAGACAGCCTACCCCCAGAGGGAGCATTCACACATACACGCCTTGCTTTCTGGGTCACTAAAGAATGGCACCCCTGGGAAGTTTCCCCCATTCCCTTTGGCAAGAAGGGCCAATTCTTTTCCATCTGATTGAATGAGCATAGGTAGAAAATGGAGGCATCTTTCAACCTAGCAGTTTGAGAAAGGTATGGTTCAAATCATTGCAGACCTTCACCAAGGGATTTGCTGTTGATTTGAGCAGCATAGCAACCTGGGGGCTGAATCGGGGTCTGGCTGAGGCCAGATGTGGCCAATACAAGTTGCATTGCCCATTCTGCTTTGCATTGCCTTGAGCTGGGTCTTTCAGACCAGGCATCAACTTGTATTATGGAAGATGGGCATGGGGTGGGGTGGGGGGGAATGTTGTAACCTTAGAGCAGCCTTTCTCAACCTTTTGACCCTGGAGGAACCCTTGAAATACTTTTCAGGCCTGGGGGAACCCCTGTACATTCAGACTCAAAGACAGGCCAGAAGTTACAAAATTATTATATTCGTTTCATGGGTAGGCCTGTCTGTATGCATTCACAGTGTTTTTAAACTGAAAATCAAGAATGAAACTTCCCTCTTCCATGTGAAGTTGCCCAAATTTGAAATAATTTTTTAAATAAATTGTGATCTCCCAGGGAACCCCTAGTGACCTCTTGCAGAACCCCGGTTGAGAAACCCTGCCTTAGAGAGAGAGGGTAAAATATAAATGTACTGTACTTTTAACTGCTGTTAAAAAGACCGGAAGCCACTTCTTTATCACTTTTTCTTTTCTTTTCTTTCTCTTCTCTCTTACTTTCTTCATATCATTCTCTCTTTCTCTGTAGTTTTTTTTTTTACTTATTACTTTAGTTTCCTTTTCTCTTGCAAAATTTGGGTTGTTTTTATTCATTTAAAATTTTATTTAATAAAATATCTATATCTATCTATCTATCTATATTTTAAAAAGGAAGATGGGGGGAAACAGGTCTTGTTCAAGATCTCCACCTTGCCAGCATGAAGATTAAGAAGCAGTGTTGCCCTGTTGGTGAAGCTGGCATGCTTTTCTGTAGCCTGTGGCATCTGCTGCCCTGGAATGGCTTTATGCTCATTCCAAAGTCCCATCTTTGCAGACAAGGAGGGTGAGGCTGCTGATGGGCTGCTTAAGGATTCAACAGTCCCTGTCATTTTTCTTGCAATGCTCTTCAAAGCTGTTTGCCCCAGCCTGTAGCTGCCATTGCCAAAGCTCTCAGCTTCGGTTCTTAATTAAATAGATGTAATTTTTTTCTCTCTCCCAGCTTATTAGATGCTGCAAGTTGCCTGTGAGCCAAAAGGAAGAATGGTTGATTTTTTTTTTCCCCCAAAGACATTCACTCCGTGTGTTGAGATGGAAAAAGCACGCCACTTAACGTTTAAAACCGAGCGTGCAGCCTCTTCCCTCGGAAAGGCTGATCGAAAGAACGTTTGCAAAAATTATTTCTTCTTTTTGTCCTTTTGCTACAGGTTTTTTTTTTCTTCATGAAGGAAAAGCAGAGCAATTCCTAACATAAGCTCTCTTGAATACCCTCTGGACTGCTTTGCTATCTTTAAGCCCGCTGTGAGCTTTTATATTTTCTTTCTCGCCACCGGCAGATAAATTTATTTGATTTCCAAGTATCTTGGCTTGTGAAGGCCAGAGGAGTCGTGGAAGGGCCAAAGAAAGTTGGGCATTTTACTTCTCCCTTTTGGGAGTTTGTGGGAGGGATGCGTTCACACAAAACAGAAACTTTAGTTAGCGGAGTCTGATTTTCATCACTGGTACATGTGCACAATCCTATGAGAAAATTGTGCAACTGAAAATGGATGAATTGCTTCTGAACTGTGTGAGTGTCCGAAAGGAAACAGACTGGCCACAGATTAAGAACTGTTTAAATATATGATAGAATCTCCAGTCACTTAAAATCACTGCTTTCCACACATTGAAAAATATATAATATAGAGCCAGTTTGGTCTAGTGGTTAAGGTACTGGGCTAGAAACCAGGAGACTGTGAGTTCTAGTCCTGCCTTAGGCTTGACCAGTCCCTCTCTCTCAGCCCAAGAGCCAATCAGGCGTGGTATGAGAGTTCTAGTCCCGCCTTAGGCGTGAAAGCCAGCTGGGTGACCTTGGGCCAGTCCCTCTCTCTCAGCTCAACCTACCTTACAGGGTTGTTGTTGTGGGGAAAATAGGAGGAGGAAGGGGTATTAGGTATGTTCGCCACCTTGAGTTATTATACAAATAACAAAGGCAGGATAAAAATTAATTAATTAAATATTAATTAAATATAAGGGGGCAGGGAATCAGGCAGGCTGTTCTGTATTTGTGAAAGGAATCCTGCAACTTTCTGGTCTCTTCCTGAAGCTTTTTCAAATAACTGCTTGAGGCTGGGCTTCTCTGATTTTTTATTGTTCTGGAGTTGCTGTGAATTTTTGCTCCTTGCTCTCCTTGTTAGGTTTCTACTACTACATTTGTTTGCCTGTTTGTTTTATATATAATTTTTATTAAAGATATTAATGATCATAATAAAAACAAATGCAGACTAAACTCAGAGAGAGAAAGGAAAGGAAACAGGGAGTAAAGAGCGCAAAGAAAGAAAAAAAAGGAAAGGAAAAGGAAAGAGTGAAATAAAGGAAAAGAAAAGAAATATATAAAGAAGAGACTTCCAGTCTTCATCACAGCATGTATAAAAAAGTTTGGTAGCTCTTCACCCCCTATACCAGCCTTTCTCAACCTTTTGACCCTGGAGGAACCCTTGAGATATTTTTCAGGCCTGGGGGAACCCCTGCCCATTCAGGCTCAAATACAGGCCAGAAGTTACAAAATTATGATATTCGTTTCATGGGTAGGCCTGTCTGTATGCATTCACAGTGTTCTTAAACTGAAAATCAAGAATGACACATCCCTCTTCCATGTGAAGTTGCCCAAATTGGAAATAATTTTTTAATTTTTTATTTATTTATTTATTTAATCATAGTTTTATCACTGCCCATCTCCCCCACAGGGGGGACCCTGGGGAGTTCACAGTAAAAACAATGTAAAACTCAATAAAATTATAAATAATACCAATATTCAATAAATATAAAATACAATAAAATCCAAATAAGGGCAGATCAAAGTCAGCCCATAAAGGGGTAAGACCGGTCCCTGCAGGGCTGGGGAACTAACCAGCCCCAAGAGTGGCTTTTCCTCTCCCCACTCCAGGCATGGTGACAAAGCCAGGTCTTCAATCGTTTCCTGAAGTCCAAAAGAGAGGAGGCTAGCCTCACTTCTGGGGGAAAGGTGTTCCAAAGGGCAGGAGCTGCTGCAGAGAAGGCCGCCTCCTGGACCCCGCCAGGTGGAATTGTCTTGCAGACGGGGTCCGTAGCATGCCCTCTCTGCATGAAAAATAAATTGATCTCCCAGGGAACCCCTCGTGACACCTCACGGAACCCTAGGGTGCCACGGAACCCTGGAGAAACCGTGCCCTATAAGGTTATAAACGGATACCTCATCAGTTTCTACTGTTAGGTTTGTATAGGTTTGTCTGTCTGTTTCTAAAAAAAATCTCAAGTGGCATGTGATAGTCATGCCCCATCTGAAATGAGGAAGATCCAACTTTCTTTCTCTAGATGAAGCTACCCTCAAACTGATGAAGACGCCCCGTTGTTCTTTACCGGATCTTGCGGAATTGAAGGTGAGGAAGAAACGCCATGTCCAGGGAGCCACCAAGTGGAACAAGAGGAATTTATCCTGGAGGTAGGAAATGAAATCATGCGTTGCATCACTACCACCTTTGTGAGTGAGGGAAGAGGCTCTTTTAGCCAAGAATAAAATAATAACCTCACTCCAAAGATGCCATTTAACATGCGTTGGACACCACCGCTCTCCAATCTGGGCTCCACTATAATCTAAGGTGGTCAGTTTTCTTGGTTCCTTCAACCTCCAGAAAGAGGGGTGGCTTTTGTTTGCTTGTGGTCCAAACTCATTGGACAAGCTGTCCAATTCTAGCTTGTTGGATTATTTGGCGAGTTTTGTTTGTCATTTACAAATCCTGATTTGGGGACGATGGATCCGCATGGTGGTTTCAGGTGAGGTGCTCGACAAATGCATCTTAGTGGCGTGGGTGACGGTAGAGTCATTAATGTGTGGTGTTTCCTTTTGACCCAGGAACTGGACTGATTTGATTGTCTGATTCTGGGAAGTATTTGTTCATTTATTTTTCCAATTTATAGAGCTACCCGCCTCATATATGTGTGACTCTGGGTGGCTTACAACCAGGTAAAACAATGGAAAGCAACCAGACAATGCAACCATTAAAAACAATACACAAGCATATATCTTGTGCTAGTTAGCAGCCTAGCGGCCACATTTGCCATCAACAACAACTGTGGATACCTTCCAAGGGAAGTTCTACACAAAACAGATTGTCGTGTTCTGTTGTACTTCTGCTTGGTATAGTTTTCTGTGATTGGGAGCAAGGTGGTTATGCTTCTTGTGATTTCAGTGTGTTCTTGATAGCTGTTCAAACAAAACACAAAGATGGAAGTCTACCTGTGTTCCGATTGGCATATTAATCCACACCATGGAAAGCAGGGTGGATTTTCCTAAAATTGCAGACCAAACAATGTGTCTGTTCAAAACTAAAACCAGAAGGATCTAGGAATTAGGCTGGGGAGGCTGAGGGGGGCATAGAGATGGGTGCTTTCATGAGATGGGTTGTGACTCGGAAGGTCCAGACCTAACCAGCACATTTGTAGCCTTCCTTTTAAATAAACACTCTTAAATGCTGCTCTCTTGCCACCAAGGTCTTCTGTTCTGAACTCAGATCATGCAGGAGAAAGATCAGTTTGGGCTTTGGGTATGATTTATTCCCTGACTTTGGACTTTTAACATTAAGGTTAGCTGGAGATCTCTCTCCCTGGAGAGAATTTTGCAGGAAGAATAAGTTCTGCAGTTGACTTCTCCTGACCCCACAACTCATCCAAATCCAGTGATGTGTCCAGAGCGCCCTCTACTGCCTCTAACAACATTTAAGTGTTTGTAGAGCTGATGATAATGACCAAGGCAGTGCAGAAATGAAAACCTGGATAAAGGCCTTTGAGAACATGGGGTCTCCAGGCTGCTGCTGTATTCCTGAACAGCATCATGGCTTTCAAAAGGCCTTTCCAAAGTGACCCCCTTCTCCAGACACTGCTTCCCAAAGAGAGAGGCTACAGCCATCCATCGATCGGTGGACTAGATGAAGCCCTGAACACTTGTTGCTCTGCATTCAAGCCAAGAACGAGAATGGGCAGAAGGGGAATAGTCAAGGCTTTTGAGCTGAAATGAGGAGGGCTGAGCTATGAGTGAAGGATCAAGAAGCTCCGGATTCCAACCTCTTGGTCCTGGATTCCGTGGTTCTGCTCAAGGTTTTACAGTGGGCTGTTCAAGCTCAACATGCTTGCCATGAGCCAGTCATGTAGAGCACACTCAAGATCAATTACTAAGCAAGTAGCCACCGAGGAACGGCGCTGTTGTGGTTGGTTAAGGGAAAATGGAGTGAGGAGGAGGAGGAGGAGGGAGGAAGGGCACACTTCTTGTTTGCTTCCTGACTTGCCACTTTCCCTGAGTAGTGAATGGAAAGCAAGTGAGTAATGGTGAAGAAGGAAGAGGCCCCTTGGCTACCGCTCATGAAATTATTTCAAATCCCCAAGCAACCATTGTGGGATTGGGAACCTTTACCAGTCATAGCTGGTCCACCAGCTGTGTCCACATCCGGACAGGCATAATTTGCTAATTCATGAACTGGGTGGATACCTGGTGGGGAGATGAGGCAAAGGAAGATCACCCCCTTTCCCCATTCCTTGTGAATTATTTCCTTTCATGCTTTAGCCACCAGTCTGAATCTAGTAGGGCATAAAGGAGGTTATAAATACAATAAATTAATAAACTGGTGCCTGGAGCTAGGTTTTATTTTATAGGTGAGGATGTCTGGCCATGTTCGATGCAGGGTAGGAAGATCTTTGCCCATGCCAAAACTGAAAGGGAAATGCTTTAACTGTATTCAGAGATAATGACCCAGTTACTGCCTTCTGGGTGTCCAGTGGGGGTTCAATCATTTACACTTCGAACTAATGAATTTCTCCAGTTGGCACTGTGCAAATAAATGCATTGCCAACTGGAAAATGGATTTTTCTCCCTTGTGGATGACCAGATTAAAAGCAACATGTTTCCAGAAAGAGTCCCCTTCCACTCCAGTTTTATCATGAAGCTATTCCAGCAGCACTGAGCAGCAACAAGGAGGGTTGGTGATGACCATTGTTGGTCCATGTCCTTCTGGAGTTTACTTTGTCCCTACAACTTACTGTCTTTCAGCCTTCAACCTTAAAGAGCCCGCAGGAAGGTCTTACCGATTGATCATCAAAAAAAGATTCACAGGATTTCAAAAAAGCTAACTTACTCTATAGGGTTAAACTCATAATGCAGCATTCTCCGGGAAGAGATGGTGACTGGCTTTCCAGTGGTTTATGGAAACTGTTGAGAGTCCAGCTTTGCTCAGAAAAAGAAATCATTTTTTCATTAAATCATTTTGCAGGTGTTTTCTTGGATGCAGGAATAAAACACTGGCTCTGGACAGACTTTGCAAAACGGTGAAACTCCCCCATTCTATTAACTGTATTTAAGTTGGGCCAGCTGTAGACAAGTGGATCGGTTTTGCTATGAAGGTTGCTCTCTGTGAAAATGTAGCATATGATATATAGACTATTTTATCAATGCAGACAGATGTGTGGCTTTAAACAAATGACTTGGAATGTATTTTATTGATGCACTCAGCTTTCTTTAACTAGGTAACATGCTTCATTTTTAAACAATTTCATTGTCTGGGTTTGTTTGTTTTTTTGGTAAGCCATTATGAACTTCCAGTTAAATAATTATAGCAGCCTTCCCACTCTAGGAATATTGGAATGACAGTTTTTGAAATTCTTAGCTAAGGTTTTTCTCAACTATTCTGGGAGTTGGAGGGCCACAGGCTAAGAAAGGCAGAGATCGGTCATGGTGGTTCGAAGAAGAATGCATTTCTGATCCTGGCTCCCCTCTTTCATTTCAGAGTCCGAACTTTCCCCAAAGAAACCCATCTGGGCCATGACACAGTTCGTGCCCTCATGTACTACGCCTTGAAGGTGTGGAGCGACATCACGCCACTCAATTTCCATGAAGTGGCAGGCAACAATGCTGACATCCAGATTGACTTTTCCAAAACAGATCACAATGATGACTACCCCTTTGATGGCCCTGGTGGCACGGTAGCGCATGCTTTCTTCCCAGGAGAACATCATACCGCTGGAGACACTCACTTTGATGATGATGAGTATTGGACTTTCAGATCATCAGGTACGTCGGGGCAGGAAAGGGGCCAAAGAATTTGTAAGGGAAGACTTTGTGTTCCTTCAACAGCACCAGTGCAAGGAATGGAGGGGGAAATGAAGGAGTTAGAGGAAGTCAAAAGCAGGATGTGCTAGTGCTACCAACCATGGAGACACAGTAGGATTGAAAAAGGTCTGGGTGTTGCACCACCAACACCTAGACACCAAAGGCAGACTGGAGTTGCAGAAGAGTTGGCTCAAGCGCTAGTGTTGGGTTTGAACTTAAGAAGGTGTTGCATCACAACAGCAAGAGAGTCAAGGCAACCTACAGCAGAGGATGAGGGTTGTCTGAACTTAGGAACCAGAACAGACTTCTTAGAATTTGGACCAGATGTTGCTCAACTAATTCCCAGCACCCCTGGCTGTTTTGTTCAAGATCACATCCACACACCCAGTTTAATACCAACCACAAAAAAAGAGGAATCCTGTTTGAAATGATTGTGCACATAATTTTGTTACGTATGTTTGAAAACCTGATGAAAAGATGGGAGCTCAGCATTACGCATTGGCCTGTGTCTGTCTTCGCTATTATTTTCAGATACTGATGGGATGGATTTGTTTGCTGTGGCAGTCCACGAGTTTGGCCATGCTATCGGCTTAACCCACATCTCCGCTATCGAATCAATCATGAGGCCGTACTACCAGGGACCGGTTGGAGACCCCTTGAAATATGATTTGCCATATGAAGACAAAGTCCGGATTTGGCAGCTGTATGGTGAATGTCAGGCTCCTCCCAGCTAATTGGACGAGAGCGCATACTAATCCAGTTTTATTATAAAGAACTAAAAAGCCTTTGCAATAGAACTCAGATGACTGCTGGGTATCAAACGCGAGCTCTGTTTATAATAATCCATATTTGTCGTTCTTGTGCCTCTTTCTTCCACCCACTCTACATAAAAGGCTTTCGGGTGAGAGTATCCATCTCTTCCTGGTTTTAGTAAGGGACACTTTTAGTATCAGGTAAAAGTAAATGCTAACAAAAGTAGCATTTTCAAAGGTAGACTGTGCGAGAAGCAACTTTCGTGGTGAGCTGGCCTTTTTGGACCCATCTTGTCCCAGATGGGTAGAAGAAAAAAGTATATGCGGCTGAGTTCTTCATTCAGAGATAATATCAGGTGCTCAGATGTTAGGATTGGGGTATGGGTTAGTAATATGGAGTGATTTAGGGATTTGGAATTGGGAACTTATCCTGAAGGGGAATCATCAGATGCCAGAGTAGGAGATGGGAAGGCCTAAGGGAAAATGGTGGAGAATATGATGGTGGGATGTCTTAGAAGATGCTGTCCTTGGAAACATTGGCTGGATGATCTGCCTCATGACCAAGCTGAGTAATATGTCCACTGTTGATCTAACCCATTCTTGTTTTTTCTGTGCAGGAGTCAGGGAATCTGTGTCTCCAACTGCTAAACCTGAAATATCGAACGCAGATGACCATCCCATCTTGCCAGACTTCCCTGAGAATCGCTCCACTGTTCCGTAAGCTAAGTTTAAACTGTTCATCCCCATTTCTTTGGGAAGGAATAGAAGCTGAAAGGACTACTGAATTAGGATCAGGTGAAATGTTGGTTGCAAATGAGCAGGATACAAGTTCTGACATCTCCTTTTCAGATATCGTATCTTCAGTTTGGAGCAGAATGTATTTGAATTAATTGATCAGGTGCATATATCAGACATGTAGTCCTTTAAACAAGGAAGGTGCATAGCAGCCATCCTCTATCTGATGTCCTCTGAAGTGCTGGATATTATGGGATTGAAGACCAAATTCTGGAGGGGGAGATGTTAAGGCAGACTGGGATATGGTGCTTTTGTGCCCCAAATTCCCATTTTGGAAACTGGTGCCAGTTGAAGAAGAGCAACCAACGGAGATTTTGAACAGTGATGGGACTCTCCTATACATTTTAAAACTGGAATTTCAGCAAGTTTCTAATGTGAGTGAATTATATATGGGAACTTTACTGGGATTAAAAAAGAAACTTAACAATAAAGAGATGGGAAGCTCTTAGATTTTGAATTCTGAACAGGCAATCTGTGGCCCAGAGCTGAATAATTAAATTCATCATCACTATCATCATCATCATTATTGTCAATAATATATTGTCATCTAGATACCACCATCATACCTTGTACACCACCCAGAGTCACTTTTTGTGAGATGGGCGGCCATACCCAATATCTCCAGAACATGCATAGAATTAAAATGCGTCTGAATATATAGTAATGCAGAGCATATGATCATAAAACAAATAACAGTAGCCTAAACTTGTTTGCATGCCTGTTTTACAAGTTGTGGTTTAAAGGCTTAAAAGAGAGTCAGTTAATCAAGGAAGCCATCCTTGAGAAACAGGCTGGAACAAAAGGATCCTCAGGATCAGAGACTTTTGTCAAAAGCTGTACCAAACTCTGGCAATGCAAGCTCTGCCTCTTTTGTACATGCGTGTGAGGTCGGGGCCCATGTACAAAAGGGGTAGAGCATCATTTGTCCCCCCTTGACCCATCTTGCAGATGCCTCTGGTCTGGGCTATAACCATGAGCTTCCAACACAATCTTTTGTTTGAACCTGGTTCTCTGTGGGAGTTCCAAGATGCACCTGATCCTTGATGGACATCATCTTGGCTTCCAAGATTTGTTCTGATTTTTCACCAGCACTCCTGAAAACTGAGTTTGCCTCCTTGATCACATTCTTTGGGGAGAGAGCCAGACTTGGCAAATAACAAAGAGCTTGCTTTCTAATGCAAAGTGGTCATGTTTCCGAGAAGATCCCAAGAAGCTGGACTTCCACTGTAGGCCATGAAGTGAGCTTGCAATTCAGTGGCTTGGTCAGTTTAAAGGAGGAAACTCTTTCTGGATTAAAAAATTGAACCATCCTCACAAATGGCCAATCTCTCAAATGTCCCATTTTCACAATCCCCGGTGAAGTAGAGAAGTCTGTGGTGCACTCTCCTTCCAGGGCACTTTTGTTTTCAAGAGGCAATGTGCAGGTAATGGCTTCCAAGCCAGCTAGATTTCACCCAATTTCTCCCCTCTCAGCAGATGCAATTTTGAGATAACTTTGGATGCATTCAAGCAAATGTGAGCAGAGGGATTTTTTTAACGCCAGGAAAATAGGTCATCCCTGCCTATATGCTGCTGGCTTCTTTGCAAGCACTGTGATGGGGTGGGGGGGAGACATGGTTGATAAAGAGCCCCCTCCCAAGACGTTCGGATTTTGTTTAAAAAATAAACGAAGCGGGAAGATCTTTGATGCAGACAAGCATACGTCTTCTCAGCTCCCTTTGTTTTTGTCGGTGGACTTCAGTGAGTGTGTAAATCTCCCGTGTTGAATTGGCAAGAATTAAAGGGCTTACTTGGAGCCTTGAGCCAAAGGTAGATTGGCCAGGCAACGAGCTTATGCTTGCTTTGTTTATTTTATTTATTTTTAATCTCCCCCTTTCCATTAGGTTTAGAAGAGACATGCCAAATAGATGCAGCACACACTTCGACGCTGTGGCTCAGATCCGTGGAGAGGTTTTCTTTTTCAGAGGTAAGCTGAGGTTGGGGATGGGCAGAAACATGGCAACTGAGCCTCCCCAGTTCTGTATGCAGAAAGCCTTGGGTTTGGTCACCAGCTTCTCCTGGGCAGGGCTGGTCCTTATTGTGGTCGTCAGTTGAGGACTACCTGTATAGCATTGGGAAAGGACTTAACCCTTTCTGCCTTTTTGGTCTCTTCTGAAGAAAAAGAGAAAGTCTTGTGGACTGCTAATCCACACTTTTGGTTGCCCTATGAATAAAGGTGGTTTTCTCCCCTCATTACTAACTGGAACTTCTCCATCCAGGCAAGTATTTCTGGAGACTGACTCGCAACAAGCATCTGGTTTCCCTTCAGCCAGCTCAGATCCATCGTTTCTGGAAGGGATTGCCTCTCAACTTAGACAGTGTGGATGCTGTGTACGAGAGGACCCATGACCATAAGATTGTGTTCTTCAAAGGTAGGAGGAAACATCTGCAATGCTTTACATTTGTGACTCTCTCTTTCCCAGACTCTTGGCTTCCCCACTGTGTAAAAAAGCTTGCTTTTATTCATTAGCAGAGATTCAAGCTGAAGGTTGTTTTCATTTTCTTAATGCAATGTGATCTGATGCCATCATTGACTTATGATCATTCTGGGCAAAATTGGCCCAAAGGAGTGAGAAAGCCAGTTAAGCTGAATTTCAACTTTCAGAATAGAATCCTAGAATCACAGAGGCTGAAGCGGACCATCAACTTCCAGGTCAATGCAAGAACCCAGATTAAAGCGTCCCCAACAGATGAATGCTGAGATTCTGCATGAGCACATCCGGCAAACAGGAGCCCAAGGAACTGATTCTGTCAAACCACTTTTAATATTTTGCTAACATTTAGTTGGAATCTGCCTTAAGTTTTATCTAGAATAGATTAGAGCGATAGATAGTCCTCGCTTAATGACCACAATTGGGACCAGGATTTTGGTTGCTAAATGAAGTGGTCATTAAGCGAATCTGATCTGATTTTACCACCTTTTTGCAGTGGTCATTAAGTGAATCACCATGGGTGTTAAATGAACCACATGGTCATCAAGCAAATCAGTTCCCTGTTGATTTTGCTTGCCAGAAGCTGGCCAGGAAGGTCGAAAATGGCAATCAGGTGACCACGGGACACTGCAACGGTCATAATTGTGAACCCGTTGCCGAACACCCAGATCATGATCATGTGACCGTGGGGATGCTGTGATGGTCATAAGTGTGAGAACCGGTCATAAGTCTTTTTTTCAACGCTGTTGCAAGTCCAAACCATCACTAAACGAATGGTTGTTAAGTAAGGACTACCTGTACAGTGGTAGAGTTTCCAGAGTGATTAAGCCACAATGTTGCTTGTTTGGTTTTTGGTTTAGTATGCTGCCCTCTACTGGTTAGGTCTGGAACAAATGTTCACATAGAGTGTTCAAGATGCATTTCCCAGAAACTTGGCAATCCCGCGCTTTGCCTTTGAGCTCCCAAGGCGCCTGCTTCATGCTCTCATGGACTCAAAGGCCATGCCACTTTGTCCAAGTCCAGAACTGCAGCACTAGGCATGGAGGAAACCGATTCCCTCATGGGATCAGATGTCACTGATGTCCAGAAGAAGTCATTCTGATAGAGCCAGAAGGTGATCCTGCCTCTTTCTTCCCCCCAGGAGACCGATACTGGGTGTTCAAAGACAATAACGTTGAAGAAGGCTACCCTCGGCCAATCTCGGATTTTGGCTTACCTCTAGGAGGCATCGATGCTGCCTTCTCCTGGGCTCAGAATGACAAGACCTACTTCTTCAAGGACCATCTCTACTGGCGCTACGATGACCACGAGCAGAGAATGGATGCAGGTTATCCTTTAGAAAGCATGTTGTGGAAAGGCATTCCCAGCCAGCTGGACGATGCCACGCATTGGTCAGATGGTGAGTCTGGATGTTCAGCGAGCTTATTTTGAGACGAACTTTGCTAGAAGTAAGGAGGATGCTTGGAACATCCCCAGATTAGGCCAAAACACACACACACACATACACCAGAAGGTTCCAATTGCCTAATCAGAATTTATTTTCCATAATGATGTTGTAGAAGAATTCTTGCACTGGGAAGCTTCTCTTAAGCCACATTCTTGGCCATGCCACCTCTTCAGCCCCCACCTTGCTACCTGCAGCAACAGAGAACAATTCTGCTCCCTTCTTCACATCTTTGTTTGTGTCAATCACGGTGTGAAGCCACCAGTCTCTTCCTGACAAGAAGCAGAGAGGTGGCCTTCCACTGCCTTGACGACACCTATCCCAGAAGACTTGGTCTCTGCCCATATTGTCCATCCAAAGTTTCAATGCTGAAATATAATCCTCTCTCTCTCCTCTCCCAGGGGCCACCTATTTCTTCAAGGGCAAGGAATATTGGAAAGTTGTGGACAGCAATCTTGAGGCCGAATCAGGTTATCCACGCTCTATTGCAAAAGACTGGCTGGTGTGCAGTGACATGCAGGCAGATGCTCCTGAGCCAGCCGGGAGTTCCAGGACTGGGGGGCGTTCCAAGCCGGGCTACCACGATGAAAGCCGATCCGAAAGCGAAGTCTGCTCCTGTACGTCATCTTCCTCGGACCCCCTGTCATGCGCTACCCTCAGACTCCGCGGGGGCCTCGTGTTGGTCATGCTTTGGACAGCGGTGTTGATGCCCGGACCTCTATGACCAATGGGGTTGCCTCAGACTGCAGCAATTCAGGGGTGCAAAAGGGATGTTGGGGTGAAACGGACCCAGGTCGCCAGTTGCAACAGTATTAAGAAGCAGCATCTAACATTCCTAGCAATGTGATGTGGAATTAGTTTCAAATTCTCCATGAGAAGCAAAGAGCATTTTGAATTATTATTATTATTGTTGTTGTTCTTATTTCCTTCTGTTGGTTGAGGTTGATTTGTGGTTCCCTTTTTTTTTTTTTAAGTTAACTTGCTTTAACACCAGATTCTGCAGGTTTCTGACATTTTTCCCCATCATCTCCTCTCTCCCCAGCACTTAAACCATTGGAAGAATAAAGATTCTGACTGGCCAAGCAGCCAGCCATATTTCCATGGGGTTCTTTATTATCTCACTTGGGGTATTTAAAATACACCCCCCCCACCCGCCGTCTCCTTGCAAAAAGAAAAAAAAAAATCAAATGACCTTTTGCTTCAGTGTTCGGCAAGGTGGGACGTCTGAGAATTTAGTCCCAAGGTATTGGGGAAGGTTACAGTGCAAGTCTGTAGCCTAATTGCAATTAAAAAAATAAAAGATATCATCTGTTGCCAGCTGGGGGCAGCAGAGTTTATTAAATTTGGCACAACAAAGCCAGATCCTTGGGAACAGAGGATTTTGTAGAAAGGACTGGGCCCCATGGATTAATTCCAGTGCTGGGGTTGCTTTGCTCAGAAAAACCTATGCCAAGCCCATCAAAAGTCTTAAACCCCATTGAGAACCATCACTTTTCATAGGAAAATTAACAGAAACTTAACCTCCATGAGACTACAAAAATCAGAACGGGTATCACTTCAGCAGGATTGCAGATGTAGTCGATTTCCTGTTCTTTAATTCAGGGATTTATTCCGATGATTTTGTGTTATTTTCATAAAAACATGCTGTAGTGTTTTCCAAGGAGAAAGCAAAAGGAAGAATGGGAGGCACACTATGGAGGTAGGGATGCATAACGCCAGAGTCTTTCTGGAAATTGTGGTTTTTGAAGAGAAATGTATTACAGTGGTTGAAAGTTTGGAGGTCAGCACTCAAGGAGAGCAAAGTATGAAGGTGAAATCTCTACACCATCCAGAGTCTAAATGAAGAAATAATCTGCTTTGCACATCACACTAAGCTGTGCTTTGCTAATTCTGGGTATGGAAGAAGCCCTAATTGGTTGGAGTCCCACAACACCATCCATGAACCATGGTTGATAAGCCCTTCTGGCCAGGTTCATGAAACTTCTGATACCAGAATCAAACCAGCCACAGAATAGTTGAGTGCAACATGCAATGTTAATGCCACCTTCTCTGGGTGCATGACAGAAATGGTAGTGTTGGCACGTTGCCGTTGATTTTTGACCAAAAAAGTTGGATTCTCCCAGATCTGACTATGAAACCACCCCTCCCCGCCTCCCTGTGTTTGATTTTGGCTAAGTAGAATCTCTTCCCTGCTACTTTCTTTTGTTTCCCTGGACCTTTGATGCATGATGGAGACATTTGTTCCACCTGCTGATAAGGATCTTGGCAGTCAACTGTAGGGCAATAAAAAAACAAACTGGAAATAAATGGCTGGTACAGAGACAGTTCCAACACCTGGTTTGTTGATCTGGACCATTGCCAGCTCGACAGCTCTACTGATAGCCAACAAGGTCCATCTGGGCAAATGTCTGGTGCAATGAAATAGCACTGCGTTTCTTAGGAAATTTGGGGAGGAGGGTGCCATGATCTCTGCTGGGCATTTAATATTGGGTTGGTGCCCGGAATGTTGTTCCTCAAACTCCTTTCTTGGCTTCCATTGATGAAAGCAGTTATGGCTTTTCATTACATTCTTTGGACAAGCCAGACAAGCAAGATCGTTTTTAAGTGACCATCTCTTTTTGCAGTGTAGGTTGGTGCTGGCATCCAACAAGAATGCAGGAGTTCCTTGAAAAAGTTACTAGCCATCCTTGGAGTATAAAAAACACCCAGTGGGACCCACCTAAATCACTTCTTCCCCATGTTCCCTTCATCTCCTTTGTAAGAGACAGTGCCCAGGTAATCCCTGCAGGTAAAGCCATTTTTTTCTGTTTTTTATTTCCTTACAAGGTCAGTGTGAGATGGGATAAGCTGATCTAGGGAAGTTGAAGCTCAGAAAGTCGCCATCTAGGCATAGCTTTCAAAAATAAAAATGAAAAGAAAAGAAAGTGGGAACAACACAGCAGCAGCTGCCACTGCCCAAAGCAATAAAGATATATCAGTAAACAGAGTGGAGGACTGAGATTTGCATATGCTAATTGATACCTAAAAGGTGCAAATAAGGTAGAGTGACAATAAATAAATAAATGGAGGAGTATCCAATCTTCCACCTATAAAACCATTGCCCTTCCAGTGAGCTATGGCTTATCCTTATAGTCCATATATGCATCCAATCCAGTACTGTTGTGTTGGCCTCATGGGCAAACCAGACAGGAATCATGACCAGATGAGCTAATTCTTCTTTCTTGTAAGGCTACATTGACAGAACCTTGCAAATCTGAAAGTACCATTCTCCCCCCACCCCCGTCTCCTTTACAGCCCAAGAAACTAGGGAGGGTCCCTTCTGAGCCTCTTGCCCCACCCACTATCCAGCTGCAGGCTAAGCTGCCTCTTATCTGACCATCCCCTTGGCAGCCTCTGTTGGCCCAGTCTCCCAAGGTCTTTCCCACATACCATTACATCCCACATACCCTTCCCTTCAGATTCATCCCCCCATCTCCTTTACAGCCTGAGAAACTAAGGAGGGTCTCTTCTGAGCCTCTTGCCCCACCCACTATCCAGCTGTGGGCTAGCCTGTCTCTTATCTGACCCTTCCCTTGGCAGCGTCTCTTGGCCCAGTCTCCCAAGGTCTTTCACACATACCATTACGTGTTGACACTGACTTGCAGCACATCTCCTGAATCCCAGGCTGAGGATCAAATGTAGGGCTGTCTGCATGCAAAAAGATTCTACCACTGAATGTTGGCTCCTTTCCAAAGGACACAGAATATTGCTCCATCTGACCAAATGAAAACCCTGCTTAGGGATCAAATCTGGGTCTTTCTGCACACAAAGCAGGTGGCATGTCCCCAAGCTATGGCTCAGAGATTGCCATTTGAGCAAAAACTGAGCCTCCACTGTCAATCACTCCTGGCATTTGGCACCTGGGCAGAGCAGTTGGAAAACTTCCTAGAAATAGACTTGGAAAGGAATAGGAGCTAGAGATAAAGACAATAGATGATGTCAGCCTCTGAACCAGCTTGGCTATTTGAGGAAAAGCAGAACCACACAGAACCCTTCTATAAAGCTGCTGGATGGTGCTGGGTGTGATGGGAACTTGAATGTCCTACTCAGAAGGGAAAGAGAACCTGGGTCTGGAGCCAAGTTTGCAGAAATAGGGGATGAGAAAAAAAGCTGAGGAATCTTCCTCCCCCCTATCCCTTATTAAAGGTCCTTCTTGGCAGCTGTTTGGCCTATAAATGCAGATGTTCAGTGCTAGGGAAGAACATCAGCTTGGTTTTTAAAGAGGTCCTGCTGTTTCAAATAGGTTTTCCCTGAAGCAAAGTGGGATTCATCCAACTTCTTGGTTGGTTGATTGGGTTTTATTTACTATCACCTTGCCTTTTTTTTCCCCACCAGATCTCATTCCATTTGACCAAAGAGAAGTTGCTTTAGAATTTCAGAGAGAGTCCTATAAACAGAGGGCAGTTTTCTTGACCGTTGAGTGATGAGATCGTGAAGGGGTGTGCCAACAAGCCATCCAGAGTCATCATGTGTGAGATGGGCAGCAGAGAAATTTGATAGATAGATAAACAAACAAACGTCTCTTGTACCAACAGTTGGCAGCCTCCAGGGGTGACTGCAGGGTGTCATCAAAAAAGTCAAGATGGTGTCCATGATGGTGCTCTGCTTGTTTTTTATGTGATTTTTTTTAAAACCGTATCTTTCAAATACTTTTGGCAGTCTCTCTGGCTTCTTACACATCCATGTCAAAAGATAACTTCAATCATTTTTTAAAATTATATTATTACAATTGAGGCTTTTCTCATCGCTAAGCAGGAATCTAGACCTTGAAAAATGGTTAGAAAATGTCTCCATCCACTGGAGAAATTCAGGCTTGATCACACAATAGGGTTAATCTGGTTAATGAATTAAACTATTTTCCAGGTTTTCACAACACAAGGTATCATAAAGTAAACAAGCAGGCTTGCGCTATACAATCCACACACGCACATACACACACCATCCCCAAGTAAGGTTAACACTAATCAAGCTTAAGGTGAGGTGTGAATTCAACCATTGAGCCTTTAACTGACCTGTGTAGCACCCTAAACTTGGTTCAGAATTTGGGAAGATATTTGTGCTCCACAGTTGTTTGTACACATGGAATGAGGAAGGATCTCGATTTGCCCTTTGATTCAAGAGCAGAGACTTCAGTCTCGGAAACCCATCAGGAGAATCCAGAACTGGATTGGAGGAGAAGACAAAAGGCCAGATGGGACTCAGCCAGCCAAAATACATTTGGAGGGAATGTCAGGACTATGGCAGTGAAGCAAGTTCTCCCCAGGGACCATGACCTCATCCTTACTCTATGAAAAAATTGCTTCCTTTCCTGTATGACAAGCTGAGCTTCGCACGGGCATCCTCCCTGGTCATGTTGAAGTAACATGATCTTACAAAGACACTTTTACTAATCAATTTGTGCCACCTTTGCAAATTCCGAGACAGGACAGGGAAAGAGCGGCTGACATCATATGCCTTGGATGGAGAACAAACCTTGGGCCGGGGCCAGCTTCGCTGTGAGTGACGGACAGAATTGGCCTCTGCCTGGCATCCCCTGCACACCTATGGATCACCCCAGATGAGAAATGGAAATACCAGGTTTGAAATACGATCCTTAAATTGTTCGCTTCTGCCAGGGCAGCTCCGACTGCCCTGCTAACATGACCTTGCTTTAAACGAAATGAAACAGGATGAGCTACTCTGAAATAATTACAAGGTGGTGCACTCAAAAGTTGGGAGATAATTCCACACAGTATTTAGCGTTAAGGAGCCTCTCTCTTTCTTTCTTTATGACTGCCAATTTTCACCACCTACTGCTCACCCCTCCTTGTAGAGTTGCCCGGTGGTCTTTTGCTGGTCTTGGTGGATCTCCAGAAAGATAAGCAGGGTCTGATCTGGTTTGCACTTGGATGGGAGGCCAACAGGCCTGGAGAGTAGACTAGACTGACAAAATACACCCCGGAAAGGCACTCAAATCAGTTCTGGGCTGCCGCTAAGGAAACATGGTCGGGCTGGTACTATCACCAGCAACTGACTTCACTTTTTGGTGTTGATGTTACAGCTGGACATGAGACCTAACATCTGGGGGTCCAGCGGAGATCCCAATAACCATGTGCAGGTAAATATGATGCCCATCCTTTCAGATACATTCTTTGGGACATCTCATAAACTCAAGGTAGAATATTTCGATGTATCAATTTACAATAGTTTTTTCCCCTCTTTAATTAAAGTTATTTATTTATTTATTTGTTTGTTTATTTATCATATTTCTGCACCACCGATCTCATGTTGCGACGACTTACATTTTATTTAATACTTGATATAGAGGTAATACGTTCAAATTGTCCTCCCTCCCTCTTTCCTTCTTCCCTCCCTCTTTCCTTCTTCCCTCCCTCCCTCCTTCTCTCTTCCTTCTTTCCTCCCTCCCTTGTTACGGTTTCTTGTTACTTATTTTCTTTTGTTTCTTACTTTTCCTTCTAGCTTGTTGTTGTACTTCTGGAGGGAGTTAGGGTTTTTCTGTGCATTTTTAAAAATTTGCTAGGAAATTATTAGCTTTTCCTTCCGAATAAAGTGTCCATTTCTAAGCAGATATGTATAGTGTTAGGGCAGCAGAAGAAAACTCTGCCTTTGCACCTCTGAGAGGGCTACAAGTGAGTTTCCATGTGAACGCATTCAGAATTACTAGCTTCAGTTGTAATTTGGGGAGGAGGAGTTTGGTGTATGTGTACACACACACACACACGCATGCACAGAAGCCTAAAATTGGAACATTTAGGCCACTGACTGCACCCTCTGTGTCTATTCTGCACAGATGTGTGATGTTGACCCTTCCCTGCTACTTGATTTATATTGTCTGTAACTGCAGGTAGGTATGGCTAGGCCTACCATACTTGTGGTACAAAATTTTGGATGACCACTAGGTGGCAGCCACATGTGAGCATTTTCTGTGCCTCTCTACTGCCTTCTAGAGGTCATCAGAATTCTTGCAACCCAAATTTGGTTCTCCTACCTATGACCATTCCTCATCTCATCCAGTAGGCCACACAAACTCATGAGCCACAGCATGGGTGATATCTCATCATAAGATCCCTTGCTAGTGATGCAACTGAGAATCCAGCACAGCCAGGCTTGGCTCAACATCTTGTTTTGCATATGAGCAACCAAAGTGTGATAACACAGCACTGAAATGGACTCTCAATGATATTCGAGGCCACCAGATTGGGGGAGGCCCTGAGATCAAGGCTATTTCCCAGGCTGGTGCCAATTCATTAATTTAATGACATAATTAGTTCCCAGGATGCTTTGTGAATCAGGTGAGAACTTTTCCTGCCTCATCACAGGAGCTCAAGTTCCTAGATGTTCTGTCTTGCTTTTCAAAAGCAAGGCCCTTGTGATCAGTCAGCAGCTCCACACTAGTATTATTAGTAATAGTAGTATTTATTTTGGCCTTTGTTTACTTTTGTTGAAAGATCAGACTGGGAGCTGACTCACTCCGGTGCTGGAATCAAATTGACTCACCAGAGGAGGGCGAGTAACGTCAGATCTAGAAACCCAGTTACTTCACAAATTATTTCCAGAAATTCAACTTCCAAAGTTGGGCCATGAGGTATGAGTCAAAAACACCCAGCTGGTTGAGTGTGCAGTAGTCTTCAAATGGCTAATATGAAATGCTTTAAATCTATGTTTTTCAAACTTGGCAACTTTAAGATGTGTGGACTTCAACTCCCAGAATTCCCCAGAATTCATGCCGGCTGGGGAATTCTGGGAGTTGTCCACACATCTTAAATTGCAAAGTTTGAAAAACAGTGCAAACAATAGCGTATGTTCCCACCTCACCCTATTTCTTCAGCCGAACCCAAATCTGGTAAGTCCTAGATTAATTTGTGTCTCTTTTGTTGTTGATTTTTGTCTTCTGGAAACAGGAGGTGCCTTTTCAAGGTTTCAGTGTTGATCAAAGTTCATGCATCACACCTGAAACCATGGCTGGTTCACAATAATTAATTTGAAATTCTCAGACCTGTCCTCCCGTTTTCCATGGGGATGGTGAGGATCAAACATTCCTACATGGAAGGCAAGGCATCTACCCCTGAGGTGGAGCTCCAAAGAACATACACCAGAATCCATTCATCCAGTATTTTCTCCTCTGTTGTAGGCAGGCTGGTAGTTTTCCCATCTCTACCTCAAGACCTCAGGGATCAAACTTGAGACCTTTCAGCATGAGGAAACAGGTGGTCTGGTCTGGCCCACCCCTAAAAGACATGAAGGCTCAGTGCTCATCTTCCACCCCTTTTGTGAAAAAAAATCACAGACCAAGGTCCGTTGCCAGCTGGAGGCAGCTGGCATGAGGCCAACCAGAGTAGTAGATGACCTTGAAGCTGTCTGAGAAGCCATCATTGCAAGCTTCTGCCAGCCTCCTCGAAAGCTGAGCCTGGTTGGACTGATGACATTTACATGGGTCATCTCCACCATAAAGTATTTACTGTACCTTGCTGGTGTGTAGATGTTTCCCCTATTCAAACAAGCAGTCTGGCTTCCCTCGGCTTTGGTGAACCCTAAACCAGAATTCTTGACATCTTTTTCATGCCACAGATCCCTTTGAGAGTTTGACGGACCTCTTCTCAGAAAAATACATTCAAATGCATAAAATAAAATATATAGATATAGATTGTATTGTCAAAGAAACCAAATATGCTCACATACAGTCAGCAAAATATTTTAAAAAATAACACAGAGGTAACAAAGATATCCACACGTGTGTGTGCGTGTGTATTTCTTTATTGATCCATTAAATCAGTAAGACATTATATAAACGTAAATGATAGGCAAGTTAAAACTAAACATTTTTGCTTCAGGACGAGGTGAATTATTTCCTTCTTTATAAACCAAAGAAATGAAAACTACTTTCCATGATGAAGGAAGTTCTTCAAATACCTGACATTCATTCATTATTTGAGGTAAAATTTTGATCAGAATTTCTTGGAAAGTTTCATAGTAAATTGCAGAAATACAAGGAGCTTTATTCAATTCCATTTTTTAAATTGCTGCTTTAGTTTTGTCATGGGTGGTAGATTGATGAAGACCGTCTTCTTGTTGGTCTGTAAAATTTTAAAGTGATATTCCATTTAAATATTCCATTTTTTTTCTGAGTCAGATTCCTATTTATCATATAAGTTCAAATAATAATTAATGAATTGATGTATTGTATCCTTTGGAGTCTAGAGGCTATAAAGTACTTGGTTGCCTACAATATTGAATGGAAAGCTAAATTTCAGTTAGAGGTTAGTGAACGTAAAATTATAAATTTTTCCCATCCAAGTTTATGGATCCCACTAAAATCTACATGGACCTCAGATTAAAAACCTCAGTTTGTTTGGTGACAAGGCTGTGGGTGACAGTCTGATTTTGTTTTTTTTAGAATCAGCTTTGTACCAACTATAGACCACAAACTTGCCCAACAGGAGCCAATCAGAAATAAATAATGCTACCCCTTTATTTTCTTTTTTCTTTGTTTAAACTCCCCACCTACTGCTGTGATTCACCTTTCTGAAAAGCCAGAATAGCTGGAAACCTGCCTGGGGCATGGACTAACTGGAAGATAAGGGAGATTTAATCAAATGCATTTCTCCTTTTGAAATGCAAAATGTTCTCCAATTGCTGGTCCATCACCTTGGCTGAACTGATCAGCATTAAGCCAATACTAGGTTTGGGGGTCTGGAGAGGCAAAACTGAGTGCTAAAGCAACTGACTGATCTCCCAAACTTAATTATTGAATTAGATAGTTGGGGATGAGAAAAACAAGAGAGAGACAGAGAGAGAGAGAGAGATGGACAAAGGTTTTGAAAAAAGCATCTTCTTGTATTAGGTCTATAAAGGAAGGGTTTGTTCTGTTGAAAGGGAAGATCTAGTGATCAAGGAGCCTAGGAGTGGGGAGTTTTGAGTTTAAATTCTCCCTTAAGCACCAAAGTCAATGGGGTGACTTTGGGCGAGTCCCTCTCTCTCAGCCCTAGGAAGGAGGAGGCCAGGGCAAACCACTTCTGAAAATGTTGCCAAGAAAACTGCATGGATTCATCCATGAAGTTGGGCAGAAGTCTGTCCATCTATCATCTGTCTCTCTCTCTCTCTCCCCATCCCCATCCATCCTTTGATGTGTTTGTATGTGTGTATATCAACACACACAGAATCTTGCTTGCAGCCTTCATATTTCCTGTTTATGTCCCATTCAAGTACTAACCCTGCTTAGCATCCCAATCTAGACAAGGTTACCCTAAGAAGATAAGAGACTGCCACCTGGTAGACTACCCTGGGCCATTTTTTTGGCTGCCCCTTGGCAAGGAAAAGGACTTGGAATATCAAACAGCCAAGAGGAAGGGGCACCAGATAGGAAAGCTGGATGCTGAACATCCTGTTCCTATGTTTACTAAACCACATGTGCTCCACATGGAATAAACTAGCACCTTTGGGGAAAGGCTGGATCTAAACTTTTCTTCCTGATATACCAGCAAGATAGCTGTGTTCTTTTCAGGGTGGGAAAGTTTTGCTTCTGAATAAAAAGACAGAAGCTTCTTGATGTGGCTTTCTGCAAGGCATGCAAAGCAGCCAATCAATATAGCAGAAAACAGTTTTTTAGACTCTTGTGGTGAACCAAGTAGGCATCTTCTGAGCTTTCCTCTCACAGTTCACTTCCTGTTACCATCCACCCCATGTCATTTCTGGCTCTCACAGCCTCCAAACATTTGTCAGGGTATGTCCCCATCCAGGCTAAGCCAAGACCTAGCTAAGCCTTGCAGGTTTGGCTGCAGCTTCTTTCACAAGCTGACAACTGTTCCCAGGATGGACGTTAGTTCTGGCCTGTTTGCAGTGGCTTGGGTTGATAACAAGGAAATGGCAGAGGAACAATTGCACAGATTGGACAGAAGTGGACAGAACTGAAGAGGCTGGACTATGTAACTCGTCACCAAAAATAAATCAGTGGATGGCCAAAAACGAGCACAGTATGATCCCATTCCCCAAAGGACTAGATATAGATATACGATAGATAGATAGATAGATAGATAGATAGATAGATAGATAGGAGAGAGATGAAAGATATAGATAGATGATGGATGGATAGATGGATGATAGATGGAGAGAGAGAGAGAAAAAAAGATGATAGATATAGATAGATGATGGATGGATGATAGATGGAGAGAGAGAGAGAGAGAGGATGATGGATGGATGGATGGATGGATGGATGGATGGATGGATGGGTGGATGATGGAGAGAGAGAGAGAGATGATAGATATAGATAAATGATGGATGGATGGATGGATGGATGGATGGATGATAGATGGAGAGAGAGAGATGATAGATGATGGATGGATTGATGGATGGATGATGGAGAAAGAGAGGGAGATGATAGATATAGATAAATGATGGATGGATGGATGGATGGATGGATAGATGATAGATGGAGAGAGAGAGATGATAGATATAGATAGATGATGGATGGATGGGTGGATGGATGATAGTTGGAGAGAGAGAGAGAGATGATAGATGATGGATGGATGGATGGATGGATGGATGGATGATGGAGAGAGAGAGAGAGATGATAGATATAGATAAATGATGGATGGATGGATGGATGATAGATGGAGAGAGAGAGAGATGATAGATATAGATAGATGATGGATAGTGCATCAGGGAAGAAAGTGCCAGCCCAGGTCACTATCAATATGCATTTTCTTGTACGTGTAGAGACGGGCCTGAATATGTCTAATCTAGTAACCCTGAAGTGTGAAACTCTACACTCTGATTCCCATTTGCAGAGAAGGTGACTGGTCATCCATTTTTAAACTTTCAAAATGCTCCTTCCCCCATATAGCAGTATTTTGAGGTATTGTGAGAAATGAAAGTGGCAGCTGGACACAGCTTGGAGTTCTCAACGCAGGGAAAACAGGACAAGTGGAACAGGGTCAAGGAGGGACTCAGGGGGTTTCAATGTCCTTTGGGGGAGATGGACAATGGTGAAATTTGATTGATTGATTAATTAATTGGTCCATCAGGGATCTTCACTGGCACCTGAAGTAGCAGGCTGACCTTGACTGATCTCACAAAACAGAGCTGGACCTGGTTAAGGCTTGGATGAGAGATCACCATAAAAATCTCAGAAATTGCAGGCTGGAGTGGGAAGTTGGAAAAACACCCTAGAAGAATGGAATGGCAAACCACGTTTGAGCTATTAACCAAGAGATCGACATGGACATATCCATGACACCACCGAGAGTTGACCTTGACTTGACTTTGGCGACACTTTAAGGTGAACATGTTCATTCTGGAAAGAGCTGGGGTGAGGCCCACAGACCTAACAGATCAATAAAGTGTTTTGGAGATACAGAGAGATTGAGTTCCTCATGGCATAGAATCAAAAAGTGACATAACCCGGACACCATCGTTATAAAATGTGTGGATGTGCAAACTCAGCAAGATGTGGTAGAATCAGTAAAGCATGCTCAGGTTTAGCAAGATGTTGATCTTGCTGACTGGCAAACCTGGGAACGATCATCCAAGAACATCTGGTGAGCTCCAGGTGAGGCCAGGATGACCTCAGCAATTAGCCTAACCAAGGGAAGAACGTCAACAACCCTTGTTAAAGTATATGACTTCTGCCTCTCCCAGGACGTTCCCAGTGGAATTCTCCCAAACTCATGCACTCCCCAGTATGTTCTTGGAGCGAGGGTATTGTCCATGGCATCACTAATTTCATTATATAACCAAGCAACTACACTTAGCATAATGAGCCCAATCTTGCTAATTAAGCAGTGATACATCCAATACTTTCAAAACAGAAGGGCTGACAAGGGTTACCACATCTTTTATCCAAAATAAGTATTATTTAGGCCAATGTTTTCATGATGCCAACTGGGTGTTTGGAGGAAAAGGCACAGATAGGTTAAATGTTGATCAAGGGATTCCAATGCACAAAGTAAATAGCACCACATACTTCATCAAAATTATGATCCCTCCCCTCCTCCTCCTCCTCCTCAACTTTGTATAATTAATGATAACCAATGTTTGACCAGAAATTTAAATTTAACTTATTCTGCCCTGTTTCCTGGAAATAAGCCCCACTAAATTCCATGGGATGGGGTAATAAGTAGAAACTAGTTCGTTTTGCATTGGTAGTCACACTGGAAACCAAGAAGTCCTCCCTTTTGTTAGGGTTGACTTCAGTAAGATCTAAGGACAACCAAGGTCATATCTAGCCAACCCAGGACTGGATGACTCATAGCCTTCTTGGGAGATGACCATGAATTGGTTAAATTCTTCAGTGGACTATTTTTCCTGGCACATATTTTGCAACTGACTATTGATGGAGGATGGAACATCATAGACTGGACACTTCTAGCTGTATTGGACAAGCAGTACATCCAGAGACTATCCAAGGGTATTCGACCACAACTCCCATCTAGCATACTGGCCAAGGATCATGGCCTTTGAGGACAGAAAGGCGCAGATTGAAAGAAACCACCGCATAGATAGGGCTTGCATCTCTGTTTCAATGTTGCTTCTCTGATTCAAGAGATGTAGCCTTCTCTTCGGATGCTGTGGGGAACGTACGGATCCATAGGGGATGAGAGATGATTCAGGTTGGAATAATTATTTAACACACGCAAGTATGCATCTAGTTTGGTAATCGGTTGTTTGAAAAAGAACTGGAACCGAAGTTGATCAGAAGCTGAAGGGGATGGACCAGTGTGATTTGGCTGTTAGAAAAGTGAATACATGTTTAGGGTCCATCAGCCATTTTCAAATCGTGGAAATCCTTCCTTCCTTCCTTCCTTCCTTCCTTCCTTCCTTCCTTCCTTCCTTCCTTCCTTCCTTCCTTCCTTCCTCTCACTCTCTCTCTCTCTTCTCCTTCCTTCCTTCCTTCCTTCCTTCCTTCCTTCCTTCCTTCTCTCTTTCTCTCTTTCTTTCTCCGCTCCCCCCTCCTTCCTTCCTTCCTTTCTCTCACTCTCTCTCTCTTCCTTCCTTCCTTCCTTCCTTCCTTCCTTCCTTCCTTCCTTCCTTCCTTCCTTCCTTCCTCCCCTCCCTCTTTCTCTCTCTCTCTCTTTCTTTCTTTCTTTCTTTCTCCCCCTTCCTTCCTTCCTTCCTTCCTTCCTTCATGCCAGGATAAAAAAATACATGGGTTTACAACAGTGCAATAAAACATACAGCAATTTAAACGTCCATGGTAAACATTACTAAAATGTTACAAAATTGTAAATAGTATAAAATCACCACCACCACCAAAACAAATAAATAATGCAGCCAAAATACAAGACACCAATGGAGCCCAGTAGTTAAATTGACCTGAAAAGCAGCAGCAATGAATAATTCCATCTCTTCTGTGGTGCTCAGCCCCCACTTCACACATTAGGTCCAGATCCAGACCCCATTTGTAAGAACCAGCAGACCATGGAAATGAAAACGTACAAGGAGAAATTGAAAATGGAGTATGTTACTCTTGAAAAAGGAGCTGAAAACAGCAGCTTCTCCAAATGCTACAGTAAATGGAAAGACCCTGTTTTCTATTGATCAGGAGTGTGGGGCACAGAATAATGGATTTAAGTCATAGGAAGAAAGAATATTTGGGGGACAAAATTCCTACAAGAGCTTTCTGATATTGGCACCAATGACCCAGATAAGTTAGTAGGCTTTCCTTCATTGGGGGTGTCAGGATTGCTTTAATCCAGATTCCTGCACCTGAATGCCCCCCATATGTGTGTGCACAAGTTCATCCGAACAGCGGCTTTCTTTAATTTCCCCTCAGCTGCTGCCATTTGTAAACCATGATATACGGCTGAGCCTGAGAGCTGAATCCTATGACAGCTCAGTCAACAAACCAGGGACGTCCACAGGGTGGGGTCCAAAACCTGTGGCTGTGATGGTGCTAGCAAAATCCCACCCATTCTGATGTGTGACGTCTGTAAAAAAGACAGGCAGAGCTTCAATCACACCACCATGACTGTCGTGTTGACTTTTCTGCCCACATCTTGCAGGCTCCGTGCCAACAAACTGTGTTTAAACTAACCATTGCGTGGCACAGTGGGGGAACTTAATATGTGCAGGGATGCTCTTAAATGCTACCTCCACCATAAATCTGTGCCATACCCAACCAGTACGAACATTATCTCTGGTTTAGCATGTTCTGGGTCCTTTGAGAATGGAAATCATCCAGAATAAGAAGTTGAGGTTGGAAACAGGGAAGTGGAGAGAAGGGAAGATAATGGTAGATCCTGACATCTCCCGTATTGTAATGAATGGTCTGTGGGAATGACCTTGGGAGACAGGAGGAAGAGTCGGGCAAAAGGTATCTCAGCCCTCAGAAGGAAAAGGGGCTTGGGAAGCATTTCAGAAGGGACCCTCCCTAGTTTTCTGGAGAGTAAAAAGAAAGGAGGGAAGAAAGACTTTCCGTCTTGCAAGATTCTGTTAATGTAACCTTGCAATAAAGATAGAGCTTGTGTCTGGACTACCTTGAAAGGCTGAAATGCATTTTATTGCTTCCTTGGGATCTGCAGCTGGCAACAGAAATAAAACATCTGGCAGCCTGCAAAGGGACTGAGAATGAACTGCCCCCCCCCATGAAAGCAGCCTGCATGCTTTCCATCCGACACCCCTCCCCAGCTGATATTTGCACCCATTGCTTTTTTCCAAGAACCAGTTGGTTTGGGTTGTGTGTGCTTGCAAGAACCTATCTCTTCTGAAGTAGGCCTCAGCAGGGGGCTAGACAGAGTTGCGCCTAGCTGGGATGGGAGGCCACTAGGAAATGCCAGCTCTGTAGGCTAGACTGGGAAGTTGAAAAAGGCAACCCGGAAGCACTTTCGTGCATCAAAGCTGACTGGAGGGAGGGTCGCTACCTTCGGGACACGTGGAAACCAATCCGGATTTCATATTAGAATGTGACCAGTCGCATTTATTGGGGTAAAGTCCTCATCGTCGGTGTTTGGGGAAATAATCAGAGCAGGTCCTGCAACAGGCTGAACTGTAGTGGCAGTCCTAATAATGGAGCAGGCAGAGGGGTCATAATAGGAATAAGAGCAGTGAAAATGCGAATAACATTTTAAAAAGGACCACAACATCGTCTTCCTGAGAACAGGCCACGGATGCCGAGAGTTGGGATGAAGATGGTGTTCTGGCGTGATAAGCAGGTATGGCTCTTAGGATGACACTATGATTAGATCAAACGTCTCCTCCTCCCCTCCCCCTTTCCTTCCTTCCTTCCTTCCTCCCTTCCCTTCCCCTTCCTTCCTTCCTTCCCCCCTTCTCCTTCTCCTCCCCTCCCCCTTTCCTTCCTTCCTTCCTTCTTCCCTTCCCTTCCCTTCCCCTTCCTTCCTTCCCCCCTTCTCCTTCTCCTCCCCTCCCCCTTTCCTTCCTTCCTTCCTCCCTTCCCTTCCCTTCCCCTTCCTTCCTTCCTTCCCCCCTTCTCCTTCTCCTTCTCCTCCTCCCCTCCCCCTTTCCTTCCTTCCTTCCTTCCTTCCCTTCCCTTCCCTTCCCTTCCCCTTCCTTCCTTCCTTCCCCCCTTCTCCTTCTCCTTCTCCTCCTCCCCTCCCCCTTTCCTTCCTTCCTTCCTTCCTTCCTTCCTTCCTTCCTTCCTTCCTTCCTTCCTTCCTTCCCCTATAGCTAGAAACTTTTGTCAGGCTTTGCAAGGAGTTGGGATGAAGCTGAAGGCTTTGGTGTTAGAAGCAGTTAGGGCTGTTAGGACGATACTACGGTTAGGCTGAGTGTCTTCTTCTCCTTTCTCTTCTCTTCCTCCTCCTCTTCTTCTCCCTTCCCCCACAGCTAGAAACATTTTCCCGTCTTTGCAACGGAGCTATCCAGCAACAATCAACGCACACCGAGAGGGAGGGGCGGAGGGAGGGCGGGCGGAATGGGCAAGTTCAGGTGGCGGGGAGTTCCGTCGGCCATCGGCTTGAACCCCACCCCCCATCCCCTCCGCCCTGTCTCCCAGGCCGCGCGCTCTGTCCCCTTAAGAGGAGTCTCCCCGGCGGGGGCGCGCGTCCCTCCCTCCCGATCACGGCCCCCCTCCTCTCCCTCTCGGCTAGCGGGCGCCTGACTCACCCGGGCGGCTGCGCCTTTAAAAGGCCGCCCTCGCCGCCTCCCCGGCTGCTTCTCGGAGGCTGGACCTGGTGACTGGCTGGCTGGCTGGCTGGCTGGCAGGCGGGCGGCCCCGGGCTCGGCGCCTGCGCTCCCCTTGCGACCGACTCCAGCCCAGTAAAGCGGAGCGCGCCGGAGCGGCGGCCGCGGAGTCGCCTGCCCCGCTCGCCTTCGCCCTCCCCGCCCGCGGCGCCGTCGCTTGGGGGGCGGACGCCCCTCTGCCCGCTCCCCCGGGCGGCGCCCACCCGGGCTTCGCATCCGCCGCCCGGGGCGCATCTGGACAGCGGTGGCGCGACCGACGGGGGCGCAGCCGGTCCGCGGGGTTGGCGAGCCTTGCCCGGCATCGTTCAAGGTGGCCCGGCTCTCAAGGTGGGAGGGGGAGGGGGACGTCCCACCCCCGCTCCTTTTTCCAAATCCGTTTTGTTCACCCGGTGGCCTTTTTTCCTCTCCTTTGGATGGCGAAGGCGGCCTCGGCGACGGATCGGAGCGGCTCTCGGGGGCGATGAGCGCCCCGCGTCCGCCTGGGGGCGTTTAAGGTGGGGAGCGAGCTGGTCGCGCGGCCGGGCTGGGCTGGGCTGGCCTGCCCGGCTCCGAGCGGAGAGTTGGGGCTTTGAATTGTTTTTATACCAACCCCCCGTCCCCCACCGCTTCCTTTCCTGGCCGAGCAGGCGCAAATGGGGGTGGATAGACCCCACCGGAGACCCCGATCTCTTTTCCGCAGAGAGCAGGGGCCGTGTGGGAATTAAACCGCCTCCCCTCCCCAGCTCGGAGGACAGGAGAAAAGCTTTACTTTTTCAAGTTTCTAGTTCCTCGGGATTGATCCCCGGGGAGGGGGATGCGCGGCTTTGAAAACCGGCTCCCATCTTTTCCCTATTATTTTCCACTTCTTTGAAAGAGAACTTCGGCCATTGAAAGCCTTGGCTTTCCTTCTTTTCCCTGCCCCCCCAACCCCTCCTCCAATCATCTTTCCAACTTGGTGTTTTTGTTTTTTGTTTTGGTCCTACACATTCAGAAAACGACATGGAAGTGGTTGGAAAATTTGAGTTCAGCAGGAAAGATCTGATCGGGCATGGGGCTTTTGCTGTGGTGTTCAAAGGCAGGCACCGAGAGGTAAAGGGGATTTTTTATTTTCCAGCCCCCACCTTTTCAAAAAGGGATTTTAGGTGACCTTTGGGTTGAGAGAGGCCTGGGCATTTCGGATTCCCTCCGTTTCAATGCCACTGTTGGGTATGGCAGTGAAAAAGGAGTTCCTGGATCGTTTTTTCAAAGGTATCACTCCTGAATGTGTGTTGGGACTTTAGATGCCCCCCCCCCTTCTCCCAACCCCTCCTGAGAAGCTTTCAGGAATCTCCCACATTTCAGACCATTCCACAAGGAGGCCTGATGCAAGTAACAGCGTGCCTCTGGAATGTCAAAAAGATCTCTTAAAAGCAGCAATTATTTTGTTAAGTAACTTTGGAAAAGGGGCAGATTGAACCTCTAGGCTGATGCAATTGACCGTGATACGGGGAAAGAAACTGAGAATCTGCTTCAGCAGAGGAAAACAGGCCTTATCTCAGTGGCTTGATAACACTGCCTATCTAAAGCAGCCACAAGCAGGCAAAAACTCTGTTGTCCTGGAGGATCTATAAATATATTTCAGACTTGTGTTTAATAGCGTGGTCGCTATGGGCAACTAAAACTTCCATGCAGGGGAACACCCTGGAGTGCTTTCTGCTGGTAGCAGGATAAGGCTGTATTTTCTCCCTCTATACCAGCCATTCTCAACCCATTTTGACCCTGGAGGACCCCTTGAGATATTTTTCAGGCCTGGGGGAACCCCTGCCCATTCAGGCTCAAAGATAGGCCAGAAGTTGCAAAATTATTATATTCGTTTCATGGGTAGGCCTGTGTCTATGCATTCACAGTGTTCTTAAACTAAAAATAAAGAATGAATCTTACCTCTTTCATGTGAAGTTGCCCAGATTTGAAATAGTTGTTTTAATTAAATCGTGATCTCCCAGAGAACCCCTTGTGACCTCTCAAGGAACCCTGGTTGGGAAACCCTGCTATATACTAATAAGTATATAGGGAGCTTCCCAAAAGTCCTATAATATCCTTGGAGGAGGGAAGATGAAAAGCAAAGGCAGGATTTTTTTTTTTTAAAGTAGGTAGGATCTTGGCAATTGGAGTTTGTAAAATTAAAATTGCTTCTGTAGCAGGGCTGAGCCATTCTTGCTGAAAACTGGCTACCTTGTCTTCAGAGTGTGCAATGTATCCTTCATAGCTTGTAATAAAGTTAATGAGCAATTATCTATTTGGGGATTTGAAGGGTAAGCAGAGTTTTAGGGCTTCGGTGAAGGTTGTGGCTGGAAACGAGGCCTTGTTTAGTTTTGAAATTGTTTCTTTCTGGAGCAAGTGTTGAAGGGGGAAGAAATTAGATCAGAAGAGAGCTAAAGACTAGAAAACGGAATAACCAACATTTTCAAGACTGACTTTTGTACTTCATACTAAGTGTCAGCGCAGCTTGTCTGGATTTGTCTCAGTTCACGGTGCAAAGTCAGATACTGTAGTTTATAAACATGGTTTTTGGCATAGGTGCTTGTGAGTGGGTCAAGAAACCCCGATTAAACAAGGGCCTGGCACAATGTGGGTCTGTTGGGCTGTGTTATGGAAAAGGCAGGGGCCCCTATTCACAGTCTACCTTGATATTTTAACTTTCAGAAACCTGATGTAGAGGTGGCCATAAAATGCATTAACAAGAAAAACTTGGCAAAATCCCAGACCCTCTTGGGGAAAGAAATCAAGATACTAAAGGTAATCTGGAGGAAAACATGAAGTTGCCGTTTGAGGGTGACTCTTATTGCCTGCATTTATGAGCTGTGTATGGTTTTGATAAATAACATTTGACCCTCTCTTTCTCCTTCTAGGAACTGAAACATGATAACATTGTCGCTTTGTATGACTTCCAGGTATTGCTCTGAATTCATGTCCAAATATTTCATGGGGAGAGGGAGGGAAAGGGTGCAAAGGGTCGCTGTGCCAATTCAATGGGCCAAGAGGATGTTGTTTAATTAGTTTTTACAGGGGGTGGGAAGCAGGAGGACTTGATGAAAACACCGGCTAGATTTACCTGTAACCCATGGGGCTGGTGATCTTAGGACCATGTAACCCTAAGAGAACTGCAGGATATTTAAAAAAGAAAATTGTTGGCTTATGAGGACACTGCTGTAATTTTGGGATCTGCCCTGCCAGCATTTTGGTGGCCCTTGTCTAGCTAAATCCCTACCTGGCTCACTCCTTGTGCAGGCTTCACCTGTTTATTTTCTCCTTGGGGGATGATTGGGGCACTGAATTCAGTTACTTCTTCTTCTTCTTGTTTTTAAAAAGAAGAAAAATTATAAAGTGCATGGGAGAGGCCTTAACAAGAAGGGCATTTCCTGTTTGGTAGCTGCTTGGTTTTTTTAATCTCTTGGACCTTTCTGTCAAATCGAACGATGGCTCTTGTTTGGTTGCAGAAAAGGGACTGGTGTGGATCTGCCTTTGGGATGGCTGGGCTGTTTATCTCTCTGTGTTGAAATAACTTTGGCGTGTTTGTTTATATCTCTGCCCTGGTACCCACCCTCTTCAGGAAATATGCAAAAGACTTGGTCAGTTTCCCAATGAAATTGGCCAACGTGCTTGGTTGGCTTCTGCACAATTCTATGTTTGCAAGGCTGTGCATAGGTGTGTGTGTGTGTGTGTGTGTGCCCATGCCCTGGTTTGTTGAAGACTGTCTTCTGAATCCTGTTTGGAAGCAGATCACCGTGTGCCAGTTTGCATCCTAACTTTTTCTTTGTTTGGGATTAGCCGCCTTTGATTGCTTCGGCTTCCACACAGGTGGCGCCTGCGTGCGTGATGTGTGCACCGACAGGCTCCTGGGTTCTTGCAATTGTGCATCTGAGGTTTGTTCTCTCGTCTGGCCGTCATGTGGTCTCCAGGCCGCCTTGTTTGTTGACATTCCTTTGGCACACTCCGATTGGCGGAGGGCCGGTTCTGCGTCATCTGCAACTTGATTCCCCTTGAACCTTTGGCTGCTGCAGTGCGGGCAATGTGTGCTGGGAACTGTAGTCTTTGGTGCACTGGTGGGCTTTTCTTGTCAGGTTGTCTGTGGGCACGAACTCTTTCCTCGCCCCCTGGCCCCCTCCCTCCGTAAATTCTCCTTCCTTCAAACTGGACCGAGGGAAATAATCAGTTTTGCGTGGTTCATGAGCTTTATATTAGCCTTAACAGGCTTTTGAGGTCCTCCCCCCCTCCCCCGACTTGGAAATGGAGCATGCATGATAAAGCCTCTCTTCTTGGGACCCTGGAATTAAATAGCACAGCATAAAAGACACGGCACGAAGGTTGTATAAAGTTGCCGGTCTGTGTGTGTTCAGTTTGGTGTTGCAGCATGCATGAGAAAACACAGCTGTCTGTCCAGTTTGCATTGGAAAACAGGGACTCTGGAATTTGGACGTTGGTTGTGTTTTCTGTCATTTGATATGTGTTTATTTAAAGAGGTTGTTCTCCCAGTCTGTAACTCAGTGGTTCCCAGAACAGATTTGGAGATTGTGTTGCCTTCAGATTCACAGTTTAAAAGAAAAGATGTGGCACAAAAGGAAAAAGAAGGGGAAGGAGGAAGAAAAAACCTAAGGAGGATTAAGTAGATTTTTATCATTGCAGCTGGAAAAGAACAATCTGATAGCTGAACCAGGCCTGGCTTTGTAGGTGGCTTAAGCTCTGTACTCTTGCACTCCTCATGAGGACTAGCTCCTTGAGGGCTTTCCAAACCCAGAGGATTTGCCAGAGCACTGCAAACCATCAGTCAGTTTAATCATAACCCGTTGCAAAGAATCCAGGGATTTGGACTTCCAGGAAACACTCAGGTGAAGTATTTTGGGGACCACTATAAAGCAGAACTCTTTTGAACTGTGTATCTTAGTCTGGATCCTTTTGGCAGGGTCCCTGCAAAGCCGTAATGGGGGTTCTTTAGTTCGGTTTTTTTGCTAGAGCTGGGCACAGTGATGCGTACAGCTCTGCAGCCAAGGGAAAGGGTTGTGCGGATGCAGCTGTTGACCTAGATAAGGAGATTGTGGGCACGTAGCCACGTTCACACATCGGCCACAGCATCACCTGGCTGATCTGGCTTGGTGCGGTTTCTGAATCCTGCTATTGTGGTTTGTCAACTGTGGCTTATGTGTAAGTACAACGTGTGGGCAAACTTTGGCTTAAGCAGGGCATCCTTTAGGGTAACCTGTGAACTCACATGGGCCCCCCAAACAAGAGAGTTGTACAAATGCAGTCAATTGGGGGTTTTGTGCATGCAATCACAATGAACAGAAATTGCCTGCCTGATAGAGGGACTCAGCTGTATGCCTTTAAAAAGCAAATAAAATTCTAATCCTAAAGGTGGAATGTTCCTTCTCAATGTTAGAGACCTTTAGTGTTTCTTGAATGGGAGAAGGAAAGAACTTATTTTAGCACAACCATCTGCTTTTCACCAGAATGCAGAGCGGAGTATAGATCTTTGCTAAGTTGAAGATTAAGTCCACCTTCTACATTCTCCTTGCTGCAATGTATCTTCAAGCAACTTTCTGCTAATGAGAAAAAAGCAGTCAGCCTGTGAGATTTTGGTCTACAACCTGGAGCAGTGTTTCTCAACCTTGGGCACCTGAAGATGGGTGGACTTAAACTCCCAGAATTCATGCTGTCTGGGGAATTCTGGGAGTTGAAGTCCACCCATCTTCAGGTGGCCAAGGTTGAGAAACTTTGATCTGGAGCAGAGAAGACCTTCCCATCAGATCTTTTGAGCAGAGGGCCAGATGAATTTCTCTTGACTTGCCCAATTTCCCATCAGGTTGGTTTTCCTTCTGAAGATGTCCCTTTGCTTGCATTGCAACCCTCTGAAGAAAATGGGGCCTTGCCCCAGAGATCTCCTGACATTTCTGCAAATGCTTCTCTGGAAAAAGCCACCTTTACATTTCTAAAGGATGATTGTTTTAGTGTGGGAAGGAATGCCTTAAAAAAAAGTCTTTAAAAAGCCATGGACTTAGCAAGAACTGATTTTGGAGTGAAGAAAGGAAGCTGCATTTGATTTTTTTTTTTTTTTAAGTAAGTATTGAGTGAGCTCTTCCTCAGCAGTTACAAAATCCAGGTAGTGTTGAAACCAGGATGGTGTGAGCTAATCCCGTGCTTGCCACCCATGAAGATTTTTCGGTGGCCAAAGATTGAGTGGTTGCTGAATCAGATAACAAGATGAGATTTCAAAGGAACTTGGGCAGAACTGGGATTCTGGAACTGGGCTTGCCTGTAGCTATCAAACCACAGTGGGCGTTGTCTGGCTGAGTTTACATTTCTCAGTCTGTTCTGTGAATGTGGCTACTGGCTTTCCTTGCAAACCATGCTGAAGGTGGCTCCCTCCCCCCCCCTTCCCCCCCCCCCAATGAAACTATAAGGGCATCTCCAGAAGCTTTGAGAAAGGATGACCCTGACCCAGTTAGGACTTTGCTTATGTATTATTGAAAAGCACTAATGGGGCCTTCATTGCACAGAATCCCAGGGAGATGGTCTCTGATGTATCAAGTATTTTTAGAACCTATTCTTGAAGCTTGTTCTAAAAGGTTTGTGCTGCAGCCATGAATTTCTTTGGGGTTGAACGGAAGGAGACATAAAAGCAGCTACATTAGTTTGGAGCAAACCAACACATGCCCAGATATATGATGGTGATTTCAGTTAAGGTCCAAAGAGCTGGTGGCCCTTTGCATTAAGCTATAAGCCATGGTTACAAGCGCAGTTGGTTTTGCTCTGGGCACTGAGCCAAACCAAGGAAACTATGATGTAGCTAGGGATCTGGAGATAATCAGCCATAATGGGATTTGCTTATTTGCAGATTAATATTTACTGTCTGAAATTGGCTGTAAATTGTGGTGTAATTTGCAAGCAATAAATATCCCAGTCTTGAGCCGGTAACATGGTTAGCGTAACAGGTTTGTGTGCTTCTTACTGAAATAAAAACTAGACCCTGAGCAGCATAAGACCCCAACTTTCAGTGACTTTCTGCTGCAGTCAAAAAAGGTGGTCTCCACCCCAGGACTGCACAATCTGAGTTTCCTTGGAGTCCTTCCTTGAAGGTTGGTGAGCTCTTTAGATGCCAGAAGTTGCCTCTGGCAGCCGCAGCTGCTTAAAATCAGAATTGCCCCATGAGGGTGGCACGAGGTCATGCTTTTGGCAGGTGGGGCCCTTTTGTTGTTTTAAAAAAATAGTGACGTCTTGCTGACTCAACTGTCATTCCTTTGCTCCGTCTTCCATGCGCGGCACCTGAGTGTGCACCGGAGTGACACGAGCCACAAAATTGGCAACGGCCATTAACCATAGGACTCCGAGGGTGACTTCGCTGCTATTTCTCAAGAGTAATTGAACCCTAGCCTGGAGTGGTGTTTCTTGAATAGCAAGGTGATGACATGATTCACACAGGTTCCGTCTTGAAAATACCCCTTTCTTCCCAAGTGGCATTTTGGCTGGAGTGAAAAAGGATCTGGCAGACCCCTCCCACAAAAGCTGGGCTTGGGTGGTGAAGGGTGCATCGTTCTCTGGATAAAGTTTCAGGCCTGAAGCTTTCAAAAATAAGAAAGCAAGTCAGCAAGCCGGAATGGAGAACTGGTCTTGCCTAAAGGGCTGTGCTGTTGATAGAGATGCAGATTCGCATCACCTTAAGCTGCTTTGACATTTACACAAACCACACGCCACGTTTCACCCTTGGCTTGGGCTTAGGACCCATTGTACTTTGTATTGTGTGACTTAACCATGGTTTATGGTTGTAAACTGTGCTCAATGTGTAATGATGTTATGTGAGTATAGCCTGTTGCATTTGATTCAATCACATGTAACTTGGGTCAGTGTTTCTCAACCTGGCAACTTTGAGATGGGTGGACTTCCAACTCCCAGAGTTCCCCAGCCAGCATAGCTGGCTAGGGGATTCTGGGAGTTGAAGTCTGCCCATCTCAAAGCTGCCAGGTTGAGAAACACTGACTTAGCTGAGAAGAACCCAGTCTTTTCTCACCATCTCAATTCAGTCCAAATCAGTATACAACCAGAGCGAATTTGATATGCTAGGGAAGAGATTTCTAAAATTCCAAAATGTAGGCTGTTGAATTCCTTTCAGCTCAGTGCATATGGTACCTTTGACACATAATTAGACCGTTGACTAATGCAGGTTTTGTGAAGTTTTCTTGGCACGTCCCATCTGCCTTTCTCAGCAACCGAGGTCACTCAAGCACCGTTCTAAAAATACCATTCTTTTTCTTTGCCTCTCTTACAAGCTTATTTTTGACCGTCTTCTTCCTAACTGTGCAAAGTGACTTTGGGAGGGAGTATTTTTAGTGAAGCTTGGCCTTTTTTTTTAATAGAACCATTTATGAGAAAGAAGGGAGGAAGGAAGGAAGGAAGTTAGTTTCAGGTCTTTTTTCTTTGCAGATTTTTCACAAGCACTGTGTTTACTTGGGCAAAGATTGTGAGCAAAACACAATGGCAGCTTCCCAGCTGGGAGGAGGTTTAGCGTGGCTCCTGTAGGCTTAGTCCTGAGATGAAACACAGGCAGAATTAGGTCACTGGTGCACTAACAAGCTGCTGGTTGGCCAGACATGAAATGTCACTCTTAGATTGTGCTGGGACACCGTGTGTGTAAAGCCTCTGCAAACCCAATTAGCAAAGTCTCTTTGATGACTTCAAGAAACATGCTTGCTTTGCAAAAGAAGAGAACCTCGGTCGCTCAGGGTTGAATCATGGAGCCCTTGGTGTTCTCTGAGCTTGGCGGTTTCCTTGCAGACATTTCATGGCCCAACTAGGTTACATCAGGAAATCAGACATTAGACCAGTTGTTGGCTTGGGAAAAAAAAACTTTCTCATAATTGCTAAGCCCAGTTTATTAGCCAGGAAGCCTGTGTGCGGCCTAGGAAGATCCTGCTGTGCTTGATCGATTTTCTTTAGAACCTTCCTCCAATTTGATTATTCCAATTGACAGATCAGCTTTGACCTTCCCATTCAACTGTTCACTCCGGAAGGCAGAGTGGATTTGAAGAGTTGGCCAAGCCACCTTTGAATCCAATCTTCAAATTGAATTTTTTGTCCTCCCTCTCTGGAAGATGTCTGCTTCATCACTTGTTAGCTGATCCTTTTTAGAGGGAAATTTGGACACTGGGAACTTTGCCAGTGTCCCTGTTTAATTGCATTGAACTCTTCCTGATGAAGTGTGCCTCTAGTTGTAAAACTGTGTATGCTGCATGTGCTTGTGTGTATAATTTTATTTGTACATATAGAGACTGTGTATATGTTAAAGTACATTATGGGAAAGACTAGCATTGACTGATCTGTCTGTAATACATCTCGGTGCTTTTTAAAAGTTCAGAATTAATTCCCATTAAATTTCATGAATCAGGTATTCCCGAGTGAAGTCAGCTGTTTAAGACTTCTGTGGCTTTCTTTTCATACAATTTAAATGCAGGAGATCTGCTTTTGAGATGAGAGATTGCAGCTGGCCCCAAGTCACCTAGCGAACCTCTTCAAGGATTGAAGAGTTGAGCCTGGCTGGGCAGCATTAGCATAGATCCCTGCCTCTACTTGCATTTTCCCTGTTATTTTTTATTTATTCCATCGGCTCACTCCCTGATTGCCGAAGGCTGGCCTTTAGGAATGGCAAAACTGCTTCCGGTCTGCTTGCATTTTTTAATTTAAAAAAAACGCAACTTCCTGTTTCCTTGTCCATAGCTCCTGATCAAGCAGCTAGGAATCGGGATGGCTGCAATTATAGACAGGCTGGAACTGTAAATCCTTTAGTAGGAAAAACAAGTTGGGCTATTGTTTCTCGCAGTCAGGGCCGTAGTGGAAATGCAACTGCTTTGTCAGCAAAACTACTACAAGGAGTAGTCTGTGCCAGTCAGTGCCTGGGTTCATACCTTGCAGTATCCTCAAATGTGGTTTGGTTGGAGCTTAACGTATTGTGTGAACCTGAAATCTGGGGGGCAGTGTTTTGGATGAACCCTAGAGAATGGGAAGGAGATATGGGAAACTCTTAAGTCTTTGTCAGCATCAAATGGAGGTCCATATTTTGGCAGGGCAGACTTGATAGCTACTGTATAGTCGACCCAGCAGACTAAGGTTTCAGTCGAAGAGACTCCACAACGAAGGTTTATTCAGTTGCAGTTGAACAGTTCATGGCTTCATGCACTGCTGGGCTGTATCTCATGGGAAGGCATAAAATTGTTTGTTTGGATGGCATTGCACAACACTCAAATGGTTTGTAAACAATGACACTGCATGTAAAGCAGAGGGTTGATGACAGCGAAGTGGAAGGACCAGTGAGCTGACTTACTTGGTTCCTTGATTACGCAGCATTATGAGTGTTGGGTTTCTGCAGATTCATAGCAAAAACATGAATAACCAGGAAGGATTTTTAAATGACCTCTTGCACTCAGAAGTGTGACTATTCTGGACTTAAGAGATTGATAGTCTCCTCATCTTGAGCAGTAATTGCTCTAGGCAGCTAGATAGATCTGGTGGCTTTTTTTTTTTTGAGGTCCACCACAAATGTCTTGATGTTGGAGAGTTGGCTTGAAGAAATGTGACTCGGGTAGGACTCTTGAAATCATTAGAAGCTCATTCGGTCTAGACAAGTGGTTTCCATGGGTGGTTTCCATGAGTACTGTAGCACCTGGCACACTTCCTTTGGGATCCATCAAACTCAAATCCCTCTTTGCCTTTTTTTCCCCCTGAAGTTGACTAACTAAAAATGAGAGCTGTCATGCTGCCACTTAAAATACTGTGATTTCAGGTGTGCTTCTTTTTAAATGTATCTCTCTGTCTAGAGGAGTGTTTATCAACCTTGGCAAGTTTAGGTTGTGTGGACTTCAACGTCCAGAATTCTTGGAGTTGAAGTCCACACATCTTCAACTTGCCAAGGTTGAGAAACACTGGTCTAGAAGAAAAGAAATGCAAGAAGCTTGATTGGTGGAGAGCATTCAAGGAAGGAGATAGAGCAGGTGGTGGGAAGTGTCCTCACCAGCTTGCTTTCGAGGGAACAGATGTTGCGTAATAGCCCATTGGGGCAGCCATTTTGAGAAGGGCCAATCCATCCCAAAATAGCCATTTGCCATATGCTTACAATATAATCCTCAAAATTCGAAATGGGATGCCAGCCCTGAAAGGCTGCCTGTCTCCATAATGCAGTTCTATGCATATGTTGGGTCCATCCTGGTTTTTCTCATGGCTGCCTTTGAATTCTGCTTTACATCCTCCCAAACATCTGCTTGTCATAGCCCATCATCTATGGAAGAAAACCCAGTGTGATACCTCAGTAGTGCTTTTATTAGGCCCAGTGAAACCCAATGGGGTTCCTTGCAGTTAACAGCAACGTGGACAGTCATGACAGCATCCACATGTCAGTTTGGTGCGTTGAGTGTGTTGTGTGGCCTCAGCCTATCATGGTTTATTTGGCGATCCAGATGTAATCGAACCACCACATAGTGCACGGTGTGAACCAGGTCCATGTGGTTGCATTTTTTTATTTGCAAATTGTTCTCGTCAGAAGCAGGTCCTGAAAATATCTTGGGGAAGGCTTAACACAAGAGTCTTGTCTTCTCATCGGTGTTGGCTTTGTATGAGCTGAGAACTTTGAAGGAACTTGGAGAGAATGTATTGTCTGCTGGGTGAATTCTTGGCCATATCAAAGCAGTGGCAAGCAGAGAAATCCTTCTGCATTTTTTCCCTACCACTTGGTATTCCTTTAGATGGAAGGAACGTGGATTTTAACTCTTTTTCCCCCCAAGGGCAAGACCATTTCAGTGAAATTCTTACAAATACAGAGTGAAGTTTTTGCATTTATTGCTAACCAAAGGGACCACCGGAGGCCCGATCATTCACTGTCTTTCCTGCAAACAGTCCTAAAGCAATGTGTCCTGAAGCTCTATCAAAAGAAAAAGTTTCAGCTCAGAAAGGGGGCAGTGAATTTGTCCTTCCCCTGGGCCTATTTGGAGAAATCATCTCTGTTTCCCTGCCTGCACATTTGGAGGAGGATTTGAAAAGGCTGTTTTTGCTCCCACGATGAGCAAGTCCAGGCATGTTCGACTTCAAACATAGCCACTTTATTTTATTTCTTCCTTCCCAGTTTGAAGTCATTTGGAGGCTAAGCCTCAGTGAAAACAATAATAGCTGGTTTTGTTTTGTTTTGTTTTTTTAGGAGATGGCAAACTCCGTTTATTTAGTGATGGAGGTGAGCAATTCTATTTTATTTCCCAAAGCGTTATGCTCCAAGGCAGTGTTTCTCAACCTTAGCAACTTGAGGATGTCTGGACTTCAACCCCCAGAATTCCCTGCTGACTGGGGAATTCTGGGAGTTGAAGTCCAGACATCCTCAAGTTGCTAAGGTTGAGAAACACTGCTCTAAGGTGTATTTTAACTCTGCCCTTCTTTCAAGACACTCATCCATGATTCTGCTGCTTTCTCTTTCCTATTTTTCCCCAACAACCTTATAAGGTAGACTATGCAGTGACCATATGTCCTTTTATGATAAAGGACAGTCCTTTATTTCGGAAATCTGTCCCTTCAGTTCACTTATTCTTCCAAAACTCACTTTTGTCCTTTATTTTGCTCATTTAACTTCTACCGTACCAATGGTACCACTGAAGGCACAGTCTTTCACATTCATGGGAAAAATATGGAAATTGAATGGTCTTTTTAAAATAAATTTACATAGACAGTTTGATTATAGTAGGTGTTTTTACGGGACTGTGCCTTTTTGTAAAGGGTTTCTCAGATTTGCTGTTGAATTTTCCTTTGCAAAGCAAGGTTAAATTTTTTTAATCCTTGTGAACCTCTTTCAGATTTGCCCCTTTGTCCTTTAGTTTTTTCCAAGAAGAGATGGTCACCGTAGCTGCAAGGCAACTCTCCTAATTTTAAACTGTCTTTCCCGAAACGGATATCCTTCGTTCCTAAATCCCTGAAATTCTTGCCGGGTAATTAAGGCAATTAATGAGCCATCTGTTTTCATCCCTAATTGCAGAGTGCTAGTTTTTGCTTTATTTATTAACATAAACGTTTAATAATCTGGCTGGCTTATGAATTCTTTTTCCTTTTTTTTCCTCCCTCCCTTTAGTACTGCAATGGTGGCGATCTGGCAGATTACTTGCACAGTATGTATTTTATGAATGCCTTCTGCTTTTCCCATAATAAAACAGGGCATTAAAAATTTGGGACCAGAAAATAGTATCTGGTATGAAATTCACTGCTGAATGGTGCCATGGTGGGTTTTACAGGTAGTCCTCACTTAACAACCACAGCTGGGACCAGAATTTCAGTTGCTAAGCAAATCCAACCGGATTTTATGGCCTTTTGTGGCAGTTGTTAAGTGAATCACCACAGGTGTTAAGCAAACCATGTGGTTGTTAAGCAAATCATGTGGTTCCCCATTGACTTGCTTGCCAGAAGCTGGCCGGGAAGTTCAAAAATGACGATCACGTGACCGTGGGACACTGTGACGGTCATAAGTGTGAAGACTGGTAGTAAGTCAGTTATGTCCCAACCATCACTAGACAAATGGTCATTAAGTGAGGACTGCCTGTATGCATGGAGTTTTATTGGGATGGCATTCTGCTGGCAAGTTTGCCCTGGCCTTCTCATTTTTCTTTTGTTACTTTTTCCTTTTTAATACAGGCAGAATTAATCCCAACAGGGCATATTTTCAGACAAGTTAAAAAAAAAGATCAGGGATGCTAACGGCCTGTTCTGTGTGGAAGCGTTGGGTAAGGGGTTTTTGTTTAGAAACCGGGTTTCTAAATGCAGGGGTTTTATTTTTAAAATTCCTTTAGGCAGGCAAGAAGCTTACCACCTCGTGCTTTGCTAAACCCCCTGAACCATGCATTAGATTAGAAAGAAATTTATTAAATGAAGAGGCAAGGAGAAAGGGGCATGACCACCTGAATGGGTGCTCTCCCACGCTGGGAGGCAGAATTACTGGGGTGGTTCCAGATGGCCTCCAGGACATCTCCAATCCCATGATATTTAGGAATATGTTTTCATTCAAACTCTTTTATTGACCAGCCATCTGATTAGAATAAAACGGCCCGTTGGTATTTTATTGTACTTGGTCTTCTCTGTCCAGTAATGCACATAACAATAAAACTTTCAAAGAGACTTCCAGGCATCTGAAGTCGTCATGAGCTGCAGACAGAGACCTCGCCATATTTATGAATTTTTAACCAGCAGCTCTTTTTAATTCTCGTGAACTTAATGCATTCAAGTCCTCAGCGGCTGCCTTCTTTTTTAAAAAGCTTTTAAAAGCACACTAGCAAAAAGATGAAAGCCATCTCTTCGTGTTTGTTAATCTTTCTTGCCTGGTTCTTGCTGGCCTGGGTTCAGACACGCACCGTTAATCTGGGGTGCTGTTCTTTGTGTGGGTTCTTGCGCCACGCCAACGCGCAAGAAAAAGACGTAGAAAATTCTCACTGAAGTTCATTCGCGTCTGATGGTTGGAACTGAAGAATTAAAACGAGCTAAATTTGGCGTTATCCCTCTTCCCATCCTCTGATGGAGCATTAGAACATTTTGGAAAAGATGGGTGTGAAAACTTGTTTTTGAGTCAAGCTCAACTCTGGGTGAATTCCAAAAACCCATCCGTGCATTTTTTTTTTTAACTTCCCAGTCTCACCTCCAGACCAAGGAGGGGTGCCCCAGTTCTGGGGTGTCACCAGGTCTTCTGAAATTCTGCTATTGGCTGTTGGATCGATCTCAAGTCTTGTTAAGCCCTGGTTTACTTCCCTGGCTGGTTTTTTGAGAATGAGCTTCGATGTTCCTTTACGGGGCTGAAGATGAGATGGGTTTTCTCACTGGCAAAATATTGGGGTGGGTTAGTCAGTATACCTAGGCATGGAGGAGACATGGTGGCAGACCTCAGAAAGAGCCCCCAGGACTAGCCAAGGCTCACCTTGCCACCTCTGAACAGGTGGAAGATGGGCAGTGGGTTTCTTCGCCCCCCTCCCCTGCCAGCTGTTGATGAAGATCAGTTTTCAGTGGCTTCAACAAAATCAGCCCTTTCCCATCCCTTCTTGGCTGATATCCCAGTCACTGATTCCAGTTCTGCTCCTGCCCAGGAAGGATTCTGGGAGTTGAAGTCCACACAGCTTAAAGTTGGCAAGTTTGAGAAACACTGCAGTGAGAGGTCAAAATAAGTGGATCTGAAGAGAAACCTAAGAATATCCAGGGGGGATGCACCCAACCGCTTTCATTTTTAGCAGCTCCTTTCCACAACTGGGGTCTGTTGGGAATCATCATGGCTAACTTCACCACTGTCCCCCACCTTCCTTTTGACAGGCATGAGAACGCTCAGCGAAGACACGATCCGTCTCTTTTTCCAGCAAATTGCAGGCGCCATGAAGGTCTTGCATAGCAAAGGGATCATCCACCGGGATCTGAAGCCCCAGAATATTCTCCTTTCCTTCACGGGGGGCAAGAAGTTGAACCCTAATAATATCCGCATCAAAATCGGTAAGCAGGGGAGCAAAGTCCGGGGAGGAAATGTGCTATGAAAACAACGAAAAGAAGATAAATCTTTAGCAATTTTATCTGAGATTGCAGTCCTGTTTGTGTTTTGCTGGGAGGGGGGTGGGGGTAAATCTCATTGAATTCCACAGATTTGGCTCTCTAAGGAAGTGGGATTTGGGCTTGCAAACACCAATGAAAGAATGTGGGTCTGTTGCTATTTCAGATTCAGCCTGATCTCTCCCAGCTTTTCATAAGCCCAATAATCATAAAAGATGCCATTCTTGTTGTTACACTTTTTATCGCTCTTAAAAAAAGACACAGCACAAAAGGAAGTGAGGATGGGGAGGGAGAAGGAAAATGGCTTTTCATATTTAAATCTTTTCCCTGTCCTTTCCCCCCACCCTATTTGCTTCTCTATGTAGCTGATTTTGGATTTGCACGGTACCTGCAGAACAATATGATGGCGGCAACACTATGTGGATCTCCCATGTACATGGTAAGGGGCATTTTGCTTTGTTGCTGGCTGACCAGCTGCGATGGTTTTGCTGTAGGTCCATATTACTGTCTTTGGAAAAACTGAGTTAAAAGAATAGATGGAAAGGATGTTATCGTGGTGAATCTGGTGTTCTTGGTTTGAAAGGAGACATTTCCGGCCATCTTGCTGTGAGAGAGCTGGGTTTTCATTCTAGGTGACAGAAGACCCGGCTCTCCTGTTGCACTTCTGCTAGGTCTGTGTGTTTGGAATATTGAAGACCTTTCAAGTGAGACCCCAGTAGCCGATCCTTAATTGCAGCATCCTCATATTTGGATTGGAAGGAGGTGTCTTGGGGGGCATTGATTTGGTTTTTGACATCTGCCCCCTTGCTGTAAAGATGCAGGCATCGTTGGGAGCTGCAGACAAGTTATTCTTTCCCATCTTTTAATATAAAATTCAGTTCTCATAATGGTACGTGGGAATGACCTTGGGAGATAGGGGGAAGAGATGCCTAGGGAACGATCAGATAAGAGACGGCATAGCCCACAGCTGCATAATGGATGGAGAAAGAAATTCAGAAGGGAACCTCTTTAACTTATCAGGCTGTAAAAGAGATGGGGGGAGATTTATACTTTCAGACTTGCAAGATTCTGTTAATGTAGCCTTACAGTAAAGTATAATTAGCTTATCTGGTCGTGTTTCCTGACTGGTCTACTTGGGAAGGCTAACAGTCCTTCACATCAGGTGTTGCCCAGCAAGAAAGAGGAAGTGAATGTAAGAAGTGAGTGGAGTGTCTGATTCAGACTGGAGCCAGACAATACCCTTCCAGCTCCGTGATTCATTAACAAGATTTATGACGGGCACCTTGTTGGACAACTTTCTCCAATTAGCAGAGAGTTTGTTATGGAAAAGGCAATCGAGTGGAAAGAGTGACCCAGCATCCCTGGAGCTGGGTTTGCACGTAACCCCAAGCCATGTTGGTTGGTTGAACCAGTTCTCAGGGCTGTTTAGTACCTACCGAGATAAGGGATCTGGAAACTAAGGTCCATGAGGAACAGTTCAAGGATCTCGGTACATTTAGTCTGTGGAATAACTAAGGGAGATACGATACCAGTTTTGAAATATCAGAAGGGTTGACCTATGGAAAGGAGAATGGATTTATTCTCTGTTGCTCCAGAGGGGAGGACCAGAACCAAAAGGGTTCAAACTACAAAGTGGTAGGTTCAAGCTGGACATCAGGAGGAACTTGATATGTGCTCTTAGCCAGTGGAGCAGGCTGCCACGTGAAGTGTTGAGTTTGCCTTCACATCTCCAGACAGAGGCTGGATGGTCATCTGTGAAAGATACTCTAGTGGATCCTGGACTGGGTAGAGAGTTGGGGTAGATGACTTCTAAGGTTGCTTCCAACCCTCCTTTGAGTCCAATGCCAAGAACTCTATGCTGGCTGGATTACATGAAGTGAATTCTGTGGAATTTGCTGCCATCTGAGATGGGAACGGCCACTCATTAGATATCGAGCTGTCAGTAGGGACTAGGGTAAATAGCTGTTGATGGTCTCCTGGATCATAGAAGCCTGCCTTAAATGCCAGCTGCCCTGTCCTTTCTTGTGAGCCTTTGGCTGTCCTGCTGTGACAGATGATACAGACAGGGTGGACCCTTTGTCTGATCCAACCCTGTTCTCCTCCTGTTCTTACATGACCTTGGCCTTCAGGGTGTGCTCTCATGTTTTATGGCATGTACTACAGGTCAGAAAGTTGGACAGGTTCTACAGCACCTTCTGTGAACTGAGAAGTTGGCCAGACTGCCCGCAGGGCTATTGCAACAGATGGTCCGGGGTCCTTTGGGGAAATCTTCAGAGTGGAGAAAAAAGAGAGAGCCTAAAATGAGAAACCATTTTTTCCCTGGGGGTGGGGGAGGAGAGGGGGAAGAAACAAGCCTAGAGTTGATGGGGTCTGAATACCTGCACCGCAGAGAAGTCAGCAAGGCCAGTGTTTCAGCTGGTGTCTTGAGGATGAACCAGGGAGCCCTTGTGCGTAGGACAATGATGTGGTGCCCTAGGTGCCTGTATATCTGCAGCCTCCCCTTTCGGTACCCACCGAGCTCCGTCCCTGCATGGCTTCCTTCCCCCCACCCTTCTGTTCATTCAACATTGCTTCCTATAAAACTGGCACCTTGCAAATAGAGCATTATCCACATTTCCAAGAATACCCTTCCAAGGCCTTTCTTCTGCCCATGTCTCTAACTCTTTAGGAGTCTAAGATCTCCCTTTGCAACACTCCCCCCCCCCCCAAGATCCTTGGTCACCCCTGCCCGGTTTTTTACCTTTGGTTGAATTCCCATCGCTGCGTTTTTCATTTTTTAAGAGGCTGGCATGATGCAAAAGCAGGTCTCGGGGATTTTCCTGAATGCCTTTGGGCACTATGGAAGCCCCAGAGATGTTTTAGGGGGGAAACGAACAAAGCAATAACCTGTCCATCATTTGTACCCAGTCGTCCTTCAAAATCGGTCCTGCGCTGCCCAAACCCAAAACTTCTTTTGTCCACTTTAAATCTTTCTAATCGTTGTACATAAGAGAACCACTGACAAGTGTATCCTTCTGCCACCAGATCTTCCCTTGATTTTATTTTACATTCTGCTGGGCAAAATTCTAGTGTGTCACAATAATTAGCCATTGGGGAGAACGAACCAAGGTTCCAGTTGCATCTTTCCGTCAGAAAGTAGAAAGTTAGAAAGCGTCCCACAATTTTCGGGCACTGCCTGGAATCAAACTTTTAACTTCTTGTGCAAAGCAAAGATTTGGCCACTGAGCGACCAGTCCCTTATTGTATTGGCCTGTGGGAAAGACCCTGGGAGTCAGGGCAACTGCCCAGGGAACAGCCAGATAAGAGACAGCTTAGCCTGTAGCTGCATAATGGGAAGAGAAAGAGGCTCAGAAGGGACCCTCCCTGGTTTCTCGGGCTGTAAAGGAGACGGGGGGCGGGGGGAAGAACTGTACTTTCAGACTTGCAAGATTCTGCCCATGTAGCTTTACAATAAGGTAGACTTAGCTCTTCTGGTTGTGTTTCCTGTCTGGTCTACCTAGCAAGGCTGACTCTTATGAACCTGGGCGGGGCCAAAAGGAGGAAGCACAGAGCTGTTTTTCCTTCAGATAACTGCCTGAAATCACACACACACCCAGCCCCTTGGAAGAGCCATGAGCATTCAGAAGCTGACTTTGTCATTATCCTTTCTTGGCATTGTGCTGCTGGGCTTGGGGTGTTGTGATCTGCTTTGCTGACTTCACACAAAGCAGGCAGTGCCTTCCTGCTGCATTTCTGCTGTGGACACTGCAGGATTTTGGGTGGGGTGGGGTTGGCAGTCTTAGCCAACAGCAAGCAAAGCCAGAGGCAGCAGAGTTACTAATATATTGGTATTAATATAATGAGATACTCTACAATATTACATTTTTAACCCAAAGCTGTGTGGGAGGGGGGAGCAGCAGGTTTTAAAAACTGTTGCTGTCCTGACTTAAGCAAAAAAGCATGCTGAGACAAGAAATTCGTCTCTAGTGTTTATTAACTGCTATAGTAGGCAGAAAGTCCTACCAAACTGAAGGAGTGTGGGAAACCCAGACAGATAAACCCCAAAACTCAAGGTGGGTCTGCTCTGGGTTTCTTTGAAGGACAGTTCAAAGCCTCTAAACTGCGCATGTGTTTTCCCCCCTGGATAGGGGCCCCCTCCTGCTCACCCTCCGTACTCATAACAGTTGCTCTTTCTCATATGGTGTGTTATGTGATGGGGACACCATTAGCAAAGGGATTCTGGGCCATCATGTCATGGGGCGAATTTAAGAAGACGTGAATGCTAGCTGTTTGCACATAGAGGGGAAGAGGCAGCATGGAGCAATGAATAGGGGGGTCAAAGTAGAGAGCCCTCTTTCTTTTGTCTTTCTCTGGAATGCTAATCATGGAATTGGATGGGCTATTAGAGGTCATCTAGTCCAACCCCCTGCTCAGGACAGGATCCACTAGCGCATCTCTGAAGCATCTCCTCCAGGCTTTGCTCAAAGCTCTCTAGTGAAGGTGCTCAGCCATCTTCTTTCCCAGTGAGTCAGCTTAACGTGCCTCGCAGGCTTGTTGTTGGAAAAGTTGCAGGTGAGGGCTTCTGGTCCAACAAGTTGAAATGCTTGGGTAAGAAAAGCAAACAAGTCTTTTATTTGGGTTGCTGCTGATGACGAGTTTAGAGTAATCTTTTGGCAACAAATGTCTCAATTTTAACATGCTGTTTGAACTCATTTGGCAGCTGATAAATTATGCTTCTTGAAATCTTTATACGCATGCTTCAGTCTCTGTTTTGGTACAGAGGTGTTAGCCTTACTCACCAGCGTTGGCTTTAAGCCAATGACTCAGTTGGCCAACAAAATCAAAACAAGGCTGTTTAGCTGCGGGGGGAGAACGTGGAATCTCTCTGTTCGGCTTTAGCAGATCAAGGTGGAGTGGTTGATTTTGTTTGTCGCCCGTGCAGGGATGAATTATGAATTATGGGCTTTCTTGCCACATTAAAGTAGACTCTGACCAGATTATAGCAAAGCCTTCTCCTCGCTTTCGTTATCACCTAGTTTTAATTTGCAAACAAACTTAAATCAAACGGCTTTCTCAAATCCTGTGCTGGGAGGGCGTGCAGTGTTTGGGTTATTTTGAAGCAGATCAGACTTGTTCAGAAGTGGGGAGAGCCAGAAAGATAAGGAATTGGAGGCATGCACCCCCACCAAATGTGTTTTCTGCCCTACCGTAGGCCCCAGAAGTCATTATGTCCCAACATTACGATGCCAAAGCTGATCTGTGGAGTATCGGAACGATTATCTACCAGTGCCTGACGGGAAAAGCACCTTTTCAGGTAAGCTGAAAAGTTTGTAGCTGTTAATTTGTCATGTGACTTCTGGAGTTTCTTGACTATCTTGCTGTTGCCCCTCCTTAAAAACAGTTTCCAGGCTGCATCGAATTTTGGCTTCTGACGGACACAGGACGGATTTTAATCAGGGTTTTTCAACGTTATCTTCCAACGTACTCAGCTCTTTAATTTCTCCTCCTGGGATAAAATTTCCGGTCCCTTAATCATCTTTGCTCCCTTCTTTGACCTGTCCCAGTTGCATGTGTCCTGAAAGTGGGGCACCCCCAATGGGACAGGGAACCAACGTAGGGGGCGAACGGTGACGTACCTGTAATTTGGAAAGCCTGCTTTGGTTGACAAGGCCTGAAATTGTATTGGTGGCTTGCAAGCCAAGAATTGGAGTGACGGGAAGGCACCGCCAATGTTCAGCCCTGTTGGAAAACAGCTGTGGGCAATTTCCAGTCCATATACACCCACAATTAACTCCCTGTATCCAGATGAGAGCAAGCGCACATGCACTCAGTTCAGCCAGCAAAAAATAAAAATAAAAACAGAACTTGGCGATAAGCTGAAGTCTGTAAGCTGCCCGGAGTCACCGTGTGTGAGTTGGGTGGCCTTATAAATCTGTTTAATAAATAAATAAGCAAGCATCCAAAACATTTAACTGGCAAAGATGGGAGAAAACAGATAAAAAGAGGAAGAAAGAGAGAGAGATCTGAGCAACAGGCAAGAATTTACATGATTTATATCTATTTATATCTCTCAAAAGGCACAGAGCCTTTTAGGGCTGCTGGAAACCGTAATGGTTTAGCATAGACCACTGTTTCTCAAACCTGGCCACCTGAGGCTGTGTGGACTTCAACTCCCAGAATTCTGGGAGTTGAAGTCCACACATCTCCAAGCTGCCCAGGTTGAGAAACACTGGCGTAGACTGTCCTAAGGAGAACAGCCTTTGGCTGTTCCAGCTTTAACCTTTGGATGTATGTAACAGCAGCACAATGGAGATGAAAAGTAGGACACCAGGTGATCCCTCCGTTCTGCACAATGGAAGGGATAATTTGGCGAATAGAGACGACAGTTCCAGCAAAGGAGGAAGGAAAAATGGGTGCATTTGAATGAATGAGATAGGAAGTGTTGTCTTTTTCAAGCCTGGAGAAGAGGATAGCATCTCTGTGAGCTGTGAAGATATCTCTCTGTGTACCTGAGGATTTGCCTCTTACAATGTGAAAGTTTTAACACTTCCTGACTCTTCCTTTTACTGCGTATATTCTTTTAATAGGTTGTTCCTTATATCTTTGGTTGCAGGAAGAGGAAGAGAATTTTGGGTAGGAGGTTAAGCAAACATTTTCTTGTGGTGATTTTAAGTAGCCGGAGGGTCTGAAGCCTGCTTGGTCCCCGGTGGAGATAACCAAAGGTCCTTAAAGGTCTTCCTGAATAAATATTCCAAGGAAGAACCGGTCGAGTGTGTTTTTGTGTAAACATTTCAGCTGTTTCTAGACTGTTCTGCTCCAAGACCCTTTGGTCGACTGAATTGTGTTAAAAGTGATGGCTCAGTTTATTCCTAAAACCCTCTGATCCAATTTGTAGAAGTGGGAGAACCAGATTCCAGTTTAACCTTGTTAGCTCTTTCTGATGCCTGATGATTGCCTGGGACAGGTGGTCACCATCTTCACTTGTCCATGGTTTTAAGGTGTAGCATTTCCAAGGATAGTCTAAGAGTTACTTGGATCTCATCCATCCACCCTTCTTGGTTGTCCTCCCATTTTGGCTTAGCACGTAGATGTTTCTGAGTTGAATTTGCCTTCTAGGAAGGCCATTGACAAATGGGACAACCGAGATGATAAGAGGCTGTAAGGAAAAACCGGTAAGGGACAGTTGGAAGCATTGGATACGTTTAGCGTGGAGTAGAGAAGGCTTCAAGGAAACACAACAGCTGTCCTCAAGTATCTGAAGGACTGTTGTGTAGATGAGGCTGAATTATTCAGAGTTGTTCCACCTCAGGACAAGAAACAAAGAATGTGGCCTTCACTGAAGGTGTTTAAATCAGGTGGGTGGCTTTTGAAGATGCTGTGATACTGTAGTGGATTTCTATCCTGGGCAAGGGGTTGGGCTAAATGGTTGCCAATCTCCCTTCCAACTCTTATATTCTGAGGTTTTATGAAATCCTGGTTTATGGCTTTGCATATTGTGTGAGTTCATCTAATTGTGGCTTAATACTGTGGCCCTCAGTCTTTGTGGCCAACTGACCTGTTTTAGTGCAGCATTTGAGATCTCCAGTGGCCTCTCTGGTTGATGCTTGTCACACGTCCACCCAGCAGCTGTGTGTGTAAACTCCTCTGAGCATTTGGACAAGCTCCAGGTTCACTTAGTATTTTCTTATGGTTACTATTTGTAGAGGCTGAATTCATCGTTGGAGTAACCTGTCTTGATGACATTTAGATTCTTCCTTGAATACAAAGATAAAATCTCCTTTGAGTCAAGTTGGCTCCTTGGGTCTTCATGGACATGTCCATCTAGTTTTTTTCGTAAGAGTATGAAGTAGTCACGGTGGACCTCTTCTATGACTTTTTTGGGACAACCCTGAGATTTTTCTGGTGTTCTTCTTTCCAAGTACCAATCAAGACCAACCATGCTTAATCAGTCCGTGCTTGACTTTGGCATTGTTACCTATACCACCTGCAGGAGCCAAAGGCCGTGGGCCAAATATCCTTATCCATTTTGGTTGAGCAGGGAGAGGTGAATGGAGGTGGAATGCTGATTAGATAAAATGGTGAATATTAGAAAGCTATCAAAATGCAGAAATGGCTGCCCTCCAGGAAGCTGGGCTAAAGATCTCAAATGGGAGAAGAGGGGAAAAATTCAAAATAGTCAGATTTGCATATATTGCCTTCAGGCATTTAACGTTATGTAAATGTGGCATCCACAGGAGGGCTTTTGAAAGAATGACTAATTCCAGGAGACTAAAAGCAAATAAAAGTTTGCATAAAGTTGTGCAGAAGGCAGCCAACTGAGTGTCTCGTTCCTGAAGGATGCAGTAATTCTAATAGGTTTATTTTAATAAGTTTTCTTTTTTTCTTTTAACGGTATTCTTAGTTCCCCAGTGAATATGTCACGGAACCAGTGAAAACAGTGAATGCAAACATTCCATAAAAGTCAATTTTAAACAGCAGCCAGAAAAACAACAACAACAACAACAACAACAAACCAGTTTGTGGAGGTCGTTTTGTTGTTTATTCATTCAGTTGCTTCCGACTCTTTAGGGCCAAAATGCTATTCTATTAGAAAGTCATGATTGCAAGCAAGGAAGGGATGGTAGATACTCTCTACCTTCAGCTTATGTGATTTATAAACTTGCTGGAGTTTTATTTTCTGGCCAGCTTTGTGGGAACTGTTGGTTTCTCTCTCTCTCTCCGTTTGCAATCTTCAGTGCTCCATTTCGAAAGAATTATTTTGAGCGAGCGTTCCCCAGCTTCCCAACCATCAATAGCCTTCGCTGTTCCCTTCCCAGTTGCCTCTCAATTCTACCCCTTCTAGGGCCAGAGCATCTAGTGGCAGGACTACAGGAGAGGACCTTCTCAAAGATGTCTTGGGCTACTTATTAGTAAAGTAGATTGCTGTTTCTTTAGAAAGACCAAGCGAGGGCTTTCTACTATAAACAGTAAATAGCAACAATGGCAGTGGTACATCTACATTCTGGCCACATGATTTGTTTTCACTGGCTTGGATATCAAAGCCATGGCTTGTTGAATAAACCATGATGCCTGGATGAGATGAGAGGCCTCCTCTGTGGTGGTCCTTAGTCTTTGGAACTCTTGATTCCCAAAGATCCATAAAGTTCCCTCCTTTATGGATTTTAGAAGATCTTTGAAGAGAGCTTACTTTCACCAGGACTTCAATGCTTGCTAATTTTTCTTGGCATCTGCCTTGGGTAGAATTGACTGATTATTTTAGTTGTTCTTTATAGTTGTTGCTTTTATAATGTGAAGGCATTGTGACTCTTCCCCCCACCCCTTAAGTCTTTTGAGTTGGATGGGCTCTGAAAACGAATAAATAAAACGATGGTTTACAAGCGGTGCGCTCAGCCCAAACCAGGCAGGCCATCATGGCTTAGAAAAAGACCCAAGAGATTTGAACGCTGATTATTATAAATAGAACCCACATTTGATACTCAGCGGCTGTTGGCATTTTTCATAATGGTTTTCTAGATTTTCTACCGTAAAAATCAGAAATTGTGGAATCTTGGGTGCCTGGGTCCTTGTCTCACGTCCAGCCTGTAGGAGAGGAACCTCATGTTTAATTGTGCAAAAAGCCAACTGTAAACACATCTCTGTTATATCTGTGCATGTCTGTGGAAGCCATGAGTTTCCTGTGTTTTGCTCACCAATGCTCTTTATGCTGCTGGCTCAGCAGTTCTGCTCAGCCAAGTTGGGTATATATTTTGGGTCTGGCAGAAGCGGGAGACGTTATAAATGCTCCAGCTCCCTTTGCCCAACCTGGCTGCCCTCCAGGTATGCTGGAAATGGGGTTCTCAGAAATCTCCACCAGCTTGGCCAAAGGTTGCTCAGAAATCCTGGGACCAACCAAGGTGTCACAATGAGGAAGATTTGATGAGTGAAGAGGAAGGATTTGTTCTGTGGTCCTCCAGGGTTCATGAATTCAGAAGCTGCAGTGCTACCCTCTCTGATCCTGTCCGTGTAATTTGTTATGACTATTTTGGACCATGCTGAGTAAACCAATGGAGGCTGGATTTGTCTGCTATGTGAAATTATAATCCATGATCTACCAGCACTGTGTTCACCCCAACCTAGCTTGACTGTGATGGGTGGGTGTAATTTATGATTCATGATCATGTGATGGAAAGAATCTCTTTCTCCAAGGATCATGGATATTTTATGACTGGATCAGCCACAATAGCAGACATTTTGGGGTGAGTCATTCTGGCATGCTCTCCACATTTCAGTTGTGCAGATTGCAGATTTGGCCAAATGAAAAGTAGAACCTGGCTTGCCCTGGTTTGTGGGTAAACTGCAACTGGTTGGCTGCTTACGTTGCGTTACGCAAGCTGCATGTTGTGCCCAGATAGCCCAGCAGGATGTGCAAAGTTGGTGCAAAACCTGAGTTACCAAATGACAAGTTGAAGATTAGTGCTCAGCCTGGTTTGCCTTCTTGGGATATAGCGGTAGAGTCCAGAGGTGAAAGTCTGCACATTGGAGAAGCCTGAGGCTTCTTCCTGTCTCTGAGGAGCTTCTAGACCAGTGTACTTTCAAACCTGGGAGCTTTAAAATGGGTGGACCTCAACTCCCAGAATTCCCCAGCTGTCATGGATGGACCTCAACTCCCAAAATTCCCTAGCTGGCATAGGTGGACCTCAAGTCCCAGATTTCCCCAGCTGGCATGGGTGGATCTCAACTCCCAGAATTCCCCAGCCAGCATGCCGGCTAGGGAATTCTGGGAGTTGAGGTCCACCCATCTTAAAGTTGCCAAGTTTGAAAAACACTATCTAGACTTTGGACTAGTTCCTTCCTCCACTTTTGGTCTCTTGGCTGGGCTTCTTCGCCTGCCTGTTTCTAAAGCTCTCTGCGTCCTCCTGCTTTTGCTGCCTTTTTATTTGGGGAACAGATTCCAGACTGAATAGCGAAGGAGAGCTGATCTGGTAGATGCAGCCTTCTCCAAACAGGTGAGAGATGCCGATGTTTCTGGAATCTGTTCTTTGACCCAGTTTCGATGCCAAAGGAGGAGGGGAGACACCGAGCTCTCCCCAGTTTGCCCCCAAAAGATTGTTCCATCCTCTCCTTCCTCTTCACGTGTTGCAAATGGTTGTTTTTTTTAAATTATTATTATTTTTAAAACAGTCGCCAGCGGTGCACACGTAACTAAAAAGGCAGGGTGTGTGCCTTTCTAAAATAAACATAAGCACAGCTATTAAGATGATGAGGCCTGTTTTGGCATCCGTCTTGATCTTTTCTCAAAATGTGGCTCAACAGAGGTGAACTGCATCTGCAAGTACAAAGCTTCATGCTGAGGACCAGCAGACTAGAGAATAATCTCTTATAAGGGCTATCATAAAATATGTTGTTAATAGTACAAGGACTATGAAAGCCAGTTTGGTGCCGTGGTGAAGGCACCAGGCTAGAAACTGGGAGGCTGTGAATTCTAGTCCTGCCTTGGGCACAAAGCCAGCTGGGGGACCTTGGGCCAGTCCATCCCTCTCAGCCCTAGGAAAGAGGTACCAGCAAAACCATTTCTGAAAATGTTGCCAAGAAAATTTCAGGGACTTGTCCAGGGAGTCGCCAGGAGGCTACACTGACTCGAAGGCGCGCACACACACACACACAATTCAGAGTGGCACATTCAAGGAGGCTTGAAACCTTTTCGTAGAGATTAGGGTTGAGGGAGAGAGACAGTTTGGTGCCATGGTTAAGGCACCAGGCTAGAGACCAGGAGACCGTGAGTTCTAGTCCTAAGCCAACTGGGTGACCTTGGGCTGGTCACTCCCTCTCAGCCCTAGGAAGGAGGCAATGGCAAACCACTTCTGAAAACTTGCCAAGATAACTTCAGGGACTTGTTCAGGCAGTCGCCAAGAGTCAACACTGACTCAAAAGGCGTGTGCGTGCACACACACACACACACACACACACACATATAGACTAGAGAATAAGCTATTAATGGGTCTTGCCCACTTTGGATTCAGTTCGGCAGAGGGCTTTGGGAAATGCAGGAGCGCTTCCAAATATTACATTCAATATTGCAAACAGTGGTCATTGCAAACAGAGTGGCTTTCCCAAGGCCCGCCATTTTGTTCCCACCCAGCTGGTGCTTAGGATTTGGTGGAGACCAAACACACCAATGCCAATAACATGGCATGGGACCAGGCTACCTGAGGGACTGTCTCATCCCCATCACATCTGCCTGCCCCACCCAGTCGTGCAGAGAGGGCATGCTGCGGACCCCGTCTGTAAGAGAATTCCATCTGGTGGGGTCCAGGAGGTGGGCCTTCTCTGCAGTAGCACCCGCCCTCTGGAACATTGTGCCCCCAGAGGTGAGATTAGCCCCATCGCTCCTGGCCTTCTGGAGGAATTTGAAGACCTGGCTCTGCCACTGGGCTTGGGGCAGGGAGGAGAATAGTCATGCTTGGGGTTGGCCAGTGCCTTGAAATGCCCCTCCTATGCAAGGACTGAATGAGATCGCAGCCATTGGGATTTTACTGTATTTGGTAGCTCTGTGAAATTGTTTTATAGTGCACTTTTATATTGGAATTTTATTATGTATTTATTGTTTTTTTGATCATTTTGTTGTAAACCGCCCAGAGTCCCTCCAGTGGGAGGAGATGGGCAGTGATAAATTTGATAAATAAATAATAAACCAACAAACATGGGGCGGGGGTGAAGGCCCACCACCACCCCATTTCACTCCCCCCAAATCCCCCTGGGAGCATGCCCCAAAGCCCGCTGATGGGCACTTGGAGGGGGTGGGGCCACTTCTGGCGCCACGGCGCCTGCGCTCAAGACCTGGTGTCGCAACCAAGTGGTGGGTTGGTGCCCAACGTTGCTGACCCTCTCCTTTCCCTCCCTCTGCAGGCGAGCAGTCCTCAAGACCTGCGTCTCTTCTACGAGAAAAACAAGACACTCGTGCCAAAGTGAGTCTTCTGCGGGGACGGCCTTTTCTCTCCCGCCCCTCTGCCCCCCTCCACCGCCTGTTCCTTGTTGTGTTCTGTATCTCCACCTGTCCCCTCATGTGCTTTGCCGGCGAGTTTAGCAAGAACTTGGCAACTTGCCTTTTCTGCTCTCTAGCTAGGAATGACGGATCTCAGCAACCGGCACGCCAGCTCAGTTACCCCGTCTGACCTCGCCTGGTCTAATTAGTTTAAGCGGCAGGGTGGGGAGAAAAGGAGGAACGTTGGCCAGCTAGGACCCAAAATCTTGGCCAGATCAAGTCATTTCAGCCAAGGGTAACGAGTTCCTTGGCTTTTATTTTCCTTCCTTCCCACCCACCCCAAAATAAAAATGAAACAAGCAAGCATTCCAAGTTCCCAAGGTCACATTTTACTGGGCTCACCTTATTTTTTTAATAGTAATTTTATTTAAAAATTACAGTTAATTTAATGTGATGACAATTCAAAACGATTAAAAACTGAAAAAGGGAAAATGGAAAGAAGAGAAAAAACAAAGAAAAATAGAAAAGGGAGAAGAAAATACAGTAAAGAAATGTGTAAAGAAATGACTTCCCCCTTCATCACAACAAGGACAAACAATTTTGGTAACTTATCACCTTCTCTTAAGATGCAACAGTTATCTCTTCTTCCCATATCACTTATCTATAGACAAATCCTTAAAGCAGTGTTTCTCAACCTTGGCTACTTTAAGATGCAAGGACTTCAACTCCCAGAATTCCCCAGCCAGCTATGCTTGAGAAAAAAACACTACAGGGTTAAGGTAGAGAAACCCCAACCAGGAAAAAGGTGTTTCTCCGTGGTCTGAACATGGAGAACAGAAAGGCAATTGATGGCCATCTGCATTGCCATCGTTCGGAGATTCGTGGGTCTGTGACAGTGGGGAATTCTGGGAGTTGAAGTCCACCCGTCTTAAAGTGGCCAAGCTTGAGAAACACTGGTCTGTGATATCCCTTCTCTCCAACTGTCAATGTAATCCCCTCTTGTTTCTTCTGCCAGTGTTGGGCCTGGCTGGCAGCCGTGTTGCCGCCCTCCGTGTTCTAGGAATCACCGAATGGCTTTCCTAGAAATCCAGGAGGGTTTTGGGAAGATGCTGCCAAGGATGTGTGAGAGTGCTTCTGTTTTGCATTCAGCGCTGGGGGGGGGGAGTTTGCTTACCCTGTGGTTCCCAACTCTGCCTCTCTTGGATTTGAGGGCCCCGCAAGAGAGGGAGGGGGACTGAAAAACCAGGGGAGATCCACACCCCGAACTATTGCCCCGGCAAGCAGTTAACCACTGTGATTTGTGAACTGCAGGAGGCGGCTTTTTGGAGTAGGTTGGTTTGGAAGTCTGAAAGACCGGCTGCTATGGTGCTGTTACTTAATTGGACTTTTCTGAGCAGGCAAATTACGCGGCAAATGCCTCACTGCCTGGATTTGTCTGGGCAGGAATTTTAATTGATCCTGCCAGCCAGCCCTCCCTTCCTTTCCCTCTCTTCTCCTCCCTACCTCCCTCCCTTCCTGTCCCTCTTCTCTCCTCTCCTCTCCTCCCCTCCCTCCCCTCCCCTTCCTTCTTTCTTTCCTTCCTTCCTTCGTTCCTTCCTTTCCTCCTCCTCCTTCTGCTCTCCTTCCTCCCATCCTCCCTTCTTTGTATTCTATTTATTAGTTCAAAGCATTTATTCATTTATCAAATTTGTCACCGCCCATCTCCTCCGACTCTGGGCGGTTTACAACACAGAATAAATATACAATAAAAACTCAAATAAAAACACAGTAAAATTCCAATAAAATCCCCTTAAAAACCAAAACAATTTCTTAACTACCCCAGCTCAAAGTATATCTTGTTGAACAAGATTGGGCGGTGGATAAATTTAGTAAATAAATAATAATAATAGAATATAGCTGCCCAACCCACATAAATGACTCTGGGCGCCGTACAAAGTCAAAAACACAAAACCAACACAAACAACAGCCAAAGCCATCACCCCCAAAAGGTTAAAACAATGAAAACAATGAAAACCACAGAAGCCACAATCCACTGGAGAGCAGTCAGTTTCACTAACCATACAGCCCACTTGCAGGCTCCACGCTGCCCCGTGTCCTCGCTTGCTTTTCTTTTCCTTGCAGTCAAAACTGCATTAGGGGAAATGGGGCAGTCAAAAAGTCCAGGATCATGTGCAAAAAAAATACCCTAAGATTTCTCAGCCATGCAACCCACCATATCAGAGACGGAGCTCTAAAATGCTAACAAATAAAAGCCACCACCGGACCAGAACTCTTAAGTTTCTCTCCACCACCAGCAAAAGGTAGCTGCCCCGTTGGAAGTGTTTGGATTACAGCCTGATTATAATTACACTGACCCTATTTTCTTGGAAAAAATAAAGGACAAACCTGAAAAGGGGGCAAATCTGAAAGAGGTTCATAAGGAGATACAGGTAGTAGTCCTCGACATACGACCACAGTTGGGACCAGAATTTCCATTGTAAGTCATTGTGGTTGTAAGTTGAGTCACCATGTGACCGGACCCAATTTTACAACCATTTTTATGGCGGTGGTTAAGCGAATCCAGCTTCCCCAATGGGCATTTTTTGCCGCAAAGTGGCAAAAAAGTCGCAAAACGTGATCATGTGACCAGAGAGCACTGCAACCGGTTGTAAGTGCAAGATGGTTGCCAAGCGCCCGAAACGTGATTGTGTGACCGTGGGGGGTGGGGTAGTGCGACATTTTGTGATGCTCAGAAGTGTTTTACAGACCATAAAGTGCCCATTCCAAGGCCGTCATAACTTCGGACTGTCATGAAACGAACGGCTGTAAGTCGAGGACTACCTGTAAATATAAAAAAAGTAATTGTTGCTGTTTATAACTTTGCTTTACAAAGGAAAATTCAGCAAGGAAATAAAGAAATTAAATCCATCTAAAGGGCAGCTTTGTGAAATAAAGGCCTGTCCTTTATAATAAAGGACGTATGGTCCCTGCAATTAAATTTTTTTTTAAAAAGGCCTCTAAAAATCCATTTTATTTCCTGGCTGCTGCATCAAACCAGTGGGGAGGCGTAGGGCAGAAAAGAATGGCGTCCCTTGCTTTGCTAGGCCTAATGGCACCATATCCTGCCTAAGTGTTGCCCAACGGTGGTGCTTTTATTCATTCTTTTTAAAACTTTTGTTTGTGTGTTTGTTTCAAGCATCCCGAGGGAAACTTCGGCCCATTTGAGACAACTGCTGTCAGGGCTGTTGCAACGAAATCACAAAGACCGCATGGATTTTGGTAAGAAGCATTTTGACTTTTGACCGCTTGGGTCCAGATGGGGAAACCTGGAAGGCCGACTTCTTTTATGCTGCTTTCTTTTCCCTTTGAAAACAAACTGGAATCACATCATGAATCCAGCTCCTGATTGAGAACGAGGTTTCTAAAAAAAATCTGGATTTCGGTTTCCTTTTTTGTTTTTAAACATTGCAATGTTGTAAATAATGATGCATATTATTTCAACGCAGATTTCAATGCAGCAATGCTTATATGATTGGATTAAACATGATTCGCATTCTCTTATTTGAAAAACTTAAGAGTATTGAAAATAAAAAGAGAAGAATAAATGTTCTTTCAGTATTAATCGCCATTTAGGATGCCAATGTTATAAGCACAACTGCCCAGAGTCCCTCTTCTGGGGGTGATGGAGGGTAATAAAATTTGAACAATAAATAAATAAGATCGTTTAGCTTTTCATCCAAAGCTGAGTTTATGATAAAAAGGAAAGGACCACTGCAATTCACATCAAAGTATTAGTTATATGATCAATAGTTTCAGTCTTGAACTAATTACTTAATATTAAGATCTTCATTATATTGTTACTTTGTCTGTGTGTGTGTGTTGATAAAAGAAAATAAAAAATAGATGAAGCAAGTTTAACAAATGTTAAAATATCTAAAAAAGGGCGGGAATAATAATAATTAAAAAGAAAAGAGAATGATTTTTGGGGGGAAGATAGGCCTTTTCCAGAATTTAATATCCCAAGAGTTAATACAAGCTGCTGCATTGTCCAGACTTGGCCATAACTGAAATTTGACTCAACCGCAAGTGATTTTAATTCTTGTTCATTTTTGTAGACGAATTTTTCCACCACCCTTTCTTGGATGCCAGTGCCTCTATGAAAAAATGTAAGTTTCTTTCCTTTTTTTCTGTGTTGATACATGCATGTGCGGCATCCAGGTGCGCATGTAGCCAAGCCAGCAGTGGGAGTTTAAATATTCATTTCTAGTTTTTCCCCTTCAGGCTGCATTTAAGTGTTTAAGGGGCAAGAGCTGTATCCAATCCACTAATACAGTACTTCCTAGAGAAGATTTTGCTTTCTATGGATTGGAAAGCTGGCTATTATTAGGACTAAATTCTATCTCTTGCATTTGAAAGCTCAAGATAAAAACAATTCCTTTCAAGCTCCTAGTTTATGAGCAGACAGACCCCCTGTGTTCAGATTTTCCAGTTATAGATCTACTTATGGGTCAACTGATGCCAGATCTCACCTTCTTAAATTGTGGGGAAGAACCCTTTCATTTATGATAGTCAATGGCATCTGGGTCTCCTGATGAATGGGCGCATAGATCCTCCTTTCCATGCTCTAAAACCTGATGATCTTATTATCTACCCAGAATATTTATTTATTTATTATTTTCTATCCCGCCTTCATTGTTTTCATAAATAACTCAAGGCGGCCAACATACCTAATACTCCTTCCTCCTCCTCTTTTCCCCACAACAATAACCCTGTGAGGTGAGTTGGGCTGAGAGAGAGTGACTGGCCTAAGGCCATCCAGCCGGCTTTCTGGCCTAAGGCGGGACTAGAACTCCCGGTCTCCTGGTTTCTCGCCTGGTGCCTTAACCACTAGAAAGCTTTCCTGCCGTACCTTTAAAATCAGGTCATGGAAGCAGTGGATTAATTTCATGCAATTTTACATTGGCCATGTTGTCCTTGAAGCATGCTTTAGGCTAATTCTTTTATTTATAGTTGGAGTTTCTACCTTTTCACTACCTTTTTCTCACCTGGGCCTGTCGTAATGGATGATAAGGTATGCTTAAAAGGGACAGAAATTCACTTGCTGGAGGGAGATGCAAAATCGCGGATGTGCAGCAAAACGGTTTTTCAGAACTGGAAGGAGATAAGAGGCACTCACTTCTAGGAAGGAGAAATACCCATGGCATCTGTGAGGTTTCCTCATCAAGGGCGTGCTGGTAAATACGTTTTTAACAAACAAGCTGAGTTGTGCCTCTGGAACGTGTTGCAAGCCAAATTCTCTTGGTCTCCTGCTTCATGCATCCAAGAGGAGAAATGGTGCTCTTTCTACTAAAAAGTCACCTTTGTAGAATATGCAGTGGCCAGGTTCACACATCACACAGAGTCATGGTGTGATTTGCTTCATCTCAGCTTAGCGTGTTGTATGAGATTTGGAAATCACACTGAAGCGTATGTGTACCCAATTAATACACTTAACGGCCACAATTGAGACTGGAATTTTGGTTGCTAAGCAAAGCAGTCATTAAGCCGATTGGCCCGATTTTACCATCTTTTTTTGCAGCGGCCATTAGGCGAATCATCGCAGTCGCTAAGCAAACCATGTGGTTGTTCAGCGAATCACGCGGTTCCCCATTGATTTTGCTTGCCAGAAGCCAGCTGGGAAAGTCGAAAATTGTGATCCCGTGACAATGGGATGCTGCAACAGCCATAAATGTGAACCAGTCGCCAAGCACCAAATTGTGATCACGTGACCATGGGGACTCTGTGACGGTTGAAAGTTGTTTTTTTTTCAAAACTGTCATAAGTCTGAACTGTCAGTAAAGAAATGGTCATTAAGTGAGGACTACCTGTAGTGGTTGATTAAGTAAACCGTAGCTTAGTGTGATGTGAGAACTCCATCCAACGTTGAGTGGTCCAACCTATTCCAACTTTCGGCTCTCAAGAGGGTGAAGAAAGACAATTTTTCATACCCACCCAGCAGGGGCATAGAGGTTATGTGGTCCAAAGTTTGAGACAGGCTGCGCTCAATTCGAACAGTAGATCAGTTTGGGATACTGCTTGATATGTCCAGTTTCAGGATTCAGTTCTTATGAACTGAGTGGCATTCTGGGTTATTCTCTTACCTAGACACTGAATTCGCATAACATGGCCTAATCCCCTTCTGCTTGTCACCGCATTTATTTTTGGTTTAGCATGACATAGAAACCCTTCTCCCAAAGACATCATAGTTTCTGGCCAGAAACCCTCATTTGAAACCATGGTTTGTTGGTTTGGGGATAGGCATTGGTTTCTATGGGAATGCAGGTGCATTAATAGATTTATAAATAAACACTGTAAATACTCAATTGAATTAATTAAATAGGAAATTAAATGCTACAGTTTGGTTTACAAATGAAAAGATACAAATCAGGAATCGGCTGGGTAAGGTTTATTGATTTTATTTTTGCGGATTTGTTTGGGTAATCTTTCTGCCGCCCCAATCCTCACGGATTCCAGGGGGTTTACGAGTACTAAAGTTTGCTCAACTTCCCCATTTTTACTGGCTTGTTTGACAAACTGTGGTTCAAACAGAGCCTTGGATCAACATTCCAATTGCAGCCAGCGGGAGATATTGGTGGGGAGTAATAAGACAATTCTGTTGTATTTTTTGCTTTCATTTCGACTGGGGCTTCTAAGCTGCCTTCCTTCAATGGGTCTTGATAAGAGGGAGTTTTTAAGGGTGTTAGATACTTCTAGGAAAATCACGGTTGTAAAGCAGGAGTTTAGAATGCCTCCTGTATCTTCATTTGTTTCAATATTGAACCCCTTCATCCTTAACTGCACTCAGGTGTCACTCCCGCAGGCAGAAAAAGGTTCTCCTGGTTTAGGGCTGCCTCCAAGCCTTCTCGGTCCTTACCTTCAACAGCAGGAACCCCCTGGGGTTGTGGGCCAGAGAAAGGCGGTCACGCTCCAAAACGGAAAGGATGCTCCCATTTCAAGGGCGTTCAAAGACTAGCAGAAACTCCTGCCACAATGGTTCTTGTATCATGGACAAGGCTTTTGACCAAACCCGAGCCATTTGTTGGCCAAGAAGGATCTTCTCAACCTTGGCCTTCCTTGCCAACAGCCCGGCAGCCACCCCAAACAGAGCCACCATCTGCGCCCATCCTGTGGCGGCCGAACCAGCAGGGATCTTCACACAAGCCGGAAAGGATCTTCTTGACTTGGCCTCCATTCCCTTCATTGCCAACTGCATCAGAGAAGCTACGGGACACCACTCCGCTAAAGGCACAAATGCGAACCCTCAACCACCAGAAACAGATTCTCACGATCCAGCCACTTTCTCCTGCATCATCAGCCCAAATGCCTTGGGACACCAGGCCCCGAAAATGTCAGCACCAGCAAGTATTGGTGGCACCACTGCTTCCTAGGTCACGTCCATCCCATTTCTGGATTTAAATTGGGAGTCAAAGTCATACTGGCACAGCTGCTCTGCCCCTGTCATGCTAGAAGGGAGTGATGCTACAGTGCAAAATACAGGAGAAAGAAGGTTTTTCATCTCCATCTTTCAGGAGTGAGTTATGACAGCGATGTGGACTGACCAGAAGACAGTCGTAAGCTACACACACTTTGCTAATTAGGGCACTGATGAGGAAATCAGCGCTCTTCACTGAATTGTGAGAACAGCTCACCGAGTAACTACTGTTCGGAAGTCCTTGGGAGGGGAAAGACTATGTGTCCACTTGTAAACCTGACCTCTTGGGAAGTGGTCAGGCTTGGGTGTTGGAGAGAACAATTTCAAGAAAGAAAGGTGTTTGGAATTTTAGATCCTTGGAGGTACCGTTGAATAGTGACCGTGACTGAACAAATGGACCAGGTCAACACATCTTCTCAATGACCTCCTGCAGATGTGTCTTGGAGCACTTGATTCTCCAAAGCTGCTTCTGGGGAGAAGATTTGTGCATTTTCTTCATGGCATTTGAGGTGCCTCTGAGGAGCAGGGCATTGACGTTCTGAAGATCTCCAGCTAGAAAGCAGTTAGAATGTGGAGGAGATCTTGGGTGATGTACTTGGAGAAGATGATACAAGTCAGGACAGACCCTTAGAATCTCCAGCTACAGAACAGAGAGCATCATCTGTATGGTGGTCACCCACCAAAACATCATTTCTCACCTATGTAACCTTGTAACTCTCATCTTTTAGTTTACCTACCTAATAATGCAGGGGTGGAGATCTTGATGTCCTCCAGGTATTGTTGGACTAGGGAAGCCCATATTCAAGTCCACCCTCAGCCATGGAAGCTCACCTGTGGAGCAATAATTCTGCCTCAGCCCAACCTACCTTGAAGGTAGTTGTTCTGGAGAAAAATCAGAGGAGGGAGAACTGTTTCTTGCCTTGAGATCTTAGAGCAGCCTTTTGACCCTGGGGGAACCCTTGAAATATATTTCAGGCGTTGGGAAACCCCTGCCCATTCAAGCCCAAATATAGACCAGAAGTTACAGAATTATTATATTCGTTTCATGGGTAGGCCTGTCTATGTGCATGAACAGTGTCCTTAAACTAAAAATAAAGAATGAAGCTTACCTCTTGAATGTGAAGTTGCTTGAATTTGAAATATTTTTTTAAATAAATCATGATCTCCCAGGGAACCCTGATAGGGACGTGGTGGCGCTGCGGGTTAAACCGCTGAGCTGCCGATCAGAAGGTCGGCGGTTCGAAACCGCGCGGCGGGGTGAGCTCCCGTTGCTAGTCCCAGCTCCTGCTCACCTAGCAGTTCGAAAACATGCAAATGTGAGTAGATCAATAGGTACTGCTCTGGCGGGAAGGTAACGGCGTTCCGTGTCGTCATGCTGGCCACATGACCCGGAAAATGTCTACGGACAACGCCGGCTCTAAGGCTTAGAAACGGAGATGAGCACCGCCCCCTAGAGTCGGACACGACTGGACTTTACGTCGAGGGAAACCTTTACCTTTACCTTTTACAGGGAACCCTGAGGGGCCTCTCACGGAATCCTAGGGTGCCACGGACCCCTGGTTGAGAAACCCTGGGTTAGAGGAATTATGGGATATAAATCAAATCAAATAAATGAGCAATAGTCAGGGATATATAGTCCAGCATATTGTCCTAACAGTCAGGAACCACGCTGAGACGTGGAGTAGGTCTCTAGTGTTTATTGCTGCTACATAAGGCAGAATCCTAACAAACTGACGAAGCGTGGGAAAACCCAGACAGATAAACCCCAAAAGCTAAGGCGGGTCTGATCTGTGTCTCTTTGAATGGCTGCCCAATTCCTCAGTGCTACGCATGCGTTTTCCCCCCTGGATAGAGGCCCCCTCCTGCTCACCATCAGTGCTCATGACACATATGAGGACCAGAGTTTTTTAACTCTAGCATTAAAATGTGAAAAATTTGTTAGCAAGTATCAGGACATCTTGCAAGATCTTCCTTTCAATTCTAAAATGTCCTCTCTCTCTCTGTGTGTGTGTTTTTTTTATTTGTTTTGCTAACTTTGACCCTGTTTTTTATATACATGTATATATATACTGTATATATATTTAAAAAGATACACTGTATTTTGTTTGTTTATTTGGCTGATAATTGTTTTTGTTATACATTTGTATATTTATGTATTTGTGTAAACTGAGCCCTGTATGTTTTAAATTCTAAAAGGAAAATAAAACAAAAGAGGAAAAAAAACATCTGATTTAGATGTGTTTTGATTCTGGAGCTGCATTTTGCTCCCTCCCCAAAGAAAAGGGGTAAGCTGGCCATGTGTCCTAAGAACTGATGGTGTGTTTTTTTTTTTAGGGAGTCTAGGAAAGGGGCATATGTCTATAAAGAAATGTGAGTTAAGTCCATGGCATGTTCTGGTCAACTTTTTGTAATTTTACCCATTCAGATCAGTGTTTTTCAAGTCAACAGAGTCTTGAGATTTATTTTTTTAGTAGATTCAAGGTGATGATAAGCTTTTGTGCACTACAGCCTGTCTGATTCTTTACCTAGAATGGTAGGGAAATTGTAACTTGTAAAGTCATTGGGAAATGAAATCCAAAGCTACAGATGCTGGTGATGACTTTATTAATGGTGCCTGTTCTCAAAACAGTTGTTAGGCGTGACACCAATATCCTTGCAGTAGTGAGCTTTCATTCCTGTGGTGTTAATATGTCTTAGGAAGCAGAGATGGATTATTTAAGAGTTCATAATGCTGGTTTTGCATGGAAATCTGTCTTCCAAGCTTTAAATGAAAGCTTTTAAGCTCTTTTGCCCTTGAAATGTATTTTCTTTTTCAAGTATACCATAATGGGGAACGACATTTGCCCCCATGTGCATGGGAAGCCTGCTTACAGGTTGTGCTTTCACGAGACCCTTGCGTGCTAAGCTTGGCTAGCATTCAACTTGGCTTGCAACTTAGGGTATCGTGGAAGCCCATTTGATTCATTCTTTTGCATGTAAGCTTTGAATTCACTCATCAGAAAACAGGCTGATTCAGTGACCCGAGTTAAAGGTGTCACGTGAAGATAGCCGTAGGGTTACACTCAAAATATGCACCCACCCATCCAGCTTATCTTTTGCCATGTAGTCCTCTCCAGACGTTGGCTCTGAATTCTAGACTTTGGGGTCTTCTCACATCTGGACAGACACTGCCTATATGATCCTTTTTAACCTGGAAATGCTGGAGAATGGACTTTGGGCAAAAGATGTCTTCTGATCCCTGGGTGAATCCCTCCTTATATTCAGTGTGAATTGGAGCATTGCTGTGTTCTTTCTCTGCACTGCTTCTAATGCAAACAACGCCTCCCTGTAATGGCATGTGGGAAAGACCTTGGGAGACAGAGTGAAGAGATGCTGCCTAAGGAACGGCCAGATAAGAGACAGCATAGCCCACAGCTGCATAACGAGAGGAGAGGGAGGCTCAGAAGGGACCCTCCCTCATTTCTCGAGCTGTGAAGGAGACAGTGGGAGATTTATACTTTCAGACTGTCAATGTAGCCTCACAATAAAGTAAGATTAGCTCATCTGGTCATGTTTCCTGTCTGGTCTACCTGGGAAGGCTGATTCCCCCCCGCTTTCCCCTTAGTGTTTTTCTCAAGCCCATCCATGCAGCATCAAATCTTAGAATCCCATCTTAGTGCGTTTCTCAGACCTGGTTATTGAAAACAACAATAACCAAAAACACTGCAGTGAATTGATTAAACATCAATCTCCAAGGATTTGGGGTGGGGGGGGAATTAAGCTAATTTTCTATCTTCAATGGAACATTACTTTGGGGGGAGGTCTAAAACTCATTTTCTTAGTTTTGGGTTAATAAGCCAAAGAACCGTATATTGACTGCTTTGCTAGGAAGCACAGAAGCAGAAGCTTGGCACTTGAGCAAATGAGCAGTTGGGTGAACGAAGGATTTAATTAATGGGCAGATCATGCTGTTTGTTCCTTAAAGGATTCTTGGCTTCAGATCAAAGAACGGTGGTCTCCAGTGGGTCAAGCCCCAGGCAAGGTCCATGCGGCTCATGTCTATTCCCCCCCATTTGATCATGCCCATTTTTGCCTGGAATTTACCTCCGATGTTCCTAATTTTCTGGAAGAGGTCTCTTGTCCTTCCTATTCTATTGACTTCTTCCACTTCCACGCATTGCTTGTTTAAAAAACCAGTGGTACAGCACTCTAATTCAAAATTCAGGAGTTATTCTATTTCTGTCCCTCTTCCATGTATGGGTTACCAGCTGATTGGATTAAAAACATTTGTATCCTGCCTCTGTGCCTCAAGCTAGAAGAAGAACTGGGATTGGTTGTTCCCAAGTTTCTGAAAGTTTTCTTTGCTTAGCAAATGAGGAATCTGTTTTTCTATCTCGTTCTCGGGCTGATTGAGAATGTCACGGAACACCTTTGGAACCTACTTTAGGACTACATGTTGATGGAAGGAGCTTGCTCCACTGTTTTGGAGTCTTCCTGGCTGCCCTTATTTTTCAGGCTGGAAAAAAATCCAAGCAAACACTTCCTTCCGGAAGCCAAGAGAAGCTGCTGGTGAATGGATTGTGCAGCAACATGACATTCACAAACACACTGTCTACCGCAGCCTATTGAAAAAGGGTTCATCCAGGGCAATTTATTTGCCTCCAATTGAATGTTGTTGTTTTTTAATCAGACCACATATTCAGCACAGCTTTAATTGGAATATTGGACTAGTAGCCATTGAGAGATACAAGCTTTCTAGACAAAGATACGGATAGCTCTAGCAATCAATCAACTACCAGCCAGGAACCAATCTGGTTGTATTTACCAGTTTACAGCATGATCTTAAAAATATGAGTTTCCGCATAAGTTTTAAAGTTGTGGGGGGGGGGAGATTCCAGGCATTTAAATGAAAATGAAGAAGGCAGGTGGGAGGGAGGTAAAATAAAGGTTTGGGTGAATGAAAGCGATCACCAGGTTTGGGGTGGAAATAAAAGCTGCCGCTGATGAGCCAGGGAGAACATTCTGCACTTGCCTTGCCGGTGCCCTGCCACACCCACACTGGCAGGGCAAGCTACTGTATATAAACAGGGAGCAAGCCACACACTCACTAGCACTGACGGTGTTACCTATGACAGTTGGGTCATGAAATGTCTGCAAGTCAACCACCAAGCTCAGAGAGCACCAAGGGCTCCAGAGTTCAGCCCCGAGCTACAGATATTCTCTTCTGTTTTTAGCTTTGTTGTTGACAGACTTGAAAAGGTGACCTTTGTTTTCCTTTACCCTCCTCCCCTACCTCTTTTCTACAGCTGCTTCTGTGCCAATGCCTTCTTATCCAAGCTCAGGTTCAGGGAGTTCCTCCAGCAGTTCTTCCACCTCCCACTTAGCGTCACCTCCCGTGAGTATACCGGATAATTCCCTCCCCCACAAATACTTCCTGGGCCCTTTGGGACTTGAGGGATGCTAAACTCACCCAGTTCTCTGTTTCCAGTGGCATTTTGATGGGCAGCAATGCGTAAGAAATTAGGATCAAGGTGACGGCTCCCAAATCATTCCCCTGTGGAAAAATAAAGAGAAGGGACTCTCAGCTGGCCATTTCCTAATTTTATTAAGAGCATTGTTAAGATCAGGTTTAATTAAAAACTTTAACTGTGTAGGAAGAAAGCCAGACCAGTTTGTGTGCTACGAGATGGGTCTTTTGTAAGGCATCCTGGGAGCAAATAGGACCCCACTTCTGCCACGTGTGTGTTATTTTTAAATTATTTTTGGTGGTGGCGGTGGTGGCATGTTTTTAGCCAAGTTCTTTGTATCTGAGTCTGTTTCGAGCAAAAGAGGTGGTTTTAAAAGAATGGGTTGGATTTTTAGTGGTTTTGGAGGGGGTGGGATTTTTCTTTCTTTGTCCCCGTGTTGTCCTCTGGATTGACTGGGGCAGCTGTTTTGAGAGAGCCCACACCACACACACATGACATTTCTAATGCACCCGGGGTGTATTAGTAGCTGGGGACCCTGCGGCAGAATGTTATGGGAATGCTTTTGACAATTAGCAAAGCATCTGGAAGACTGACAAAGGCTTCCTTTGCAAAGCTGTGTTTTCAATCTGGGCCTCCTCTCTTCCCCCGAGAAGTCCCTTGGTGAGATGCCTCATCATCTCCAGGAGAAGACTTCAGCCTCTCCCCCGCAGGGCTCCCCCGCTTTCCTCCACCGGTCAAAGGAATCAGCGGGAAGCAGCAGCAAAAATTCATCATGTGACACCGATGACTTTGTAATGGTGCCAGCCCAGTTTACAAGTAAGCTGAGTTTTATTCCAAAACCAGGGAGAGCTTGGGTGGAGCACCGGTGGCAGAGAAGTTTTGTAGTTTGGAGCACCAGAAGGAAAAAGTCCTCCTTTAATTAAGCCTTGGAAAAAAACAGCGGAGTTCATGGAACACCTTGATGTTTCAAAGTAAAAGATGGTTGATGACCAAGCTTGGGCAAACGACTTCTGTCCGCTGTTGGGCAAACTGAATTGTTGTAAATGTCCATGTTGAAGAGATGCGTGTTTTGTTGCACAGTCCTTCTGCCCTGCTGGGGACAGATGTGTGGCGCAATGCCTGCCTTGAACAAAACTTGGTTTTGCAAATTTAAGCTCCATCCTACGTCAGAGGCAACCATGCTCTCTTCTGCCCAGAAAGCAAACCAATCCTCCACACCAAACTACTGAAAAGGCTAACCCTAACAGCCCAGAGTCCCTCCTCTGGGGGGAGATGGGTGGTGATAAAATTTGATAAATAAATAAAAGGTTGCCAAATTTCCAGCAATGGCTATGCCTCGCAGAAGTTGTCGGTGCCCTGTGTTCATTGTCAGTTGTTTCAAGTTTCTGTATTTTAAACATCATACCTCTGTTGTATTGGTCTGGGGCCGTAAATAAATAAAGTAAGTTAACCATGCTGTTAGCTTCTTCAGCTCAAATTCAGCAGAGGCTACCCAGATCCTGAACACAGCCCTGTTAGATAGAAAGCTTGATTATATGCTAGGATAAAACCACTCTTAAGAAGTTGATTGCTGCCAACATAAAACAGAAACCCTTTTCCCCAGGGCAACTTAATTATTGTGTTGGTTTTTCCTATTTTTCCCACGGTTTGATGGATATTTAGCCTTCTGTTTCTCAGCCTCGGAGCTTAGTGACTATTAGCTGTTGACAGAAGCCTTACTTCTGCCCTGAAAAAGTCTGACTTACTGCATGTAGGTATTTGTGTGCCGTTTTGCAACGTGGATATGAAATGCACCTTTTTTTAAACCCCCCCCTCTTTTTTTTTTCTTTTGATTTTAGGTGATATAGCTGTGGAGGCTACTGCAGGGAAACCGATCCAGGACAGTCTGATGGGGAGCGGGTAAGGAGAAAAAAATAAAAACCCTTCTACTTTTCTTTTCAGTGTTTTTAATTGGAATGAGCAAAAGGTTAAGTGGCTCCTGGCTGTGGGGGGGTCTGCGTTCAGCTTCATCCAACACACCTTGGAGCAGTGTTGCAACCGAATAAATAAATAAATGCATAAATAACCAGATTAGTGCCCTTAAAATAAACAACGAAAGGAGGATTTCAACATTTAATAAAGATATAAATAGTATGAATATGTACTTCAGCCCTGAAATGCAAGCTCAAACCACAGAGGATTCTTCTGTGACTTCTGTGTGTAGGTAGTCCTCGCTTAACAACCATTTGTTTAGTGGTGGCTCGGACTTACGACGGTGCTGAAAAAACCAACTTATGACTGGTCCTCATACTTACGACTGTCGCAGCATCCTCACGGTCACGTGACTGCAATTTGGGTGCTTGGCAACCAGTTCGTATTTATGACCATCGCAGTGCCCCGTGATCACGTGATCGCCATTTTTTACTTTCCTGGCCGGCTTCTGGCAAGCAAAATCAGTGGGTACCGCATGATTTACTAAACGACCCCATGGTTCGCTTAATGCCCTTGGTGGTTCACTTAAAACCACACAAAGGTCGTAAAATCAGGTTGGATTCGCTTAATGGTCGCTTCACTTAGCAACCAAAATTCCAATACCAGTTGTGGTCGTTAAGCGAGGACTGCTTGTAGTCAGTGATCCATAGAGCAAGGACAATCGTGTTTTAACATCTGTCTTCCCAACCAAGTGTTCTCCAGATTCATTGGGACTTACAACTTCCAGAAGGCCTCAACTCTTTATGGAGTTGGCTGGTAACTATCATCTCCCTGGTATAAAGGCATTAGTGATTCCTATTTTTTCTGTACTTGCCTTTTGTAGGAGCTCCCTGGTGACTTCTGCAGATTTGGAAAGCCATGGAAGGACTCCTTCTCCTTCCCCTCCATACAGCAGTTCTCCTAGCCCATCTGGGTAAGACAAAATCTGGGCAGGAGAGATGGTATTCCTCACCCTCCCTATGAAAACGAGATGGGCCATGCCCTGGTTTGTGCATCCCACTGTGCTAGCACTGGATATCACATCCAGACGGCCTTTCCCAGTTCTCCCTCTTGTCTGCGGCCAGAGAAGTTGGAAGGAGGAGAAATACGTGACTTTCTTCTGTGAACTTCTCCAGGAGGAATAGCCATTCTGCAGCTCTTTCTGAAAGACAGTACATTCCCTTGGTCTGGCTGGAGCATCCTTCTGGGAAAGCCACCTGGAATAAGGTGTTCCCTCCTGGAGTCATTCCTGGGATGGGGTGGAAGGGTGAGAGGTTGCAGAAGATGGGAGGATGGATTGTCCAGACGTTCTCAGCCCTCCACTCCCCTCCTTATCCTCTTAAGTCAGCACAGGATGCTGCAGATCTACCCAGGACAATGTCTTCAACGTATTCTTCTCCTCGGAAAAAGATTTCAAATTTTCTCTCATCAACCTGAATGACCCTGAGGATGGATTTAAAGCTAGGTCTCCTCAGGTCTTCTCCAGCATCTTGACTACTACACCACTTCAGACATTGCTCTAAGCAAAACCCAAACACGTTGTATTCTGGCTTCATGTGATGCACGAAGCCAGCTCTAAAGCATGGGTTTAAGGCTTCATCCAATGGCTGAACTGGGCCACTAGGATTTGCTCAACAAGCTATGGTTAAAACACCCCAGTTTAGGGTGATGGATTGCTCTGCACATCTTTTCTCCTTAATCCTCCCCACACCTGGGTGTTCGGTCAGTCCCGGTTTTGCCCTAACAATTACTTACATATCTTCTGCATCCTCACAGGCGATCAAGCCAATTTTCATCCAGCCCTCGATACGGACAATCAGTTCCCATCCCGGTTCCTACACAGATCCAAAATTACCACCGGATTGAGCAGAATCTTCAGTCCCCCAATCAGTATACTTTGCCACGGTGAGTATAAGGTGCTCGGGTGGTTGGATCTTATTAATGTGTTGCTGACGTTCTTGTTCTCAAATGCACGATGGTCAGAAGAAGCTTAGAAGACCCATATGGACTAGTTTCACCTTGGCACACATGCTATGTTTTGCAAGCCCAGAACTCAGACCCTTTGGGGTTTAATTCAGTCCACCAAAGGAGTCAAGCTTTTTGTGGAATGTAGCGGCGCACCAGGGCCAAAGTCCAAGTTTGTGGGTAGTGCCAGGATGAGAACTTAAATTTGGCTTCTTTCAACTTTTGGTTTGTACTGAACTTCAGACGCAATTAATGTCAAGTTGCGGGAACGTGGTTCTTTGCCAGGTGTGACTTTGATCGTTTCCCCTTTTTGTCACATTGAAAGCTGCAACTTGGTAATAACTTGGGGGGATGACTAGGGAACTTACCCCCAAATCTGAGGAGGGGGTAGCTCAGGCGGGATACCTCTGCAGTTTGCAAGCCAAGCAAACTACAGCTTGGCATTCCGGGTGAATCCATCTGTTTGCCCAAGAGAAAACGGCTCTTGGTTTCGCGGCGTGTACGTTTCTTTTTTGCACCATCTCAGATGAGGTCATCTCTTCTGGGCATGAATGTGTGTTAGGGAGCCTTGTCGTGTTTAATTTCCTGGGCAGAATTTTTATTTGTACTTGCTCACCTGCTTAGTCAGAGATTTCAGCCGTTTCTCTGAGGTGTCACTGCTGTAATTATACGGAACATGACAGAGCCATGCCTCTGGCATGCAGTTTTGGACTCAGGAACCAGTCATGTTGCCTGGATGTATGGCTTAGAGCCACGTGACGGATTCCATCTATCCGGTGTAGGTGGCGCCTTTTTGCTAGATCTTGCCAAGAGAGAGCCTGCTGACAGCTACCAGCTACTTTGGCTGGGAAAGGAAGATGGATCAGAAGAAACACATCTCTGAATACTTCTGTGTTCTGTTTAGCAAAGGATCTGTGTATCTGGCAAAGGGTGGAAACAGGTTGGACTCGGACAAGGTTCTCTGCTTCGAAAACTGGGGAATTAGCTACAGTTTGGTTTCTTCGTGGCAAACCTTGAGAGAGGTATCTGCCTGCTGGTGGCTTCCACACTCCTTAAATCTGATGGAGACATGGCTTAAGCTGCAGTGCAATCACATTTTCCTTAGTATGGTTGATTGCACAGTCAGCCAGATGTTTAGACTGGATTTGGCACTTCTGTCCACTACTGAGTCCTCCCCAAGGACCTGGGATAGGCAGATGTTGTTTAATAATATTAAAGGTATCATCGCAGGATGTAAGCTGTTCCAAGTTAAGCCATCTTTTGCAATTGACTGGTGGTGATTTTGTCAATGCCGATAGTGTTCAGGGGGTGCTCCAGATGTTTTGGAATTGCACCCAAGGTGCTTACTGTATTATTATTAGTACTATCTTTGCTTTCTTTTGCCACAGTTGTTGTTGTTGTTGTTATTTCTGGATTGTTAATCCAGACTTCTTGAAAAATCTAAAGCTTGCCATTTTTGTAAGCTGTCTCTTGCTGATAGAGATATTATTCACACAAGATATCCAGATCCAGATTCTCCCAACCACTCTTGGTAAACACAGCAAGGTTTGGTTTTTATGTCTGGATCAGTATCTTTCACTAAACTATCCTGGATTAGTATGTTCTGGGATCCCAGCCCCTGTGGTTTACAAACCTTGACTTAAGCAGGAACTTCTTCATAGGTATGAACCACATTTAACATTGCTTGGACAAAGTAGGTAGGCCCAAAGTGGCTGAAGGGCGAAGATCTTGGTTGTGGGGGGTGAGTTTGTGGGATTTTCTTTATTTTATGCCTGTTATAAGAGTTATTGTATGTTTGCTGGGTGTGTTTCTGTTCCCGAAGGCAGGGTTCAGTGAGCTTTGGTTGATGTAGCTAACTTTCCTTATGCAACTCATGATTTAACATGATGCACAAAGCAGGTGCATGTGACAAAGACAGACTGATGGGACTCTATTCCCTAAATGACGTTCAGATGGAGATTTAAGCCAGCATATCTTTGTCTCCACTCTTTCTTGGCTCTTGAATGTCCACACACAAGGTGGAATGGGGACAACCTGTTGATTCTTCTCCTCCTGCTCTGCGCATTCCAAAATGAACAAATTCTCCTTTCCATTAGGTCTAGTACTCTCAAAAGATCCGGCAGCACGAGTCCACTAGGCTTCCTGAAAGCCAGCCCATCCCCTCCATTTTCCACTGGTGACCATGGAGCAGTACTGTCCCCTAGGAGGTTCTCCTTTGGTGGTGCCAAGCCTTATACACCTTCCCCACAAGGTAGGCTATCCAGCTAGTCTGGAGGTGGGCAGCCTTTAACGATCAGGAGCTGTGATGAACATCTGGCGGGCTGGGCAAAGACCGTCATCACAGGCCGGGCAGGAATGCAATCGGAGGGATGGACCCAAGCAGCTGATTTGCTGGATTTTCATAGTTTATTTTTTGTAGGAGTTAGTTGCTGCTGCTTGGGAATGTCAGTGGCCTGCATGTCCCACCCACAAAGGGAAGACACAAACCAGGGTCTGTGGGTGGAGGAACTTCTGGGCCTGCAAGGACATTTCACGAGCTGCAGGTTCAGATGGATTGCCTCTATGAGTTACTCCATTCTGCCTTCAGGAGGGAACAACCAAGACGTTTATGACATCCAATCGCTTCATTAGCACCCTGGAAATTTTGCATTTCTTTTCTCTGCTTCGTTTCCATCTGCAATCCCACGTGGAACACCCTTCTGACCAGTTCCAAACGGGAAAGCCATGGTCAGGTCCAATTAACCTGGCCTTCCCTGTGGGTGGCAACTCTGCTGTGGCCTTGTTCATTCCTGGTATCCTTCTTGCTTCTGTGTCAACTTCTCAATGATCTGATCCAAGGGAGAGACATTTTATGCAGCTTTGGTCTAAGGGAATAGCATCTCCCTCTAAGCATGTGATTTCTCATCACGCTGGCTTTTCTCTTCCTTTTCCTGAAGTTGGAACAATTCCAGAGCAGCCAGACCAGATGGTTATCCCTTGTCCTCTCGGAGCAGAGTTGAGAACTCGGGTGCCCATACCAGGTACATTGGATGCTTACCATTTTTTGAAACTTCTCAATCACTGCAATTCTCTGGGCACTGTTAATATGTTTATTATTATTATTATTATTATTATTATTATTATTATTATTATTATTTAGCAGCTGTGGTTCTAGCATCACTTGCATTTATTAAAGCAAACACAAAAACTAAACATCTTGGACTTTTCTTTTCAAGAAAAGTCATTATCTAGTATTAAAACAAAAACAGAACCTAGTCGAGCATTTCTAAGCCGGATATTCCACAAACTTCACCACCGTTTCAGAGTTCCTTTCTTCTGCACATGCTTGTCTGTTTTAGCAGAGGCAGCTGGAGACGATTTAAAGTTTGGGTAGTGAATATGGACAGAGATGCTTTGGTTTAGGACTTAAAAGTTTAAAGCCAGTACTTTGAATTGGGCCTAGAGTTGGGAGCCAGCGTGTCCTGCAAAGCGTGGGCTTAACCCAGGGGTTCCCAAACTCTTCAGCTCATCAGCCCTTTTGTGAAGCTTCAGATGGTTCATTGACCCCCAAATATTTATGATATAAAAATAATTTAATAAATACTACATTGACTAATCGTACTATGAATAATAAGAACAATAATAATGGCTAGTCCCATCAGCCCTTGGGGGTCGATACTGACCACTTTGGAGAACCCTGATTTAATCTAATTCTGATCTAATATTGACCAGCCCTATTAGCAAACTAGGGCCTCTTGTTTTGAACCACTCAGAGTTTCTAGACCAGTTTCTAACCTGGCCTCAAATATTGCATTCATCCAAGTGGTTTGCCCTGGTGTTTTATGCTTCCTTTCTGCTTTTCACCTCCTCTTCTGTTTTATTCATCTTGCCTTCAGAAGCTTCAGGACCAGACCCTTCCCTGCGAGGTCTGGGCTATCGCCTTCACAGTGCTCCCAACCTCTCTGATTTTCATTCCTGCCGGCAAAAAGTCACTAAGCAGTCCTCGGATCCGCTGGTCGCCCACTTCAGCCCTGTCTCAGCTGGCCAGCCTACACGGCTGCCCAGTCTGCAATCTGGTCGGCCCCTGCGGTCTTCTCCAAAGCTCTCCGAATTCATGCAGAGGACTCCGTTGCCCACCATTTTGGGTTCTCCAACCAAGGTAGTCCATCCTTCCTCAGGATTCCATCTGGTGGAATTGGAAAAGTCTAAACTGGGAGGTTCGGTCAACTGGAGAGAAACCTTGATTGAAAAGAGAATAAATGACACCTCTGTTCCTGGAAGGGTCAAGTAATGTCACATGACCATCATGGCTCAAAACTCTCTTTCACTCTGCTGTACCACTGCTGTTTGCGCCATAGTGTAGGGGGAACCCAAATTAATTCCCTCCCTGTACGCTCTCCACACCAAATCTGTGGGTCAGCTATCCTTTTAAGCCAAAACAAACAAACGAACAAAAATGGGAACCCTGAATTTAATATGTTGCAGTTTGAACTTGAGTAGAAAAGCCGAGACATGCTTCAAATTGTGTGGGTGGATGCCCTTGGCCCCTCTCTGCCTTATCAGCCACCCTAATTCCTCTGCCCCATTTCTGCAGACTTGCAATCTGGAACCCCCAAAGGGTTGGGGGTTGTTTGCAGCTCGCCTCACCCCCTTGATTTAAAAGTTATTTTAATAATTAAAACAAAGGAAGAAGGGCGACCTGTTGTAAAACAAGACCTCTGGCATTTAGATTTTTGCTTCCAGGAATGGAAGTGGGACTCTCAGAGACCCTCAGAGGCGTTTCTTAGAAAGTAAGAAGTTCAAAACTTTGTCTGGAAGGCATCAGTGTTTGTCTTGGGGGAGGCCTTTGGCAACGCCCAGTTTGTTTGTTTGTTTGTTTGTTTTCTATCCCGCCTTTACTACTACTACTACTACTTCTTCTTCTTCATTTATTATTATTTATTATTATTAAATCATAAAGAACTTCCAGCCATCGAGGTTTTTATTATATTTATTTTATTATGTATTACTGTGTTTTACAGTTTTATATTTTTATTTATGTTTTATTGTAAACCGCCCAGAGTCCCTTTTGGGAGATGGGCGGTGATAAATTTGATTGATAGATAAATAAATAAATAAATATTTTAATTTTTTTTGTAAATAACTCAAGGTGGCTAACATACCTAATACTAGGTGATGGCAGAACATCTTAGAATGGCTAAAACAGGGTTTCTCAGCCAGGGTTCTACGGCACCCTCGGGTTCTGCAAAAGCTCCCCTGGGGTTCCCTGGGAGGTCACGATTTATTTAAAAAATTATTTCAAATTTGGGCCACTTCATGTTCAAGAGGTAGATTTCATTCTCTATTTTTAGTTGAAGAGCACTGTTCATGCACATAGACAGGCCTACTCACGAAACGAATAGAATAGTTTTGCGACTCCTGGCCTATCTTTGAGCCTGGATGTGCAGGGGTTCCCCAAGGCCTGGAAAATATTTCAAGGGTTCCTCCAGGATCAAAAGGTTGAGCAAGGCTGGGCTAGATAGAGCGACACTGAACATCCTCTGCAGTTTGCCTACTAAAAAAATGGGTGCATTATTACTCTATTTATACCCCACTTATATTTTGTACCATTCAAGGCGGTGTGCATAATGCTCCTACCTCCTATTTCAGCCCCTTCCCCCACCACAACCATATGAGGGAGCTGGCCCAAAATCACCGAGCCAACTTCCATGCCTTAAGGAAGGTCCAGAACTCATGGTCTCCTGGTTTCTCATCCAGCTCCTTAACCACTCCACCTTACAAGCTCTCTGGGAGAAGAGAATTATGAATGAGGGGGTCAAACCCTCCTAGCAGCTCTTTTGGTGCTAAGAAGCCCTCCTGGGCCCTCATTGTATGGATGTCCCACCACAAGTTCTAAAAAATGTTCAATGTGACCAGCAGCTTAAAAAGCACAGACTCCATTTTCAATTTCTGTCCACTGATTTTGTCCCTTCTGTCCTTCCTTGTGGTTTTTTGCTTTGTTTTTAAATACAGGCAATGTCACCATTTGAGTTCAGTAAAACGCCTAGTTCCCAAAATCTGTTTACTCTCCTGGCCCATCAAGCAGTTGTTATCACCCCGACGAGGAACAAGACGCTGCCGGATTTGAAAGAAGTGGGTCACTTCCCCTGCCAACAAGGAGGTCTCAGTTTGAGGCCAATGGAAGACGGCAAAGGCAGGTGGGAACCCATGCAACCAAAAATAAAGTTAATGTTGGTTTGCAGATAGGCTAGCATGATAACTTGGTTTTTGTTTTTGTCTTTTTAACTTTGGGGTGGACTGAAGAGGATGTTCATTTTTGATGGGTTTCCGAAATATTGTGCTACTTTTGCATCCTCTTCACAACACCCTGAAAATATTGACTCAAAATTTAGAAACTGGGGATGCTTTGCTGGATGACGGTCCTCACTTGTAAACATTACAGCAAGGCTTATTTATTTGCCAGCGATAGCCTCGCCATCTTGGGGTGTAATTTAAGATGAATCCTTCTTTTATACAGTAAAAGACATCAAGTGTTTTCTTCAGACAGGTTGAGGTCCAGTGCGGGAATTGCAGAATCATCTGTAAATTGTCTCGCCCATTTAGGAGAATGAAGCTTGCTTTTCTGTGATAGCTGAGGAATTTATGTAGACCTTATTTTGCTCTATGGTTGTGAAGAAATAAATTTGAACTTGGACCATGTTGAAATTAAATGGGAAGGTCTGCAGGGGTTAAAAAATACAGCCTTGCTTGAGCCTTGGCCATGTCAGCATTTGAACTGAAAGTGGTTACGTTTAACCCGATTATTGGTACTATCATAAAATATCAGGTGGCTGTTGTTTAAAACTATCTGGATTCTTATTCCAAAGAACAACAGATTACTTTTATTATTGACTGCTGAGGAAGGGCTCCGTCTCAAAGGAGAATCAAATAGTCCTTAAAGAAAATGTCTTTTCTTGCAAGGAGGCCTTCGTATTGGGTGACCCAAATAGAGAGGCTTTTCAACCACAGTTTTCTTGTGGTCTTTTCATTCTGCAGGTCACTCAGCACTGGCCGTCTCACTGATCTGCTTCTTAAGGCTGCTTTTGGGGAAGCCAGCAACAATGACAGCCTCAACAGCGAAAAGCCCATGGAAGTCACAGGTACTGGAGACTGAGAAACTTGGAAGTGTTTTCATGGTGGACCTATTTTCCTCCCCAGCTGGTCTACTTCCTGTTTCTAGTCTACAAATCTTTCCTCCTGCATCCATGAAACCTTAGCTGAGCTGATCATCCTTTTCCCTTCTTTGTCTACAGCTCCTTCCATAGCCTCTGGAGGGACCCCTCACTTGGGGGCTAGAGAAGGTTGCTCAGGAAGCCCTTCACCAGTGGTCTTCACAGTTGGATCGCCTCCTGCTGGGACGACACCACCGCAAACCACCCGGACCAGAATGTATTCAGGTACCAGAAGGGCCTTTGCCCCTCTGGACTGGAAGGTGATGGAGCCTGTGTTGTCTCTGTCCTCCTTTTATGTTGTAGAAGGAAGGAATTACATGGGCATCCTTCAGGCTGCCCATGGTTTGCTAGCTTTTGAAAGGAAATCATGGCCCCAACCCTAACAAATATATGTTATATCAAATTTATTTTCTGTCCTGGCACCTCTTGGCCTTTGTGCACCATCTAGCAGGCCAGTTGAAGCCCCCAACTGAAGCCCTTTTACCCCACAAAATTTCCAGATGCATGGATTTCAACTCCCAGAATTCTCCAGCCAGCATGGCCACAGCTAAGAAGTCTGGGAATTGAAGGTTGCTCTCCAGAAATAGGGACATCAGCTCCCAGGCTTCCCTAGCCAGTGTTGCTGAGAATTCTGGGAGTCAAAATCTTCCCATCTGAAAAATGTCCAAATTGGGAAAATCTGATCTAGGGGCTGGATATAGTATGTTTTGCCAAAAACTCACAATTGACTAGATTGTGCTCTAGAAAACAATGTATAGTTTCACACAGTGTGGTAAGCTATCACTGAATGGACCTACATTCTTGGTGGCTGAATTTAACAGCAGCTTTTTAATCCAACCCATCAGTGCCAATGTTGAAGATACTGGGACTAGGACCAAGCCCTGTGACACCCCAACTGAAACTTCTGTGTAGGTGGTGACCAGTATTCTTTGCATACAGTTTTCTAATCAAACCCTACAGCCTATATTAAACTAGGTTGCTAGACAGAATATCAGGAAACTTCGTCAAATGCATTCTGAAGTCAAGATGTATTATGTCTATGGCATTCCCCCAGTTTACTAAAAAAAATGTTTTAAAATATGAAGATAGGAGATGGTTTCTGTTTTCCTTTGGTTACACAATTTACTATGTTTTGTGTTGTATATTCTGATATATATATATATATATATTATTTTTAGTGGGATCTTCAAGTTCTCTTAGTTCTGGAGGATCTTTCAGTGGGCGCCACTTAATTATGGGAGCTGGTGGGGAAATCCTTGAAGCCCCATCAGGTCTCAGATATATGTTGGCTGATCCGATTGCTGCCAACCTGGAAGGAGCAGTTACCTTTGAGGCACCCGAGCTACCAGAGGAGACCCTCATGGAAGTGAGTTTTATTCCCCCCAACCCCAAATCCAAGTTGAAAACAGTAAAAAAGTTAATTTCTGGGCTCTAATCCACCCCCAGCCATAGACACTGTAGGAGAATGGCCTTGTTGGTCTAAGGTCTACAACAAGAAGCACCTTGTTCAGTTGGATGGAATGGAAACCTCAACCACAGAATCTCCCTGGGGGACTTGCAGCCAGTCTCTTCTTCTCAGCCCATGAGCCCATGAGAGTGGGGAGACCCAGATTCTAGTCCATCCTCAACCAGGGAAGCTCTGGAGTACTTTGGGCCTTCCCCGTCAGCTTACCTATTCCAAAGTTCTGCGATGAAATAGGCTGTTAATATAACATCCATCACCTTAAGCAAACGGATAGCTGTTTCCTGGCGGAAAGCCCACGGCTAGACCTTGATGTGAATGAACAGCACCAACCCGTGTAACGTGGTGTCTATCTCTGCGCTTTCAGCAAGAGCACACAGACATCCTGCGCAGCTTGCGGTTCACCCTGGCTTTCGTCCACTATGTGATGGAACTCGCCACCATCAAAGGCAGCGCCAGCGAGATGACCAGCTCGGTGGCCTCTGAGTACCAGCTTCAAGAGAGCGTTGTTGCTGACCAAATCAGTTTGCTCAGCAAGGAATGGAGGTAAATAGCAGAAGAGAAACATCCATGCGTGGGACCCAGTGGCATGAGGTCCTGCTGCATCAACCAGAAGTAGATCACCTGTATGGTTTTGTCCTGCAGCTCCATTCACCTGTTTGGGCTTTTGTTTTGTTCTGTTGAAGCTATGCGGAACAGCTGGTGCTGTATTTGAAAGTCGCTGAGTTGCTCTCCGCAGGCCTCCAGATGGCCATTGACCAGATCCGGGCAGGCAAGCTGTGTCTCTCCTCCACTGTCAAGCAAAGTAAGACGTGAGGATACGTTGTTGCACACTGTCCAGATAGTGGGAGGATGTGATGGAATGTGAGGGTGACCTTGGAAGACAGGGGGAAAGAGATGCTGCCTAGGGAACAATCAGATAAAAGAGAGAGGAGCCCATGATAGAATAACGGCCAAAGGAAGAAACTTAGGAAGGACCTGCCCTAACTACTCAGACGGTAAATAGGAAGGATGGGAGATTTGTGCTTTCAGACTTGCAAGATTCTGTTCACGTAGCCTTACAATAAAGTAGAATTAGCTCATCTAGTTGTGTTTCCTGTCTGGTCCACCTGGGAGGGCTGTCAGAGGATGACATCCCTCTCCCATCTTGCTAGTAACAGCTGTTGCTCAGAAAGGTCAACAGTGTGTTGGATAATGACAAGGGTTGTGCTCTAACCTTGCAAAGAGTGAGTTATTCTCTAGTAAAACGGTCCAGATGGACCAACTGATCTAGTGGAAAGCAGAGCTCAGTACTAATTGGTCCAAAAATCTTGCTTCCTCCCAGCCACATCAGCTGTGGTTCTCTTCCAGTTCCCTGGGCCAACCACAGGTCATTATAGCCATGAATTTTGACTCTACTATCCATTGTGAGATGCTAAGTTACAGAGAGATCTAATGAAAGCGGGGGCATTTAAAGAGCATCCGTGGACTGCAGACTTAAATTAGAGGTGCTTGCTTCCTGTTTCATCCCTCAAATGCCTTGGGGTTCTACATAGTTCCCTCAGACTTTTTAGAAAATAAATCTGGTGGGTGAGTTTTGTTGGGATCTGTCCATCAGCCCAGGGGAAAAAAAAAAAGATAAAGGTAAATTGGGGTGAAGTGCAAGGTGTTCTGGGACGCAGCTGTAACAATGTACCTTCTAGTTAATGGGTACTTTGGTCCCTAGCTATGGCCTCCGTGGTCACCATGTTGAGTCTCCCAACCAGGGTCAGCCCAACACTGCTAGAACATCCAAAGAGAATCTAGTTACAGTCCCACATTTCCAAGAGGCAAGTGGGGAGAGGCTGAAGCTAGTGCACTGGAACAACCTCCCCACAGAGATCAGATTGGCCCGCTCTTTACTGGCCTTTCAGAAAAGGTTAGAAACCGAATTAGTTTGGAGTGCCTTTTCTTCAGTTTATACTTGAGGCCATTTTGTTTTTTCTTGTTTTTATATATTGCTTTTCAGAGTTTTGATGCGGGGAGTTTTTATACAGGTAGTCCTCACTTAACTATCACAATTGGGACTGGAACTTTGGTTGCTAAGTGAAGCAGTCATTAAGCGAATCTGACCCAATGTTATGACCTTTTTTTGTGGTGGTCATTAAGCGAATCACACAGTTCCCCATTGGTTTTGCTTGCCGGAAGCCGGCTGGGAAGGTTGAAAATGGCGATCACGGGACTGTGGGATGCTGTGATGGTCATAAATGCAAACCAGTTGCCAAGCACCCGAATCATGATCACATGACTGCGGGGATGCTGTGATGGTTGTAAGTGTGAGGACCGGTCGTAGGTTGGTTTTTCTAGCACCATCGTAAGTCCAAACCGTTGCTAAACGAATGGCTGTTAAGTGAGGACTACCAGTATTGTTATTGTCATTGTCATTGTCACACTTTGAATTTGAATACGGATGTTTGAAATCTTGTTTTATATGTATTATTGCTGAATGAATGAATGAATGAATGAACTTGTACTCCAGATTCCAAAGATCTCCATAGGGTCAGTTACCCCTACAGTCTGTACTTTTCTTCCCCATCTCTTTCAAGTTGGAGATGGTTCTTTTGTGGTGTATGTTCAGTTCTCTCTGAAATGCAAGTGTGGTTCTGTGCTTTGTCAAACATCCTGATTGCTAGTCTTGAAGAGAGAAAAATAACACTCATTACCTGATTGGAATTTCTCAGCACTTAGCTATGTGCTAAGCTAAGGGCTTAAGGATAATTGAGGTGGGTGCAACTTAATAATTACAGAGTAGGCCCATGATCTTAAATTAATATGCCATCACTCAGCCAGTTGACTCATTTCTTGCAAAGGTTGCTCCAGGGTAGATGGAAGAAAATAGGAAGGAGATGACGCCTAGATGTTGAGCTGTCCTTTACCACCATCTTTCAGAAATGCACAACTTGGTTTTCAGCGCCAAAATGTCCAAGACATGCAGAATTGACAGAAAATTAAGCACAAAAAACAGCAGCTTTAAAAAGAAAAATGCAATGACCAAACTTGTTTTGAAAAGATACAACTGAAGCAGAAGCGAAATAAAACGTTGAATAAAGTGGCAGAAAAAAATATTTAGAAGTTGCTCTTCTTAAAGGGATGCTTTTAAGGAACCTGCAGAGCAGCAAATTTCACTACACAGGGTGAGTTTCCTTCAATCCTTACTGAAAGAAGTTTTAAGTACAAATTTAAGGACTTAAAAAATTCTTTTTTTGGAAGAAATAGCAAAAGGGTGATTAGGACGTTGGAAAGTTATAAACAGACTAAGGGTCCAGATGGATCTGAAAGAAGATTTTGAGATTAGGTATAAGAATCCTTCTGGTGGGAAAATGCTGTTGTTTTGAATTCTTAAAAAAATAAAAATGATAGGATGGGACTTTGAAGGTTGGACCCTAGAAGGAGCCAGAAGGAACGAAAGATTACAATTAAAGGAGAACATCTAAATTTTTCTTACTAATACAGAATGGAATTGAAGACGTGTTTTAAATACCTTCTTGGTTGACCTTAGGCATCTTTTTTTTAAAGTGTCTTTTTATTTTAAAAATAAGCTATCTGCTCTCTGTCACTGCTGAAAAATAATGTTCTTCCATACCACTTCCCTACCTTACCTGTGAACAATGAAAATATGAGTTTGAAGTTCTGATAGAGATGTGCAAACATTTGGAGTTGGACGCTCCCCGGTGTTACATTCTGCTTCTATCATGTTAAAAACTGTAATTCCAACAACTTTGGAGTGAATTTTAGCAGCCCACACTGAAGTTCAGGTTGGTGCTTACGTAGTTCAACGACATCCCATCTTTCCTTCCTGGAGCTGAAGATGACAGAAGAGTCCATTTTTGCCTCTCAAGATGGTAACCGAGGTTGAATGATTGCAATTGATCTAAGGATGTCCAGGGAACATTAAAAAAGAAGAGAGACTTGAGGTTTGCAGGAATTGTGCAACCAAAGTTCCTATCTGATGAGTGACTTCCTTCTTTTATTTATTTCCTTTTTGTAGTTGTGAGAAAGCTCAACGATCTGTATAAAAGTAGCGTCTCTTCATGCCATCATCTGAACTTAAGGCTACAGAGGTGGTTCATGGACAAACAGAAGCTGATGGACCGCATCAACAGCATCACAGCTGAAAAACTGATCTTCAGCCACGCTGTGCAGATGGTAGGTGAGACCTGTGCTGGTACAGGTAGTCCTTGCTTAACAACCATTCGTTTAGTTCTGGTTTGGACTTACAGCGGTGCCGAAAAACCCAACTTGTGCCCAGTCCTCACATTTACAACCGTCACAGCATCCCTGCTGTCACATGATCACAAGTTGGGTGCTTGGCCACCAGTTCACATTTATGATCGTTGCAGCATCCCACGGTCACGTGACCACCATTTTCAACCCTCCCAGCCAGCTTGCAGCAAGCAAAATCAATGGGGAACTACCTGATTTGCTTGACAACTGTGTAGTTTGCTTAATGACCACCACAGAAAAGGTCGCAAAATCAGGTCGATTTGCTTAGCAACTGAAATTCCAGTCCCAATTGTGGTCGTTAAGCGAGGACTGCCTGTATTGCAATGTATGATGGTGGTGGTGGTGGTAGCAGTGGGGCACAGACATGCTCCTGTGTGTGAAATCAAGAGTTTTGATGTTAAGGCAAGAGAAGAACCCCAGGATGTTTTTCCTTTCCAGGTTCAGGCTGCTGCTCTGGATGAGATGTTCCATAATCAAGAAGACTGTGTTCAAAGATACCAGAAAGCATTGCTGTTGATGGAAGGACTCTTGAACTTCATCACCGAACAAGGAGATGTTGAGAACATCAATAAATGTAAGGAGGACCAGGAAAGAGGCTTCTAAGACTCCTTCACGGAGTTTCCTTTTTTTTAATCCTGCTCCTTTCTCCTCTTTCTCCTCTAATTACTTAGCTTTTTTCCTAATTGTATACTGCTTTACGCTGTACCATTCTGGCTGTTTCACCTGTGTGGAGAAGGAAGCATTTTCATGCAGAAACTGATTTTAAAAAATCACAAAGAAAGCACTGGGGCAGTGACACATGACTGCGTGGACTTTGGCGCAGTGTTTCTCTGTTGGGAGTTACGGAACCCAACGCAGTGTTAAAGCTTGCAGACCAAATTGTGCATAGCCACTATGTGGGAGAACGGTTATATATAGTAAATTGTGACAACTCTGTCTCTTAATTTGTTTTAGCAGATACATGCAAAGGAGAGAAAGGCTGACTGGCTGAGAAATTTATAGCCCTACAGCCATTACTAATTCTCAGAAACTTTTTAGTCCTTCCTTCATTGGCATTTTCCAGGGGTAGCTTAATATTTATTGCAGCAACAACATTACCTTGTGAGATTGGAGTTAGGTGGACTCCCTTAACTTTCTTATTAAAGTATTCTTTCATCACTTCCTTTGACATATACTTGGGCAGAAGTATACAATGGGAGTTGAAAGCTATTTTTCCATCGGTCTTTTGAGATTTGGGGTGTTTTTCCAGTGCTCAAGAATTTTGATGTGTCCTGCCCAACCAATAACATTGGAAGGATGGCTGATTATATGATCCTCATATTCTTCTCTCTTTTCAGGTAAAATGTGCATTGAACGCCGGCTGTCCAGCTTGCTCTCAGGGATCTGCGCATGACAATAAGCTTTGCTTCTCTTTCCATGCAGGTAATTGCTTTGGTTCCTAAAATGCTTGGAAGTTAAACCCCCACCCTTTTGAATAAGCCTCAGATGGGACAACTTCTTGGCAGCCACCATTGGCTTCCCTGGTTGGCCATGAAACCTTTCCTGGATATCTGTTCCCTTCCTTTCTCTTTTCCAGGCGCAGCAGCTGGTTTCCTGCTAACCTTTTTGCCCCGATGCAAACTGGGAAAAGGTAGATACAGAAGGCCTACATGCCCCACTTTTCCATCTGGTGGAAGAGGGCTGAGGAAGCCAAGGACCAAACCCCCTTCGTGTCCACTGGTTTTATTTTTTTCTGAGGAAGAACCGATGGGGTTATTGCAATGCCATCTTGGCCTCCTAAATCTGGAGATACTTTGTCTACTGCTGGCAGTGGACATCTGGAGGGCTTCTCCGCTGTTGGAAGGATGAAGCTCAGCCAGGAAGGAACGTCCCTGGTGAAAAGACGTGTTATTCTACAAATTTTGTCTGGTTGCCCACTCGGGCCCTGTCCACCATCCCCCAATCTCCATGTACTTGGCTTTCTTCAACATCACCCATGCTTCTCATCTCTCTCTGCATGGGAAGAAGAAAGAAGATCTGGAGCTCAGTTTTGCTTGAGCATACTTCTTCCATTAGTGCTGGAAACCTGACTTTATCTCCTCCTGTGGTGGATGTGATGGGGCAGAGGACAAATCCGTAGAAGAACGTAGACCTCCTTAAAGCGGTTGGAGCAATGCAATACTATCTTAAGCTATCATGTTCTGTCTCAAGAAGCCAAAACATCTAGGATAGAGATCTTCTACACTCGGGGAAGGGGCATTATGCATGGAAATGTCCCCCCTTATCCAGCTGTGAGAAAGCACCTGTTCTGGAGAAACACTGAGCTTTTTCATCAATAGCTTTTCTTCCCCGAGGGACAGGAAAAGAGAGGGGGAAAAAAAACCCACATATGCAACACACACTAGCTTTGTGAATCAACGGAGCACTTTATGGAGATTATGAACTCAATGCTTGTCTACTTGGTCCTCCTGGGATGTTTTTAGGATGACTTCCTCCTTTTGACGTTTCCTGCTGTGTGCGGATTTCATTGTAGAAGGTTCGTTCGTGTGTGTGTTTTGCTTTTTTTTTTTTAAGAAATTGCACTACAAGGATGTGTGAGTGTGTGTGTATGCCCACACACATATTGCTAAGATCCAATATGTATTTATGTATATATATAATGTATAGTGTAATCTTACGTGTTTTAACCGTACTGTATGTTAGTCTTAGGAGAAGAGGGGAAAAATCATCTACGCTTTTTCCTGTTCTGTCTGTAATCCAGGTTGCTAACCTGAACGTTTTCTAACACCGATGATGGTCTGTTTTATGATCTCTCTCTCTCTCTCTCTCCTTAATGGATATACTGTTCAAACCAGCATGGTCTTCAGAAGCTCAAGGACAGGATTGTGATGGCTTGTGTATTTGCAATTTGCTGGGTTCCCACTCAACCCTCTGTTTTTGCAAAGAAGGTTTTTTAGCTGTCTGTTCTCCCAGTTTAGCATTTAACTCGTCCTTATTTCCCACCCCTCCCCTGTTTTTAAAGCAATGAAGTAGCCAAAAATGTTAGAGCATGGTGTGTATGTTTCTGCATTTTGGAGTGTGTGTGCGTGTGTGTGCGTGTGGGGTGTACATGCACATTTGAACTTGTGAAGGCACCACAGCTGCAAGCAAATGCTTGAGACACACCAGTGGGCTTTCTCTGCATTGTGTGTTGTGCTGTTTTGTTGTGTGTTATTTTTTTTTAATGGAGGGATCCAATGTTCAGTTAATTTTGTCTGTGCAAAGTGAGAGTGCATCCTTCTTAAATATAACCTAGATTTCAGTATTAATGTTTTTTTCCCCCTTTTCTAAAATAGAGTCGATCAAGTTCATTTGCACACCGCCAGTTGAGAATCCATCCTTTATTTTCTTGTAAGGAACAATCTTACTGACTTAGAAGCCAGTTTTGTACCTTTTTAAAAAAAAATGTGTCCATTTAATGCATGAAAAGAATTTTTTTTAAAAAAACCCCACATACGCTCATTTACATGCATACAGGATGGAGTTTTATACCACCTCTTTCATGCACCTTTTGTTTATGGGTTTTCTGACAATTTGATCACCTTTAAGCTAGGTAGAAAGATGAAATTTTGTAGAGGACCATCATAAAGCAGGAATATTCTTATTCCTCCCCCTAAGATGGATGGGGGTGAGAGGGAACACTGGCCTGTTTTTGCACATTAGTCGTCTGAGGCTACCACAGTCTGATTCCCACTGTGTTTGTGATACTTGGTTGCTGACTTATATATTGCTGTATGGATCTGTTACATCGTGGCTTGTACCTATAATCTCTCTCTCTCTCAAATCTTCTTGTTTAGCAATCAGCATCCCAAGCAATCAGTTTATCTGTCCCAGCCCCGCTAAGTATAATTCCCATGAATGCACAGACATCTCCTCAAAACAATTCATTCTGATGCTAGCTACCCACAGAATTTGAGACAAATCCCAGCAGACAACACCCTTCTCATGAGCCTGCTCCAAGATGCGGGGTGGGAAAGAGATTCCCCTTATCTTATTAAGCCCTGTTTTCCTCCATTAAGTCTCTTTAAAATTTCTACTAAGGATTTTTTCCCATAAGTTAAAAAAAAAACCTAATGAAGAAAATAGAGAAGAGGGGAAGAGGGGAAAAAAGAAAGAAAAAAGCAAAGTGCAAAGAAAAAAAAGAATATCAAAAAAGAGAGGGAAATATCTAAAGAAACTAAAGGAGATGACTTCCAACCTTCTTTTCAACAGAACTCAACAAACCCAACACCTCCTCTTCTTAACCCAGAAATCCCTTCAGCCATTCATTTGTTGTTTTCAGTCAGTAAATCACCATTTCTCTTTTTTCTTCTTTCAGCAAAAAAGTCCATTAAAGGTCTCCAGTCTTTTAAAAATATGCTTATTGTTTTCTCCCTGAACTACAGCTCATTTTTGCCCTTTTGGCCATTTTCTTCCATTAAGTCTTGTTTTGGGAATTGTTCTCGGTGTTACCGTAGAATCACAGAAGGGGACAGTTAAGTGATCTAAGATTTCAAGAGATTTCTGCTCCTGCTTTTATGGGACACAGCCACCACACCTGCTTTGCAAGAAACATTGTTTGAAACCGTCACTTCCATCTGCCAAGTTGCCAGCTTTGCTCTGAGGCTGTAGATTTCCAATTTACGTACCCAGCATTGTTCAACCACTTGGTCTACTCAGTGCTAACTTTCCAGCTATCCTTAGTGACTTGAATGCATCCCAGTTGTCCACCTTATTCATTGCTCCAAAAGAAAAAAAAAGGAAAAAAAATGGTTTACCGAGCTTCGTCCTATAAATATATACATATATATATATATATATGTGTATAAATAAATAAATACATAAATATATAATATTTTCTCAATACTTGAAATTTAGCCACTGTGCTTGGATTAAAGAAAAAAAATAATAGAAACAAGGCATTTTTTTAAACGCCATATTGGTGACTTTGTTATTTTGTCGTTTTGTTTTCAGACTAACTGCATGTAGCATGAAACATTGTTGGGTTTTGTTTGTCTGTTGGGGGGGGGGGAAAGTAGCTATTTATTGATCTGTAAACGTCAGGAATGGGGATGTTTAAAACGAGGAGGGTAAAGCCAAGATGGAAAAGATTCCTTCCATCTACTTCCCCTCCTATACGGGTTTGTTACCGTTTCAGCATTTTGTCCGTAGTGTCTGAACTAGATTTCAACCAACCTTCAGCTTCACCGCCGCTCCATTCATGTTTGTGAGAAAGGTTTGATCTTCACTTGGCCTTTTATTTTTTCCTGGAAATGTGTTATGTGACTGCGCGTGGGTGTATTCTTGCTTTCCGTTGTATAATGCCGACTTAAGGAAAATAAAATTGGATTTTTCATTCTTGGGGTGCTTTGGGCTGTTTTGTTTTGTTTTTCCTCTCCAGGGGTAGTGATAGGGCAGCCCTCAGGTTGAATAGCCACATTCCCCTGATGGTGGCCCACCATGCAGAAGTCATCTTGGGGGTGACATGATTCTTGGTGACACCATAGGTAAATTCTTTAGTTTTCTTGGCAGTACTTGGAAATGATTCATCGTGACCTCCTTTTAAGGGATGTTTTGACTACTCAGTCTAGCCTACAACCTGGGATTTTCTAGTGGCTTCCTATCTAGGTACTAATCAGGCGCAACCATGCTGGGCTTCCAACTTTGGCCAGGATTGACGTTGAAACCATAGAATCATTCCTCACTATTTCTGAATTATTTCTGTTTGAAGAAATTGGATCCATGTACCCATAACCAACTTGTACCCATGATTCAACTTGTACACAGAACACAGAACACATGCGACATGCTGGGCTGGATGAATCCAAGGCTGGGGTTAAAATCACTGGAAGAAACATTAACAATCTCAGATATGCATGACACCACTTTGATGGTTGAAAGCGAAGAGGAACTGAGGAGCCTTATGATGAAGGTGAAAGAAGAAAGTGCAAAAGCTAGCTTGCAGCTAAACCTCAAAAAAACCAGATTATGGCAACCAGCTTGATTGATAACTGGCAAATAGAGAGAGAAAATGTAAAAGCAGCGAAAGACTTTGTATTTCTAGGTGCGAAGATTACTGCAGATGCTGACTGCAGTCAGGAAATCAGAAGACGCTTAATCCTTGGGAGAAGAGCAATGACAAATCTCGATAAAATAGTTAAGAGCAGAGACATCACACTGACAACAAAGGCCCGCATAGTTAAAGCAATGGTGTTCCCCGTAGTAACATATGGCTGCGAGAGCTGGACCATAAGGAAGGCTGAGCGAAGGAAAATAGATGCTTTGGAACTGTGGTGTTGGAGGAAAATCCTGAGAGTGCCTTGGACTGCAAGAAGATCAAACCAGTCCATCCTCCAGGAAATAAAGCCAGACTGCTCACTTGAGGGAATGATATTAAAGGCAAAACTGAAATACTTTGGCCACATAATGAGAAGACAGGACACCCTGGAGAAGATGCTGATGCTGGGGAGAGTGGAAGGCAAAAGGAAGAGGGGCTGACCAAGGGCAAGATGGATGGATGATATTCTAGAGGTGACGGACTCATCCTTGGGGGAGCTGGGGGTGTTGACGACTGACAGGAAGCTCTGACGTGGGCTGATCCAGGAAGTCACAAGAGTTGGAAGCGACTGGATGAATAAACAACAACAAACACATAACCAGGAATCTGTTGACTTGGATTCACCCCTCCTCCATTGGGTGAGGGATAATTAATTCCTCTCCCCCTGCTTTTATAAGCAAAAAAACAAAACAAAACCCCAAAACCCGACCTTGGGTATCTATATAACTCTAGTCTAACTTCTTTTCTGAGTGGTTTCTGCTGATTGTATGTAGGAGAGTTTTTCATTTATTTCCTTGTTTAATTGACTTCTCCCACTGAATATTCTCCTCCACTTTCAACCAGACTGTATGTTTTGACCCCAGAGGATATTTTGTAAATGCTTTACAAGCAGAGATCAGCCAGCTGTTTCCAGGAGCACAATCCAACACCAGGGCTTTCGTTCAAAACTCAGAGCTTAAAATATCACTCACTGTTTGTTTTTTAAGAATTCCAGGAAGTTTTTTTCCCCCTTCCATTGTGGCATTAAAAAGTGCTGAGTGCTGCACTCTGTTTAATGTATGATGCACCTTTGAAAGAAGAGAAGGGCTGAACAGGACTATATTTAGCCTCCCATTCACCTCTGCTTGATTGTGGCTTCTCTGGTAATAAACAAACAGGGGGCCATCTCTGCAAGGCGGCTAAAATACACCCACATACCACGGCATTAGCACAAGCTTCAGAAAGTTGAGTTTGGGTTTGCTTTTAACTTATTTTAATACTTTTAAATTTAATATTGTTTTAATATTAACTTTATTGCTTTAAATATGAGGAATATTCCCCGTCTGACTCTACTCGGCTACTCTGCTCTGCTCTTTTTGCTAGGAGAGACTGGACAATGAAGAAAAGGCCACAACCCAGAAAATCCTACCTTGAGTTCTTACATGCATTCGTCAACCTTTCTCTTTCCAGCTATATTATGTATTATAGGAAGAAGGAAGCATTTTCTGTTGCAAACTGCCTGACAACTTACAGCGGGTGTGTGTGTGTATTTTGTTTCAATTTCCTGTTTTTTGGGTGGGGGGCTTTAAACACCAGATTCCTCCAGATGCTTTTTATGGCTCACAAGAGAACAAGTAGGACTGTTTTGATCTCAGTCCTGGACTCACCTCCTGGCTCAAGACAAGGGTTTTCTGGTCAATTTCAAGGGATGCCTTGCCCGAAATCTGCAGCCATTTTGGCCCCTTGTCCTTGATCTCACTTGGATCTACTTTACGGGGTTAGAAGATGGAAAAGGTTAAAAAGCAGGGTGGGGTGTTAAGACATAAGTGCAGCCCATCCAGAAGCGGAAAGTGACTGATTCATACACGCAGGGAAGAAAAACTTGAGCACCAGCCCTCCCTTTCATTTTCTTCTTACTTTCCTTGGACATTGGGAGGGGGAATAAAAACCAGTTGGAGCATGCAGAGTTTTGAACTTAATTTTATTCACATTCATGCCTTGGGATTTTTCTGTGGGGCAGGGCTGCCTCTTATAGGAGCACATTGCAGAAAATTGCAGAGCTCCTCTGCAGGTGATTTGGGACCGTACTGCTTCCCGTCTGGGATTTCACATACAGGAAGAGGAAGCAGCTCACTGGATCAGTTGGGCAGATTTGTGGGAGGGATAAGAGGTGGACTCAGTTATAGTAGTGATGGATGTGCTGTTGGAAGATCTGAAGGACCAGGTGAAGGACAGATCATCACGGAGAAAATCAAGCCACCGGGTCGCTAAGAGTTGATACCAACTTGATTGTATATAATCAATGTTTATATAATCAATGTTTAAATGATGCTGCAGAACAAGAGCTGTGTTAGTCTATGGTAGTAAAATCGGGGAATCTGGTAGCACCTTTTTCAACTAACAAGTTTTATTAAAAGGCGTAAGTTTTCATGAGCTACTGCTTATTTAATCAGATGCCATGGAGTGATTAGACCAGTGTTTCTCAATCTTGGCAACTTTAAGACGGGTGGACTTCAACTCCCAGAATTCTGGGAGTTGAAGTCCACCCGTCTTAAAGTTGCCAAGGTTGAGAAACATTGGATTACACTGATAAATCAAGTTTCAGATGATCTCTGAAGAACTCAATGAACACAGTGGGCATATCACTTTTCATTGACAAAGTACTTATAATGTATCTCACAAGTTCACTGCATCTGCAAAACCAACCTGTTTTCCCCTCGTCTCATTCCAGTTTAAATTGTGCATCAGTTTAGCTTCTCCATTATCTGATGGAGTGAGCTGGGATTCACAAAAGCTTGCCTTTCAATGAAATTTATCCCTCATAAGAGGAGCTGTCAGACTAGGATTTTTTGACTTTTGGAAGCCAAACTTTCTTGCAAGGAATCTGCTGCCCTCTACTGACAAAATTCCAGAATTTATCCCCAAAGTTTCGAAAAAAGAACTCAACAGCTTCCTCTTGACCTTTCTTGAAGGAGCACACAATCTCAATCCGTTTTGAACAAAGGTCAGACGTTTTAAATGCAAACAATAGAAATACTGCCTGAAGAAAGACAGGAAGACACAATAAAAGATAGGAAATGTGACAATAAAATCCAAGGTCATTTGTTATTGGCCTCGAATACCCACTGTGCAAAACTTTGCAACCAACATTGAGGGTGACAAAAAGTTTTCTCATCTGATGAAGTGAAATTTGTCAGAGCAACCTGAGACACGTAATAATCCAGGAAAGATGAGGCTTCTACAAATGTAATTATAAAGGGAACAGTGTAGCAGCACGCAAACAATGGATGCAACGTGCCAGACCCACAGGGCAAGTTCATACGTAATTGGTGTGTCTGATTTGGGCTGAACGACTCAGACTTGCCAACTATAGCATAGTGTCATTTACTTAAAGGTAAAGGTTTCCCTTGACATTAAGTCCAGACATGTCCGACTCTAGGGGGCGGTGCTCATCTCCGTTTCAAAGCCGAAGAGCCGGCGTTTGTCCAAAGACACTTCCTCCATGGTCATGTGGCTGGCATGACTACACGGAACGCCGTTACCTGCCCGCCGAAGCGGAACCTATTAATCTACTCACATTTGCATGTTTTCCAACTGCTAGGTTGGCAGGAGCTGGGACTAGCAATGGGAGCTCATCCCGTCACGCGGATTCGAACCACCGACCTTCCTATCCGCAAGCTCAGCAGCTCAGCGGTTTAACCTGCAGCGCACTCATTCATTTATTCAGCACCCCCCTCCCCCAAATCCACCAACAATGAAAATGGCTCTCAGTGGCTTACAGTATGTACGTATATTTCCTTGCCAGATTCCTCAGTGCCTTCAACAATGGCAGGGCTTCCAATGTACTGGAAAAGTTCTTAAAAATTCAGGGAGGCATTCAGAGATGTATCTGCCTTGAAGTAGCCAATGTTGAATTATTTAGCAGTTCACAAGTTGACCACAGGAAATGTTTTATGACATTCTGTATTATGCCGTAAAATGCTTTATGGTAATTCTTACGTCATAAAATGTTTTATAAAATTTGCCACATTTCTATTCTATGGGAGTTATGGCTCAGGGACAGAGCCCATGAAAATGTTTGTTTTTAATTAGAATAAAAACGAAGTAGAAGTTTTCATGCCTTTTAATAAGTATTAATTTATTTTCATGCCTTTTAATGACACAGGCAAGAAACACTTCCCATTTGAACACCCAACTGAAAATCTTATTTGTAACCTATAGGTGTAGCATGAATGCTAAATGTAATAACTAATGATACGCAATGGACATATTTAATTGGCAACAACATATTATTATTATTACGGAATAATACATATATTATTTACCATTCCCTATGTCTCTCTAAAAGTATGAAGAAAATATTGAAAACCATAGGAAGTTTAATTTTTAATACTATTATTTTTAAGGAGAGAGGGGCCCAGGAACACAAAAATGCCCAGGGTCCACAAAAGTCATAATGCAGCCCCATTTGCACCCACCTCCCCCCAAAAACCCTCTTGAAAATGTGGCTTTGAATGTTCCACTAGATTGGGCCAATGCTGTTGGATAGTTTTAGCTACTCCTTTGCTAGTTTAGTAAATTAAATGCAAATTAAAACCAACCCCAGTTGAATCCAGATACAGTTAGAGGCGCTGAACAATTTTACTGGTGATACATGGTACACCCCATCCCCCGGACTTTTGAAGTTCAGATCCAGTAGCCTTGAAGGAGGAGAGTCCGTTCTGCGTTCCCCCATAAAGCTGGGAAAGCTGGTGGCCTCCGGTCATCTTGGTCTGTAGTTGCCTAAGCTGGTCTCATAAACCCTGGTGCATCCTGAGAGATGATCCAAGTTGTAATCCCAGACTCTTTGACAGGAAAAAGCCGGATGTACCCAAAAAGCTGGGTCCACCCTTGGTGGTTGACTGCATAAACCACCAAGGGCGGATATATATAATATAAATCTAATAAATCTATACATAAACAAACCACGGCTAAGTGGGTTCACACGATGCACTGACCCAGGTCCAAAGAAATCACTGAGGGGCTCTGTCCAATGTACACACTGGTGCGCTCGAGGGAGCAAAGGGGTTCAGCGCGCAGCGCAGCTCCGTTTCTGCTTCGGCAGTTGGGTTCCGGCAAGCTGGACACCCACTTCACCGTCTTCTTGCTTCCCCCAGTCCCTGCACCCCTAACTAACCACAGGCCTGGCTTCACCCAACATACCCAAGCCGCAGCAAATAAACCAGGGTGCCAGGTTAGCCCGGTCCGCCGATGCTACGCAAGCGCTCCAGTTCTCCGCATCCCCTTCACTTCGGGAGGGCGGTTGACACGGAGGAAGCCTGGATTTTGCACCACCCCGCGCGCCGCTCAAGCCTGGATTTTGCACCACCCCGCGCGCCGCTCAAGCCTGGATTTTGCACCACCCCGCGTGCCGCTCAAGCCTGGGTTTTGCACCACGCCGCGTGCCGCTCAAGCCTGGATTTTGCACCACCCCGCGTGCCGCTCAAGCCTGGATTTTGCACCACCCCGGGTGCCGCTCAAGCCTGGGTTTTGCACCACGCCGCGTGCCGCTCAAGCCTGGGTTTTGCACCACGCCGCGTGCCGCTCAAGCCGGCCGTGCCAAGCGCGCAAAAGGCGGCGGCGGCGGCTCGGTTGGCACCTCCGCCTCGCCAGATCCGGGGGAGACCCAGCGGGCTGCACGCGCCCCTTTGCAAAGCTCGTGCAGGAAGCCTCGGCTCGCGACTGGGCGCACGCAAACGCGGGTGCAGCCACAGCGCCGACGCCTCACGCCGCAGCCGAGGCATTTGCGAGCGATCGCGCCCGGGCGGGGCTTCCAGTCAAAGGCGCAGCGCCGGTCCAGCTCGTCCCTCTTCGCCTGCCGTAGGCCATCCCATAGTTCCTCCCCTCCTTTCCTCCTTTCGCTCCGGCTCCCACGTGGTCCCGGGTTGGGAAGCGGGGTAGAGTGCACGTCGGAGTCCCCACCTCCGGTTGCAAGCGGGTCTCCTTCGCGAAAGGGCATCCGCTTCGCTTCTCTCTCTGCCTCTCGCTTCCCCCCACCCTCCCCTCCTTCCAGCTTGCTGGAATGAGGTGGTTCCTTGGGGGGGAAAAGGGAATTTTCTGTTCTTTCGGGATCAGAGCTGGGATATGGAGAGGCGCTCCCCGGCGGCGCCCGGTTCCTGGGTTTCTTTGGCAAACGGGCGCGTCTTGGTTCGACTGCTGGAGATCCAAGTTAGCTGGTGAAACTTGGAGGAAAGCCGCGAGTCTTCGGCGCTGCAGCAAAAACCAGAATGTAGGTATTAGGGTGATGACCATCATCGTCTTCCTCGTGAGCAGAGAGCCCGTGTTCCAGTGCGTGCAAGCCCTTGTAGCTATTCATTCGTGCAAAAGTACCGCCTGCTATTCAGCTCTAAACGGGCATTTACACCATGTCTCCCCCCCCGTTTATTTTTATTTTATTTCTATATGCAAGCAATGCAGACTCTGTATTCCAAAGGCGTGCAAGGCCTTTGAGCAATTCTTCCGTGCAAAAGTACTGTCTGCTTTTCAACTCTAAACAGGGGCGTGTACAGCATCCCCCCATTTATTTTTATTTATATTTGTATAATAGAAGTAATGCCAGCTTGGCAGCTCACAGCCTCCAATGAGATGAAGGATCCCAGATCTGGGTGGCAAAACTGCCACTGGCCATTAGGTGGCAGCAAAGGAACGCAGAAACCAAACTCTTCACCGCCTTCTAGTGCTAGTCCAGGTACTGCACCCCCAATTTCCTGCCTTTATGATAGGACTTTTACTGCCTGCATCCCAAGTTTTATTTAGAAAGCTTCTCAAACTTGGCAACTTTAAGACAGGTGGACTTTAACCCTCAGAATAGTGAGGGATGCTGGGAATTGTAGTTCACCCCCCTCTCAGCATCCTTTTCCATAATGAAAATGATCGGGGAGTGCTATTCAGTGGGAATACATTTTTAAATACAGTTTATAAATACAGTATGATAAAAAAAGACAGGGTGAATCAAAACAGTGAACTAACCGGGACTGAGAACACAGAAGTGGGAAAGGGAGCTGAGGTGGGAAGCCGACCAAGGTCCGTCAGTTTCCAGTCCCTGAATTATATCGATATAGTCATTATTTAAGAAGTAGCATTAGTTTTTCCTCTTCCCTGCCCATCTCTGCTTCCTTTTGTGTTATTTCCTTATGTTGTGAGCTTTTGGACCAGGACTGTATTTTTTTCCAGGACTGTTTTAGGTATTGGTGGGGCGGGGCTGAAGAGCAGATTTTTTTTTTAATCCGTTCAGTTGTGTCCGATTCTCGGAGAGTGCCTGGACAAGTCCCTGCAGTTTTCTTGGCAGGTTTTTCAGAAGTGGTTTGCCATTGCCTCCTTCCTAGGGTTGAGAGAGAGGGACTGGCCCAAGGTCACCCAGTTGCCTTTGTGCCTAAGGCTGGACTAGAACTCACGGCCTCCTGGTTTCTAGCCTGGTGCCTTCGCCACCATGCCAAATGGGCTCTCAAAGAGCAGATTAAGATGCTTTAAACCCATTCTCCTCCTCCTCTGTGGGTTCTTTCTTTGCATCCCTAACTGTACCTAACTAGCACTGCAACGAAGCCGCTATTCCTACATTAATTTGTGCATTCTTGGGGGGGGATTGGGTGTGGTCTCTTCCAGTGTCTTGCGATGGCCGAGCAGCTGCAAGGTCTGGGAAACAGCCTGGCTAAGAGGCCAAGGGATGGGGATGGCAGGGAGGAGAAACAGCCAGGAATGCAGGAAGAGAATGGACATAATGCCAAAAGGTTCAAGGACAATGAGGAAGAGGTCAAGGATGAGACAAAGAAGTTCCCCAAGAAGAAGGTTGTGCTGTTGCTGGCCTATTCTGGGAAAGGCTACCATGGAATGCAGGTGAGTGGTCAGATGCGATGGCATGTAAGGAAGACCTTGGGATATGGGGCACAGTTCTTGTCTTCACATGGCATGTTGTGCCCAGAGAAATAATCTCAGTTAAGGGTTTCACATGATGTCCTGGTTCACACAACGCGCTGGGACAAATGTTGGGTTCCTACAAGCCACTGCATTGGATCGATCAAGCTTATGGTATATGGTTCAAACCTAGTTATGGTTAGAACTCAACAGAGCCATGAATTCACGAGGAGGAGCGCAGGGAGCTTGTGCTGAGCCTAACTTCTATTTCACTCACCCTCATTTTGTCCACAGGGACTGTTCACACAACACATTCAGGTCAGATAAATCCCTAACCTGTACATTCAGACAGCACACAGAGTTAGTTGAGGTCTACCCCTGGGTTAGGTTATACAGACTTCAGGTTGCTTGGTTAAGGTATGGCACAGTGTACCCTGCAAAAACAGAAAATGGGCTAATTTGGAAATCAGATGAAATGTGTTGTGTGAATGGACTCAGTCACAGCCAGAAACTGTCCATGATTTTGGCCTTACCTGGAAAAGCTGGTGATTGAATTGGGCACTTTCTGCATGGAATCATGTGCTCTGTGGCTGAGTTGGTCCCACCATCTTTGAGATAGATTCCGATCTGCCAAAGTGTTGGAAGTTCTTGAAAGCTCTCTGCAGATGTTTGACTGTTCTAAAGATCTGCTGAAGTCCTTTCTTTGATAAAGTTGAGCTGGCTAGTCCAGCTGTTGGTAGACTCTCTCAGATGGTCTTGTAGAACCTGTCTCAGTCTGCTTTCAACTTTTAAAGGCAGCAGAGAAGTTCATCCTCTGGGCTCGCATGAGTAGAAGACATTCTCCTCTTTCTTGCTTTCTCCTCCCAGCGTAACGTGAAAAATTCTCAGTACAGGACAATCGAGGATGATTTAGTGTCAGCTCTCATCCAATCCGGATGCATCCCAGAGAACCACGGGGAGGACATGAAGAAAATGTCGTTTCAGAGATGTGCCAGGACAGATAAGGTAAGGCACACCTTGGCGGCCTTTGCGTGGGGTGGATGGAGTTGAATGACGGATACATCTCGTAGGCTGCACAGCTGTTAGTGCTCCAGTTGCGGGTGCACATCATAGATATGAGGTGCTTTTTTGAACTTGCTATGATGTGCTTCCTTCACAGGGGTAAGAGGATCATCCATCCATCCATCCATCCAATTCGTCACCATCCATCTCCTCCGACCAGAGGGACTCTGGGCGGTTTACAATATAAAACAATAAATATATAATAAAATTCCAGTATACAACACACTATAAAACAATTTCACAGAGCTACCAAATATAATAAAACCCAGATGGCTGTGGTCTCGTTTAGTCATTGTATAGGAGGGCACTTCAAGGCACTAGCCAGCCCCAAGTATGACTATCATCCCATACGCTTGCTTGGATGCTTGGATTTTCTTGGGTTCTGTTTTCATAGATTGACACATCCATCTTCCCTTCCTGATATTTCTATCCCACTGCAATCTAGCAGCTCTCCTGGTACGAACCCAGAGACTTGAAATGCAGCCCTGTCTGTCCTACAAATGTCCAGCAATTTCAGATCTTCTTTTTGTTGTTGTTCTTGTTCACCATCGGGAATTTGGGGAGAAGACCTGATGTGGCTTTCTGTGTAACAAGACTAGCGTGCCAAATTTTCCCTTGACAAACATGCTGATCCTGAAGCAGGTTATTCCAGATATTCTGTGGATTGCCAAAAGGAGCTTCAAGGTTCCCATAACAGTTGGAGGAGCTGTGCCTGAGTTGGGATTTTCCACAACAGGAGGTTTTCCGTACACCTAAGCATCAGCTCATCTGTTTCCTTAGGGTGAAGCAACCTGTCACAATGATGTTACTGTTTTCCTTGACTTTCTAATCTGTCTAAGACTTCGCATTGAAAGAACTGTTTTTTCCCTGGATTTAATTTTGACCTGCGACATTTTCAGGCCAGAGAATCCTAAACTAAGTTGCAAACTTCCTTTGAAATGGGCCTCGGAGGCATTTTTATCAAAAGTACCAATTTTGTCTAGTTCTTCCCGTCTCTGTTTAGACCTTTCCTAATTTTTGTTTGATTTCTTTTTGGGGAAAATGCAGGGCGTTTCTGCGGCTGGACAGATAGTTTCCTTGAAAGTCTGGCTGATCGAAGATATTTTACAGAAGATTAACGAGCATCTTCCTTCTCATATAAGAATTTTAGGTAAGAGAATACCAGTTAGAACTCTATGATAGACACAGGAAGCCTGAAGATTTCTCATTTCAAGTAAGGGATCTGGCCCCCTGTTGCCAAAGTTGGTGTAACAGGTGTGAAATCTTGCACAGCTAAACAAACCAAAACAGAAACAAATGTTTTTCTGCCCCAGTGGAACTCGTGAACTTAAATGTGTTTTTTGCTTTTTAGTTAAGCTTCTGCATAGGCAGCCTGGAGGTCTCCAGATACAGGTGGCTGAATTAAGACCATTCATTTAACAACCGTTTGAAGTTACGGCAGTGCTGAAAAACATGACTTACAGTTGGTCCCCGCACTTATGACTGTCGCAGCGTCTCCGCGATTACGTGATCAAAATTTGGGCGCTTGGCAACTGGCATGTACTTACGATGGTTGCAGTGTCCCGGGGTCATGTGATTGCCATTTGTGACCTTCCCAGCTGGTTCCCAACAAGCAAAAGCCATGGGGGACCTTGTGATTTGCTGAATGACCATGGCAAAAAAGGTCATAAAATCAGGCACGACTCACTTAGCAACCACATCGCTTAGCGACAGAAGTTCCGGTCCCAATTGTGGTCGTAAGTCGAGGACTAGCTGTACTTAGGGTCACAGCTCCCAGAATCTCTTGACACTGGGCATGTATCATGGGCTAGTGAAATTTGCACAGCAAAGCACCTAGTGTGAGGGAGGCTGTGAAAGGAATAGAGTAGGAATTGAGATCCAGCAGGCGCTCTCCCATTTTAACCTTCTGAAAAGCCATAAAAAGCTGGCTTCCCCCCCCCCCAAGAGCTGGGATAGGGCAAAGTGTGGCTTGCTAGACAGTAGTGGATCGCATTGAGGGAGTTTGGTTGTGGCACCAGCTTTTTGTGTGTTTGTTCCATAGTTTCCTGCTTTTATTTTTTTTGTGCAATACTGTCCTTAGGGTTGTGAGCCATCCAGAGTTCTGGTCTGGATGGGCGGCCCTGCAAGTATTTTAAATAAATAAATGTAAAGTAGACATAAATAACCAAGCAACAGAAGGTGGGTTGGTTGGGGGCTTGTCTCATAAACAGCAGCTCAGCCAGGGAGTCAGAAGCCTGGGGAGAAGGGTTTCAAATCATTCCAAGAGATTCTGCCTTAATGATGAAGCCACTCTTAACGAGGGTTTGCTTATTTATTTAATTTATTTTCTATCCCTCCTTTATTATTTTTATAAATAACTCCAGGCAGCAAACATACCTGATACTCCTTCCTCCTCCTCTTTTCCCCACAACAACAACCCTGTGAGGTGAGTTGGGCTGAGAGAGAGGGACCAGCCCAAGGTCACCCAGACGGCTTTCAGGCCTAAGGGTTGGGAATGTAACCCAGACAAGTATTAAAGAGACTTTACTGAGGTCTGTGTAGTTCTTGCTTTCTTGATCCCAGAAAATTATAAGGTCAAGATTGACCCAAAGCTGACATTCTCCTAAAATTTTGTCTGTTAAAAAAAAAAAATAGGCCTCAAAAGGGTGACGGGAAAGTTCAATTCCAAGAACAGGTGTGATGCCCGGACCTATTTGTATATGCTGCCAACTTTCGCCTTTGCCCACAAGGATCATGCTCCTCAGGATGAAGCGTACCGCTTGAGTGCAGAGACCCTGGCGGCCGTCAGTGACCTCCTGGCTTGCTACAAGGGCACTCACAACTTCCATAACTTCACCTCTCAGAAGGGGCCCAAGGATCCGAGTGCTAAACGTTACATCATGGAAATGTATTGTGAAGAGCCCTTTGTGAGGAATGGCGTGGAGTTTGCCGTGGTGAAAGTGAAAGGACAGAGTTTTATGATGCACCAGATCCGGAAGATGATCGGCTTGGTGATCGCGATTGTGAAGGGCTATGCCACAAAATCCATCATGGAACAGAGCTGGGGGGTGGAGAAGGTGGACATCCCCAAAGCTCCTGGACTGGGCCTGATTTTGGAACGGGTTCACTTTGAGAGTTATAATCAACGTTTTGGGGATGATGGACTCCATGAAGCCCTGGAATGGGCAGAAGAAGAGGAGAAGATCGCTGCTTTCAAAGAGCAACACATCTATCCCACGATTATAAAGACAGAGAAAGAAGAAAAGTCCATGATGAACTGGCTGGAAACGCTTTCCAACCATCAGTTTGATTCCACCATGTCAAGGTTGCAGGAAGACAGCAGAGATTCAAAGGTAAGGAGAAATAATTTTGGGTCCCTTATTTTCTTCCCCACCTAGCAGGAACTTTAAGAGGTGTGGACTTCAACTCCCAAAATTCCCCAGCCAGCAAGCTGGGCTGGGGAATTCTGGGAATTGAAGTCCACATCTCAAAGTTGCCAAGATCGAGAAACACCGCTCCAAACTAACAACCTTGGGATTTCCTAGTAGACTTCCATCTGAGTACAAGCCAAGTATGGCCTGGTGTAGCATTTGTGGATTAACCTAGCTTAGCTAAGTACCATCATCTGCTGAACTGTAAAATTAACTGTGTTCGATTACACAAAAGTAAAAGCTAATGTGGTGCTGTGTTAGACCAAAACCAGGCACACCCATTTCAAGTCTACCCTCAACCATGGTCACTCCCTGGTGGACTTTGGCTACTCACTCCTTCCCAGCCCAAGAACAAGTGTGAGGTAGTGGTGAAGGTGCTGGACTAGGAGTTGGGATGCCTGGGTTCCAGTCCCCCTTTGGCCACAGGAGTTCCTTGGGAGACTCTTGTCCAGTCCCTCTTTCTCAGCCCAAGAACCAGGGTAGTTCAATGGTGATGGGGCTAGATTACCAGTGGGGAGACACAGATTCAAGAACCTCCCTGGGTGATTTTGGGCCACTTACTCTTTCTCAGCCCAATTTATTTCACAGATTATCCTTGTGGGGATAGAATGATGGGAAGCCCTGATGGAGACTTCAGAAAGGCACAATGAGGATAGGCAGAATGTAAATCTAAGGAGGAAGCAACCAGGGTTGGGACATCCAACCATGATACTGCAGATTGTAACAGTTGCCTTATGTGGGGGTTTTCTTTGGGAAGAATTAAGTGTTTTGCTTGTTTCAGTCTGATCCTGAAGGCAGTGATGGATGTGAAGACAACTCGGACTGAGGATTTCAGCGGGTGGCCCAACCCAAGCATACTTTGATACATTGATTGAAGTGACTTTGGCCATGAACTCAAGTGATGGATGATGGATAAAGAAGGGCAAAAATGATGCTCTTCATTCTCTCTGGAGCAATGGAACAGGAGACGTGCTGGCTAGAACAAACAGCGCTTTAATTATGCTTGATAAAAAATAATGTTTTTTTTTAAAAAGTTGGCTAAATTATGGCATTTTGTTAAAACACGTCAGAGAAAAATAATTATTTATCGGACTCTTATGGATAAGTGCAGGCCATTAAGAATGCTGTTCCCTTTTTATTTTCCAATACAGCCAAAATTACTTGTTCCTTTTTAAAGCTTTCTGTGACTATCCGCTCAGCCAATAGCGGATCCAATAATGACTGCAGTGACTATTTCTTCCTCTTGTAAAAACAATATTTAAAAAAAAAAAATTATTTGCATTTTATCATAGACCAAATAATGTGGTGGTGGAAACAGACTCTCGGTTGGAACCTCTAACTTTCATCTCCATTTTTTAAAAAAACTGTCTATTTGAGTTTTTTTTTTAATGCTCCTTTTGAAAAGAGAAATAAAGGCTTCTTACAGCATGAGGTGCAAGTTTTTAAAAATTATTTGTAGTCCAGGTTGCATATAATGCTGCTGTAATTTTGCTGATCTGGGGGAAGGTCAGGGAACACACTAAGCTTTGGGACCTGTCAAGAAAAAGAAATAAATGAGAATGTAATCGTTGTGCTTAGCAGCTGACTGTTAGTCCAGTACAGAAAGTGAAATGCTATGTTAGTATTAAGTGCATTTGTTTTGATCAGTGTGTGGTTTAAAACAGCAAGTGTTCTCTGTGGGCAGATCCTGTGCAATGGTTGTCTCAATTCCCAAAGCCAATTCACAAAGGGAGAAAGAATTATAATCAGCTAGTCAGAGCTGTCTCAAAAGTTGGTAGGCGGCTAAGGAGAAGTATGTAGATGATTGGGAATCCCCTACCCCCCCCCCCAAAAAAAACCAGTATAAGAATAAAAACACTTCTGGAAAATACACCTAAAAGAACAAATTTCAGAACAGCTCAATAAGTCACCGAAGTGGTGGGAAATGGGGGTGGTGGATGGTTAATAAAATGGATTTATTTATTTATTTATCTATCTATCTATCAATCAATCGAATTTATCACCGCCCATCTCCCAAAAGGGACTCTGGGTGGTTTACAATAAAACAAATAAAAATATAAAACTGTAAAATACATAATAAAATAAATACGATAAAAACCCAGTTGGCTGAAAGTTCTCTGTGATTGTCATGAGTAGTCTATATGGGAGATAACCAGGGCATGAGTGACTGTTCAAAGGGCCTCTCGCTCCAGGAAGGGGCATATTTTAGAAGAGAGAGTGGCAGAAAAATTCTCCAGTTCAGGATTCCAAAAATCAGAGTGGCGTTACATTGGGAAAATAGGTTTTACTTCTCAATAGAGGGAAATATGGATTATCTTGACCAGGGAGATATTCTATTCTATTCTACTCTACTCTACTCATATAGCCATGAATCTACCAAAAGGAATTTACAGCTAAGCTGACGGGAACAGCTTAGCTGTAAATAAATGGTCATTTATTATCGTTTATTCAGTAAACTATGATTAAATAAACTTTAACCTGTTATGTGGATCCAGTTATTATGTGAATATATGTGAATATGTTTTTATGAGCGAAATGGATGACCATGGGAGAGCCAAATTGGTGGAAAACTGCTGGAAAATTACCATTAATAATGATCCAGTTTAGAAAAATCTCTTTTTTCTTTGGGAGATCTGCAAAGCTTCACAAAAGCTACAATTTCCATGATAGAATCAATCTTGTTTGTTAAAACAATTTTAAAATAAAACATACAAATATATATCAAGCTTCACTAGCTGTTACTCCCTTTATGAATGTCAGCTTGGAAATCAATGCAATTCACAAGTCCGGACCTCTTATCTTTAAATATAAGTCACGTGCTTTCACTCAATAGTCTCATTGGTCAGGAGAGGCGAATTTGAACACCTCGCCTTACCAGCTATTTTGTCCTTGCTGCCTTCCGTAGCGGGAGCCTTGTTTTGCCAGTTTCACTCTTCCGCTTGCGATCGGCAGGCTGACCCATCCATTGCGCCTGCGCTGCCGGAGCCCTCCTTTGGAATCGACCAATAGATCTCTCTCCCCCCATGAAGAGCTCGCAATGGTATGATCGGGAGAGGGGGATCCTTAAGTGGTATCGCCCGGTGCAGAATTCGGGAGTATTTCGTTCAAAGGCTCAGTTTTACACGGGGGGAAAAATGGGTAGGAATTGTAAGTGGGTTAAATTCATTTTTTTTTAAAAAAAGAATTAAATTCATAAAAAAGAAATAGGGGAGGGCACTCCCCTGGGTGGTGGGAACTTAAAGTGAATATATAAATATAAATAAAATTTACAGCCGGTGCAATGGCAGCACTGATTGTTTTTAATGCATGGGGTTATGGGCGGTGAGTTTTATATATTTTATGATGGTTTTTTACCTGCTTTTATGCTTGTTTTTCAATAGTTGTATTGTTCTTTTGGGTTGTTTTTATATTTGTTTTAATTGCTTGCATGCCGCCTAGCGTCCTATAGATGAGAGGGGCGGCTATATAAATCGGAATAATTAATAAGTAAATAAATAATTTAATTCCATCACGAGCTCAGCTGTTTAGCACGGTCCTCTGGGGTTTTGCTTATCACGAAACCAAGGGTGTGAAATTGGAGTAATTGATAAATAGACCGTTTAGGTCCATCATGAGCTCAGCGGTTTAGCATTTTTCTTCTGTGCTTTTGCTTATCATGAATCCAAAGATGTGAACTGCTTTCTCAAGTGCGCTACGCTATTCCGTGTAACTTGATCCTCGTCCCCTGGAAGAGAAGAGAAAGGATCCAAAATGGGCAGGGGTTGGAAGGTTGCACTTCTGGAGCGAATCAGCTGTGCTGCAAAAGGCGGGTGGGAGGGAAAGAAAGAGCTTTTGAAATGTTCTAGCATTTCACTTCCAGCCTCTTCCAAGGTCAGTGTTTCTCATCCTTGGCAACTTTAAGATGCATGCACCCATGCCTAAGGTGGGACTAGAACTCACAGTCTCCCAATTTCTAATCTGGTGCTTACACCGCTACACCAAAGTGGCTCTCCATGTTATTTACAAGAGGTGGAATAATTAGAATATTGATTTGCAGCCCGTGCTTTTCCTCAGCCTTACTCCAGAGACTCCACAACCCATGGAGCTCCTTGGCATTGCCTGAGGATACAGTGAAAGGGTGCTGAACTTGCTGCCCAGAAGGGTGCTCGGTTCCCTTTTGAGGCCTGTAGGTTGGAGCAAACATACTTTTCAGCAACTCCAGATGGCAGTCTCCAGACGCTACTGTTTCTTTGCTTGCGTGAGATAGGAACCTTGGGCATTTTACTTCTCTTACATCAATATGTTTGCATCCCTGCAGCTCAGAAGGCTTGAGGTGGGGGGGGGGGGGAAATGTAACCACAGCATGGTTTGTGATGCCTCCAGCATCTGCTCAATGGCAGATTTTGGATTGCTTGTCTGAATTTCCAGTGAAACAAGAATGGTGATGTCAGTTTCTGGGAATGGGGTATGGCTATCCACCAGCTACTTTTTGCCAAGGTAAAGTTTAGCTCTTAATGTCAAATATTTTGGGAATTTCTGCTCTTAACTGGGGTGAAATGAATTCCTTTGGGTTGTCTTCATTCTTTGTGATCTCATTCCTTTTGTCCTTTACTTTTTCTTCCTTTCTTTTTTTTAAGGAAAAAATAAAGTACTTAAAGCAGCCTTCCTGAACTTAGCTAAGTGGCCTAAGGATGATGGGAATTGTCCAAAGAATTTGAAAGGTGCCAGGGTGAAGAAGGCTGGTTTAAAATCTTCTAGGAATTGAATATAGATATGTTAATGCCATTGCCTCCAGGTGTACCCTTAAATAGGTATATTTAAATCCTATCCTTAAATAGGATGCAAAACTGAAAGAGAGATGGTAACTGTAAAGACCAACTGACAAATGTGGGCACCAATTCTTTCACAGTGTATCTAATTATTATGTCTTTATTATATATTTAAAACTATTATGTGTTGAAAGACGGTGATCATCAGTTGATTGCTTGGGGTAAATTATCTCATATCTGACTTGCTAAATATATAGTTACGGCTGTTCTATTTCTGTTCCCCCCCACCCTTTAGGCACTTTGATTATAGCTGTGATGTTCATGATAGATAGCAATGTCTGAATGCCAATAACACCTACATAACAACAGCAGTTGATCTCCAGAACAGGTCCCAGCAGTGTGTTGTTGTTGTTTATTCATCCAGTCGCTTCCGACTCTTCGTGACTTCATGGACCAGCCCACGCCAGAGCTTCCTGTCGGTCGTCGACACCCCCAGCTCCCCCAGGGACAAGTCCGTCACCTCTAGAATATCATCCATCCACCTTGCCCTTGGTCGGCCCCTCTTCCTTTTGCCCTCCACTCTCCCCAGCATCAGCATCTTCTCCAGGGTGTCCTGTCTTCTCATTATGTGGCCAAAGTATTTCAGTTTTGCCTTTAATATCGTTCCCTCAAGTGAGCAGTCTGGCTTAATTTCTGTATTTATCTTGACAACAAGATATGTATCAAGATTCTCTCTTTTGGGTATGGGCAGAATACTTGACTTAACCAGGTTGTAACCTGAAAACATTGGAAGGAGTTCATCTGTGATAGTGGCATTGCACGGTTCGGCTATACCATTAAGAAGCGTAGCTGTTTGGTAGGAAAACCACAATGTTTTTCATGTTGGCATATGTCAATGATTGCTATGGTGGATCCTAGCAAATATGGCACATCTTTGTAGCTAACACCCAAGTGACTTTGGAGGACTGTTGTCTTAAATCCATGTCTGTATCTTCAAATTACTCAGGATTTAGAGGTCTGGTGTCATGAGCACTGATGGTGAGCAGGAGGGGGCCCCTATCCAGGGGGGAAAACACATGCGTAGTAGAGAGAATTTGAGCTGTCATTCAGAAAGACACAGAACAGTCCCGCCTTGACTTCTGGGGTTTATCTGTCTGGGTTTTCCCACACTTCTTCAGTTTGTTAGGATTTTCTGTCTACTGTAGCAGTAATAAAACACTAGAGACTTACTCCTCATCTCGGCGTGGTTCCTGCTTGTCAGGACATCTAATGTGTGTTTAGGATTTGTCTGATATAAAATAAACTATTCTAACAGCATGATTGTGTCTGGACTTGTTTTAAACTTTTTTTTAAACTTTCTCTATTTTAAATTCATAATCAGACCTTGCCTTGAGACCTGTGTCCTGTTCTGGATGCTGTGTTTGAGTGAAGGATTCAGACCACCCAGAACAGATTCAGAGAAGGACTGTGAGAATGAATAGGGGATTAGGAACTAAGTTATGGAGAATGAGTGAAAGAACTAGGGAAGTTCAGTAGTAAGAAAACTGAAGGAAAATAGCTTTCTTCAAATATCTGAAAGACTGTTGCCTGGGAGAAAGTCAAAACCTATTCTCTCTCAGCCCAGATGTAGGGCATGGAATAATGGTCTTATGTCGGAAGAGAGGGAAAATGTGTGGTATGTTGGTTACCATGTAAAACTTGAGGCACAAATGACCAGGCTCAAATTATCAAGATTAGAGGCGTGGAATGGGTAAGGAATGTATATACATATTATAGTAATTAGGGTAGTTTTATTTTATTGCTGAGCCAATTGTAACGAAATTTCATTTGAGTGTACACTTTGGTGTATAGCGAAATGACAATAAAAGTTATCCTATCCTATTTTGGACACATTATACAAAGACCTAGCTCTTTGGAAGGGGCTCTGATGCTGGGAAAGGTGGAAGGAAAGAGAAGAAGAGGGTGACCAGCAACAAGGTGGGTGGGTTCAGTTACAGTAGCCATGGGGGCACTGTTGGGAGACTTGAAGGACCACGTTAGGGATAGATTGTCATGGAGAAAATCTGTGTATATGGCTGTTAGGAGTAGAAAATGACTTGGTGTCCGATAATCAAGTCCGTATAGGATTGCAGAGTACGCGTCTATCCTCCAAATTTGGAGGTGTCCTGCTTTGAACCCAATTTCTGCCATGTGAAAATCTCTGCAAACAGTAAAGAAACTTCAGTTCTTTATTGAAACTCCTATTCGATAGTCCACTCTAAGGTCAGGGGCAGCCACCTGAACGTTCAGTGTGAACCAAAAGCCGCTTTATTTTGCATTGCGTGCTTCTGCAGGAGAACTTGAATGAATGCGTTCAAGAATCGGGGCATCGCTAGAGAACTTCTCTCCTTAGGAGAAGCATAAACCCCATTTGTCTATTTAGAACACGGTTCCTCAGAGGAACCTTGGCGACGCTAAGCTGTGCGGACTTCAACCCCCAGAATTCCCCAGCCAGCAAAGCAGAGCCAGAAGCAAATCCTGTTATCAGCAACGCCTCCCTACTGCGCATGCGGAGCGCGGACTTCCCCCTCCTTCCGTCCCGTTCCGCGTCCAAGCCAGGCGGCGTTTCTTCCCGCATGCGCAGCGGGGCGCCCTCCCAGCCGCGGAGTAAAAGGAAACCGTCGTTTTCGTGGGTTTTGGCCCTTGCCGGCGCTCGTCCGCCGGCGCATGCGCCCTTTTTTGTTGTCTTCCCCAGGCTCCTCCCCCGCCGCAGTCCGTTTCCTGTCAGGAGCGGATGGCTGAAGCTGGGCCCGGCTCGGAGCGGGCGATCTTCGCGGAGGGCCGGTGGACGCTTCTCTCGCGCGCTTCGGCTTCCTGAGAGCCGACGCGGGAGGGAGAAGGTAGCGAGCGGGGCGGCGGGGACGGGAGGGCAGGCGGCCTAGGCCGCTCGGAAGGAACGTTACAGTCCCCGCCCCCCCCACAAAATCCCAGGCGCCGCGCGCGCGCCCCTGCAAAGAGAGGCATAACGGGAAGCGGCAAAGGCCAAAAAGGCCCGTGCGAGGACGCGAACGCGATCGCGGCGCCCTTCCAGCGACGGAGGGCCCTTTTCATTGGCCGTGCGAGGCAGGGCGGCCAGCCGGGACCCGCGGCCTTTCTGGGCTCTTGCTCCTGCTGTTGATCCCCATCCTCCTCTTAATCGTCGTTAGCAGCGACGTTAACAGCCGCTGTTAAGGCTCACGGGAGGTCCTAGAGACTCAGCGCCCCCGAGTTGCGTGGAGCTGAAGGAGCCTCTTTCCCTGAATTTGGGAGAGAAAAAGCACTTTCACCTTTTGCAAAAGTGGCTTTTCTCCCCTCCCCCCCCAACAATACAAATCGCAAGTATTTCGATTTAAAGCAAAAAGCGTTTATTAAGGAGGGGTTGAGGCGTTTTACAGGGTCCTGAAACAAATGATACGTACAGGTAGGCCTCACTTAACAACCATTCGTTTAGTGACTGTTCGGACTTACGACGGTGCTGGGAAAAACCAGCTCACAACCGGTCCTCACACTTACGACTGTCGCAGCATCCTGTGGTCACGTGATCGCCATTTTCGACCTTCCAGGCCAGCTTCTGGGAAGCAAAATCAGTGGGGAACCATGTGACTCGCTTAACGGGCACGTGGTTTGCTTAACCCTTGCAGTGATTCGCTTAGCGGCCGCTGCAAGAAAGGCCATGATCTTCGAAGTGAGATTTCTGTGGAAAAGAGGATAATTGGTTCCAGCTCGATGGAAAAAGGCGATGAAAAATCTTACACGTAAATGTTTAGGTGTTTACTAATGAAATGCTCTATAAGAGTAAAAGAGGATTAACCATACCCAAAGAGTATCTGCTATCTTCTGTGATATATTTCCTGTATTTTGCTGTAGTTCTTCAAAATGAGCCAATTCTTTTTCGAGCTTTCCTCAAATGGAACTTGCCTTTTCTCCGTTTTGCGCTCGTGACGACTGTCATCCAAAGCCTCAATTGTGCATGCGCTAGCCTTGCAGTAACTAAAGTTTGGCTCGCATTAAACAGGACCTAGTATCAATTTATAATTCTCACTAACTTGAATATTGCCCTATTTGAACTCACGCTAATCTTGGCCTACCTGTAAATATATAGTGATGCAAATAGTTTTCTTGTTTGTAATTCTAATGTGTAAATTGCCTAGAGCTTCTTTGGGGGTTGAGATGGCATGCAAGTTAATAAATAAAAATACAATTGCTGCTATTACTACTTTTCCTTGTGGCTGTGTTGCTGTTCTTGTGAACTATTGATTTTCTAAGAGTTTTCTTGCTTTTAATCCTAGTGTGTACACTGCCTAGAGTTTCTTTTCTTTCTTTGCCTAGTGTTCCTATTGAGGTGGCCTGCAAATCGATAAATAAAACTCCTAAACACCAAGGTCTCTTAATTGTGTCCAGGGTCAAAATTAAAATCAAATAAATTGGTTTGATTTGATCAAGTAAAGTCAACTTTACAGCCAGAGATATTGAAAAGATAGACAACCGTTAACATGCTTAGCTCAGAGGTTACTTTTGTGAAAGGCTTCTCTTTATTTAATTAGGAAGGTATATTTTCAGTTAGGAAGAAGGGTGCCATCAAATTAGGTTTGATTCAGTGATTTCTTGCACAAATGCTTATCACCTGAATCCATAGCTCTTCCAAGATTCTGTCTGTTTTCTGTCGTCTGCCTCTTCTGTTTCCCTCAACCTTGTCAAGCATAACCCTTCTTAAAAGCCAAAAGCTATTCGGAAAGGGGTTTTCCTTTCTTTCCCCTCTTAACCTCTTTGTGTTTTATAAACTTAGATACGGAATTGTAGAACGTGCTGGTCAGTGGCCATAGCAAGGGACTTGACTTCCGTTTCCCTTAATGGAACTTTGTAACCCATCTTCTTCTAGAAGCTGAGATTGCTGCCGGCGCGATAATGCACCATGGGACTGGTCCGCAGAATGCACAGCGTCAGCTCCAGCGGTCCCGTTCCTTCACCGGCAGCGAGGGGGAAGAGCAGCAGGCCAACCTGCCACAGTCGCCAGCACCTTCCTTTGCTCCTTCGGCAAGCCCTTCTGCGCCTCAGTCTCCCAGTTACCAAATCCAGCAGTTTATCATGAGCAGGAGCCCAGTAGCTGGGCAGAACATGAACATCACCTTGCAGAATGTGGGCCCCGTTTCGACGACAAACCAGCAGATCACACTTACCCCGCTGCCGATCCCAAGCCCGACATCCCCTGGCTTTCAGTTCAGTCCTCAGCAAAGAAGGTTTGAGCATGGGTCCCCCTCCTACATCCAGGTCACTTCCCCACTGCCACCTCAGGTTCAGTCTCAGAGCCCCACCCAGCCCAGCCCAGTGTCAGTTCAGACCATTTCAAGCGTCCGGGCAGGCACCCCGGGGCCCGGCTTGGGGTTGTGCAGCCAGAGTCCAACGCGTGGCTTCGTCGATGCCAGTGTGCTGGTGAGGCAGATCAGCCTGAGCCCTTCGAACGGCGGGCACTTCGTGTATCAAGAAGGGTCCGGCCTCACCCAGATCGCCCAAGGTGCCACGGCTCAGGTTCAGCTTTCCTCCTCTGGCACATCTGCCACCGTGAGGGAACGCAGGCTATCCCAGCCCCATTCTCAGACTGGAGGCACCATCCACCATCTTGGACCTCAAAGCCCGGTCACCAGTGGAGGAAATATCCAGCCTCTACCTAACCCTGGACACATCGCAACGAACAACCTGCCGCCGCAGATCAGCAACATCATCCAAGGGATGCAACAGCAGCAGCAAGGGCAGCCGTTGAGCAGACCCCTCGGATTCGATAGGACTTCTGCTGGATTAATAGCTGGGGTTGGAGGGCCCGCCTTTGGAATTACATCACCACCCCCTCCCACAAGTCCTTCCCGAGCGAGCATACCTCAAGGACTGACAAGCCTCCCCCTCACACCCTCCGTATGCGCCATTGTGAAGAAAGCAAAGAAAGTGGAGGAAATCCCCCCTGCTACTCCGGAAGCTGCTCAGATGAGGAAACAGTGTCTGGAGCACCACCTCAAGCAGATGGAGACGCTGAAAGATGCTTTCAAAGAGTATTTGATTGAGTTGTTTTTCCTGCAACACCTGCAAGGGAACATGATGGATTTCTTAGCCTTTAAGAAGAAGCACTGCATGCCACTGCAAGCTTACCTTAGGCAAAATGACTTGGATCTGGAGGAGGAGGAAGAGGAGGAGCAATCCGAAGTTATCAATGATGAGGTAGGAATTACTTTTGTAAATCTTTGCTAAAACTGAGAGTAGGTTAGCTGGCGTTTCAAAGGCTGTGGCTCCGCATGCCTAAACAAAGTTGAATTGGAATTTTGTCAGGGAGCAGCATTGTTGGGACTACATTGTTCGACTGGCCTAGCAGTTAGTGCCTCCGTCTGCAATATTCATTCTGAATTACGGTATTAACGCTAATGTTAGAAATAAGCATGCAGGGCATCCATTTTGGATTGGGGTAAATTTAGAAGCGTCTTTTAATACAGCTTTGAGGGGTCATTATAAAATGGGGAAGTTCAAGGAAATGGCAGAGTCTCTATGTGCACAGTGATGGTTGCGTCAAAGAAACATCAGGGTACGAATGAGATAATGAAGTGACTCCTTTAAAGGAGTTAGAATTGAGCATGAAATGATCTTAAGTCTTGGTTTTTGCTTCACTTTAGCGTATCACTTTATGATCTAAGATTTTCTTCTGGTTGTAACCCAAATGTATTGTCAGAAAAGGCCGTTTTAATGAGGAATAAGTTGTAGGCCATTTATTTATACCTGCATTCTCCAATGTAGAGAGAGAGGTGGGGGAGCTTAATCCAAAGAACTCTGTGGCTCTTTTACATATTTGCTGTGGAAGAGAAAAATATATAAATAATATGTTACTGATTGAACCTGGATGTAACTTTTGGTTCCTGATTCATCCTCATTCATTATGGTTTTTAAACGTTGTGAATTGGTTACCCCGATCCAGTGTTTTCTTTGATTGTCTTACTGAAATTGCCCAATCTCCAGCTTCTTTCTGGAAAAAAAAATTCTAATCTAATGCTGTCTATACTTTTCCAAGAGTAAACGCTCTTGAATTTAGTCAGACTTGTTGTTCGGCAATTGTTTATGTTTATCTCCTTTTGCTTATTTATAAAACCGAGGCATAAACTATGCCAGTCTTTTATGTTGAACCTTCATTCAGCTCAATGAATATTCTTTACACAATTCCACAGCTTAGAAACACCTCTCTTTTTTAAGAGAGAAAGAAAAAAAATATTTAATTGGCATTTTATTAATATTTTATATCCTTCAGTTCCAGTTTGGAGTGTCATTTGTTTAACAGAAAGTTGTTTTGTTATGAATAAGGAACGTTTATTTCTGTGGTATTTGTATTTTTTGGATTGAGGCCTTGTGAATTGACCCAGTTGCTATTTAACTTTGTTAAAATTATGGAATATTTAGTTTTTGACTCGCAGATACCATTTTCTGAGAGAGGTTTAAATTTGTAAGGTAAGGCAGATTTGGTTTTAATCAAAAATAGTGAATATAATTGTAGTGTTAGTAAACTAATGGTATGTTTGCTTCCATCATAGTGGTAGTGGCTGTGGTCCTAAAAAACTAGGGATAGTAAATAGTGAGCAGGCTTTCAAATTAGATTGGATTGTTCATTAGGCATAATAAATATTCAGAATGTGGTAAGTGCTGCATCTCCATCACACAGGAAATTAATTATTTTGTACTGCTGAATCAATCCTAATAAAATAACCAATTAAGCCATGAAAAGCTCTCACATCGATGTAATGTACCTTTGTTTGATTTTAAACTTAGAATATTTAGCTAGAGGCTCCGTGTTTTAAAAATAGGTATTATTGAGAAAGTCCCATTAAAGTCTATTCACCTGAGAAAGGTGAGGTGGCACAAAAACTGCATAGCTTCTGTGCCCAAAATTAATTATACTCTTTTCTGTTCATTGTGATAATTTAAAAGGTGGAGTTTTAGCTGTTTCGCCCCACAAGGTATCTTTTCTTAACGGTCCATCTGATTTGATTTATGCAATTGTTGGATTTCTGTGACACGCAGGCTTTTGCTTCCAGTTTTTAATCCTGCAAGTAATCTTTATTTGATTGAGTTGCTTTTTGGTTGGACTGGACAAGTGCGCTGTTTGTTTGTTTGTTTGTTTGTCTCTATGATGCTCACTGAGGTATCCAGCTAAACATTTCTTGCATCTTTATTGTCCTAACTACCAGGAAACACACTGAGACAATGAACTGGTCTCTAATATTTATTGCTAGTACATAACAGGAATCCTAACAAACTGAAGAAGCGTGGGAAAAACCCAGCCATATAAACCCCACAGGTTAAGGCGGTCCCGATCTGTGTCTCTTTGAATGGCTGACCAATTCCTCAGTGCTACGCATGCGCTTGACAGTCTGGGTGGGAGCCCCCTGCTCGCCATCCTTACTCATGACATTTATGCTCCTTTTGGGAAATCTGTTTATAGGGGCAGTAAGTAAAAATTGGTCTAAATGGATTTAGGGAAGGCTTTTACAAAACCACGGAAAAACTGTCTTCCGTGGCCAGAAAATGATAGCGTGTGAAACTTTGACACATAAGGCCCTCCTTCATTCCTTCGTATTTTGTAATGTTCCTCTTTTACCTTCTTCATCTTCTACTAAGCTAAAGCAACTGCACCTCATCCCTCGCCTGGGCAGGGCTGACCATTATGGGAATGGTGGTTGGCGGGGTGGGGGGCAACGGGAGGTATGCTCATTGCTTAATCAATGTCTGGGGCTTTTCTAAGTGTGAACTGTCTGTCGTGCTAATTTTGTTGTTTGTTAGAAAGCCAAGATCTCAGAAGTTAACCCACGCTAATGTCTACGTTCAATTTCAATATAGACTTTTGCACGGCAAGGGTGAAAGAGTAAAATAAATACTTATTTGATTTCTCTAGCCGCCCATCTCTACAAGTTGCTCTGGGCGGCATACAAGCTGCTGCTAGTTTGTCCCTCAACTCTTGTTTTGCTATTTAACAACAAAGCAGAACTCTTTAAAGAAAATAATCAGGGTTCAATGAAATTACATGGATGGGCCTTTTGTTCTCAACCCCACTGCTGTAATGCAAAGTGGGGTGTGTTGATCAGATTTTTTTTTTTAAAAAAAAGGATGAAAGGAAATGATTTCCCTTTTTGTTTTTCCCCAAAATATCTTCTCTCAGGTAAAGGTTGTGACAGGAAAGGATGGGCAGACTGGTACTCCTGTTGCTATAGCAACCCAGCTTCCTCCAAATGTTTCTGCTGCTTTTTCAACTCAGCAGCAACCATTTCAGGTACTTTTTCAATGGTTTTAAACTCAGTTTCATCCCAGATGATGATGATGATGATGATCATTATTTTTCCTCAGTCAGATTTGGTATTTGAAAATGGAATCTGTTTTTTTCCCCAAGAGCCCATCCCTTCTCATTTTATAAAAAATGAGCAATAAAACATTTCAACTTTTCAAATGCATGAGTGTTCATGGGATACTAAGAAAGTTTTTTTTTTCCTTGTCTCAAAGTTGCTGGCTTATTTCATTAACTTCCGGCTTTTAATGTGTTCCACTTTGGTTTGCTTGTCCTTTGGTTCCCTTGTATGTTCTACCTGGTAACTGTGGGTCTCTCTCTGTCTGTGAATTCTTTCTAAAAATTCTTCCTGGGAGTGGTGGTGGCCCTCCAACGCTAAAATACAAACATGACAGGTTTGCAACTGTGCCTTCCTTCTTTCTGGTCCAGGTTAAGCTAGCACATATATACAGTCCAATGGCATGCTAATTTATTGCCAAATGTAGGCATTACAGAATTGCTGGATTAATTGTAAGTGCAGTGAAGCAAGCATGGGATTTATGGCATGTGCTGCAAATAATACTTTGATTCAATACTAATGACAAACCATGGTTGAGTGTTACAAGAGGGAGCCTTTGCAAATCTTGGACCAGGAGTTTCCTTTCTTCCTGCAACAGGAGATGTATAGTTTGGGCATTTAAACTTTAGAGAATGAAGTCCTCTAAATCTTGTTTGCTCTTATCCAGGGATAGGAAAACTTGGGGCTAGGGAAGCATTTGGAATTATGACAGCATGTACTGAGTGTACTCACAAAAGGGCTACAATGGGACATGACATTGACTTGACACAAGCATGGCCAGGCACAAAATACCCATTTTCCAGAAGATGAGCTCCATACTACTCCAACACTGGTCTGTCATCCCTGTGAGACCTCTGGGATCCAAAAATGTTTTGAAGTAATAGATGCTTAGGTCTTAGATCTTTTTAATTTTTTTAATTAAAAAGATATTTTTAAAATGTCACACGGGGCACCTAGCGTGCATCGGTAGAAATATCAGGCAATACTGCCTTTCTCTGCTCTGTTTACTCAGTAGAGTTAAAGTAAGTCATTGCTTCCAGAATTCAGAAGCAACAAAGCTCTGCTTAGTGCAGAAGCCTTTACAAAGGGAAACGAGAGATGAGATATGCTTTCCTAAGGTTCATATCATTCTTGGAATGACCGACCATTTGTTTTCAATGCGTCTGAAACAGGCCATGGTGATCAAGAATCAGCAGGGACTTTTGAGATCAAGAATCCAATCCCTTGCTTAATGTCCATTCTCCAGTGCATAATGCAACCTTAATGGGGCTGCTGTGGGCTTTAGAAAACATTTGCTGCCCTCAGTGCTGCCCAGAGTCATTATGAGTTGGGTAGCCTATAAATGTGCTAAATAAATCAATGTCAACTGAGCCTCCTTATGCAAATGAGTTTCCAAAGCAGCATAGAGAATCTACTAGTTACTACTAGGGTGATGTTACTACCCCTATATTTGTAAGCCTTGTTATCTGGAGCAGGGCTTCCAATTACTGGTTCAATAAAGATAAATGTCCTTGCAGAAAATATCCGGGCTTCTTCATTTGAGGTAGTTGGGAGAATTTGACTGAAGGGAAATTAAGGAGATTTTAAAAAATCTGTCCTGTATAGAAGTGGATGGAGAACAAAACTAGATCCCCCCGTGAACTTGATGGGGCTTAGATACTGAGTGAGTCAAAAGATGCACTTCTTCCTTCCAAGCTAGATTATTTATTTTATTTTTATTTTGTTTATTAAATTTATATCACCTCCCATCTCCCCCAATGGGGGACTCTGGGCGGTTTACAATAAATAGCATTAAAGCATAGCCAGATAAAAATTACATTAAAATATACATAAAAGCAAATGTAAAATCCAAGTGGAGATGGATCACTAAGGGGTACTATGGCGCCAGCCATCCCCAGGTGGAGCTATCACTCTCCCCCTCCCAAGCAAGGCGGCAGAACCGGGTCTTAAGTTTCTTCCGGAAGTCTGAGAGTGAGGAAATCTGTCTCCGGGGGCAAGATGTTCCAAAGGGCGGGCGCCACTGCAGAGAAGGTTCGCCTCCTGGACCCCGCTAGATGAAATTCCTTTGCTGATGGGGTCCGTAGCATGCCCTCCCTGCCTGACTGGGTGGGACGGGTCGATGTTATGGGGACGAGATGGTCCCTCAGGTACCCTGGTCCCATGCCATGTAGGGCTTTAAAGGTGATGACCAACACCTTGAATTGGACCCGGAAGCAAACTTGTGCCCAATGCAGCTCGCGTAACAGTGGGGTCACATGGGCTGATTTTACAGCCCCAATAACTGTCCGCGCAGCCGCATTCTGGACCATTATGTCTTCAAAAGGGAATTAGTCAAAATAATTTGTGGAGTAAGAGAGTTCAGGTGATGGATGTTAACTGGATAGTTAAACAGATGCTCCATGCCTAACTGCAAAACACCTCTTCCTTGGGAACAAGAATGGAGGAAGCTGTTGCCTTAGCAGCCTGTGAAGTATTAAGTAGACTCTTTTAACTGTTTGTTGGAAAAATGAGGATGCTGGCCAGGATGGACATTTGATCTCATTTCATGGACACGTCCCACTCTTCTAACGCATAGTCCCACTTCACTTATAAAACTGGCGACATTTATTGCCAAGGAAATGACAAGATGTGGAAGGGCTTCCTGGCTGTGTGCATAGGAGACCAAATGACAGTGGTTTAGAAGAAAAACATTGATAAGGCAGGAGCTTGCATTGGGAACTGGAGTGAACCCTGTGTACGTAAAATTATTTCCAGTAACACTGTAATGGCAAATTGCTGGAAGTTTCTTGTGTATAGAAATTGGAAATTGGGCAGGTAACGTCAGTTGCACGATTATAGATGAGAGAAATAGGGGGAGAGAGAAAGTGTATTGAATTTTGGAGAAAGTCACACATGTAATATTGCAAGCGTTGAGCTCTTGATGGATCAGCTTTTAATGCAAAATAAGCGATTGGTTATACTATGAGGGTAGAAACAAGAAGGTGAGAGATTTGAATTGCAAGAGAGGAAGGCTTTTAGCATATTCTTTTGTTATTAGGAAAGAGAGACCCAACCAATTGGCACATATATCTTGTTTATATGTAGCTTTTATATCTGTCATTTAAAAGATCACATAAAATGGATGCAAAGGCAAACGCTAATCCTTGAAAATGAAAATAAGTGCACATTCCTCCATTACAGACTTTTTAAAAACAGTGGTTAACTGCCCTTGAGGAAACTGCCTTCAACAGACGTTTGACTTTTCTGTTTTGTTTTACAATAGCAGGCGCATGCAGGGACTCCAGTAACGGGAACTGTGAATGCCATAGAAATTGAAGCCTTTAAGAGACAACAAGCCCTTGCATCAGCAGGTATGGCCTCCTTCAGCAGAACTTCTTTTGATCCTTTCAGGGTTTCAACCCAAAGACTTTTCAATTAGCACTTCTTCAAACTGCTTTCCTCAGCTTGATCATGCTGCCAAAATGTTTGGCTGGTCTGTTGGGATGGAAAGTTCAGTCCATGTCACATTGTTCTCTCGCAGCCATATTTGAGAAGCGACATCTGCCACTGCTCTACGCTTTTGTAGTATTTATGAAAAAAAAAACACCTCAAAATATTTCTAAGCTATCTTTTAGGGCCACCCCCCTCCCAGTAGGTTTGTAGATATCGAAGCTCATCTTAAAACTCACGGGAGCACTGTTGTAAACCTTATAACCTGAACCCCTTGTGCTCTTATCCTGCCATAAATGGAATTTGAATATCACCAGATTCGTCTAAGAGACCCCGAATTGAAGTGGGCCGTCATGGGATGGTTTTTCAGCATCCGGGCGTGGCTTCAGGAGTCCCTCTTCAACAGCTTATGCCAACTGCACAAGGTACTGTGTTGCCACCTGCCAGCCCAAGATTAATTTAGCAAGGGCGGCGGGGTGGGGGAAGCAGAAGCCTCCTAGAATGGAACCACTTTGAGCTCTCTGGTTCTGCCCCCACCCCCTTGCAAATTAATGTTTGGTGTGAAATGGCTTGTTCATGTCAAAGGAGCTGGGGAACAAGCTCAAGCGATGCATGCGGGCATGGAAAAACCAGTCATGCACGTTGAGGCCAAAATAATTCGCTCTGGAGCCCTGGTAGTTTGCAGACAGGTGACACCCTTTTTTTTTTTAGTGCATACATTTGTACCACGTGTCTTGTTTTTGTTTTGTTCCGTAATTATCTGTTAACACTTCTTAAACTGTAGGACATTTAGCCACTTAGTTAATAATGAGGTTTGTTTGCTTCGCGTGTCTTGATTCGTTATGCCACGTCTTCCAATTCTGTGCACGGCCAAGCTGGGTCGATTGACTGCCTCACTGGGATTCTCCCGTGACTTTTAATTTATAAGTCTGTGAAGGTATTTTATTTAACGAACATGGTCGAGTGGCCAAGTAAGTAGAAAGCCAAACCTTTTATGTCCTCGCCGTGCTCTGGTATGCTACAGGTATAGGTTGTTAACCTTTGCCACCTTCATTTTTTTTCCCCTTGCTTTGCAGGTGGCATGCCCCCCACCCCACAAACCGTGCAGCTGACGGGACAGAAGAAGAACCAGCAGCAGTACGACCCCTCGAAAGGTCCTCCGGTGCAGAATGCCGCCAGTCTCCACACCCCTCCCCCTCAGCTGCCAGGGAGGCTGCAGCCAAGCAACGTGCCCCTCACCTCCCTCCCGCCAACGCTGCAGCTGGCAACGCAGACCACTCAGATGAGCGACCCTCCGGTGCAGCAAGCCACGATCCACGTGAAGGCCCAGCCCCAAAGCGTGTCTGTCACCGCTGCCTCAGTGGCTGCTGTGTCACACGGCCAAGTTCAAGCACCAGCTCAGCCACAAGGGCAGCCAACAGCCCATGCACCGGGGCAGATGGCATCACTGGTGGTGTCCTCCCAAACTCCATCCCAACAGCAGGTATATTGGGGCAGTTAATCTGCGTTTTTGTGATTGTTGGAAGTCTGTTCCAAAGAGTACAAGATCCCTTTTGCAGAATCCTTTTTTTTTTTAAAGATGGAAGTATGAGTTATCCCCTTAACAACAATTTCCATATCCAAGCTGGCTTTAATCTCAGCTCACTCTATTTTTATTTTTTTTAAATAATTTTTATTGACATTTTTTAGATGCGCATGAAAGCATATAAAGAAAAGTTAGAGGAAGCAAAAAGGTAAAAGAAAAAATGAAGACGGCAATACAGCTTAATCATCTTTTTTTTTTCCTTTAAGAAGTGACTTCCAATCTTCTTTGCAGCAGTTACAAATAAAGTTGTTATCCCTCCTCCCTCATTCAGATTAAATTACATAGATCCCTTCTGTCCCATATTTGACTCCTTTTCCAGTCTGCACATCCACAAATCACCATTTCCCTTTTTTCTGTTTTCAGCAAAAACTCCATAAAAGGTTTCCAGTCTTTTATAGAAGCAATTACTGTTTTATCCCTGACCAAATAGATCAGTTTTGCCATTTCTGCTAATTCTGTCATCTTATCAAACCGTTCCTGCATTGTGGGTATTTCAGTATTAATCAAGGCTCACTTTAAATGGAATTCTTTTATGAGCGTGACAGTCCAGAACACACGTGCCATGCGTTACCCTTCAAACGTGTACACCTTCATGGCTAACCGCTTACCTTTTAAAAAGATACGTGCACGTTTTGCGCAGCTGACCCTTTGACCTTTGCTGCTTGCATACAAAGAGAAAAGCCATAGAAACTGCACACAGGTAGTTCAGATACAATGTCTGCTTAATATTGGGGGAACAGAGCTTTCCCAAAAGAGACAATAGAAAAGCCAAAAGACCAGTACACTCCCTTGCCAGCAATCAACACCCAGAGCTGCAAAAGTCAACACTAGGATTAACACCAGATGAACCATCAAACAGCACAATACACCCTAATCAAGGAACTATCAACTCAATCAACCAAGCAGCAGCCCAATCAAAGAACTCCCAAGGAGAGAACAGCACCCCCACCAACACAAGCAGGGCAAGCCACAGTATATAAACTGAGAGCAAGGCCCACTCCCTCTTCGCACTGAAGATGTTGCCTAGGCTGGCAGTGAAACGTCTGCAAGAAAACAACCAGGCTCAGAGAGCACCGAGGACTCCACAGAACAGAGCTTTGTACGTGAACATTCCAGCTCTGCACTGTTCTCTGAAGTTTTTGTGCAGATTGTATAATTCAGAAGGTGTGCAAGAATGGGAAAACGTCGATGACTCCTGTTTTTCCTTCTTGGCCTCTGGGTCTTGTGATTTCCTTAAGATGTTTTGGAGGGCTCTGGTTGGTTTGAACATCCCTAACACTCCTTCCTCCTCCTGTTTTTCCCCACAACAACCACCCTGTGAGGTGGGTTGGGCTGAGAGAGAGGGACCGGCCCAAAGTCACCCAGCCGGCTTTCGTGCCTAAGGCGGGACTAGAACTCACAATTTCCTGGATTCCAGCCTACAGCCTTAATCGCTAGACCAAACTGCCTCTCCTCCACTTACCCCATATAAGTAGGTGGTGCCTTGCACTCTGGTGGGGTTGAATCTGAAGTCCTCCTCTTGGGAACAGCGTTGAAGGCCAAGTGTTCCTAGTGCCCTTGATTCTTGGTCAATTACCCTTCATTAGGAGGTGTTGTATATGTGAGTGTGGGGTGGCAGATGCCCATGTTTTGATTTCTGCAGTGTACAGTTGTGTCGCCATGCACGTTCTTCCCTTCCTAACTAGGGACCTCGTTGTGTACAAAAACTGACTCAGACACGGACTGCCAACTGTTCAGATCCAAGGCCAGAGCAGTAATGCTTCCTTTCAACAAGGGTGAATTTGGATGCTTGTTGACTGGTACTCCGACGCAGAATCTCAATGGTGTACCCTTCCAGCTGTTTGTTGTTCTAATTTTGTATCCAAATCTATGTGCATTCTTTGCAGATTGCAACCCTGGCCCGGCCCTCGTCCGACTCAAACCAAAACTCCCAGCGTCTTTCAGCGAATGTGGGTCTTCCTACCTCAAACAACCCACCAACATCTGTCTCCAACCCAGCACCACAAGCTACTCACTCAGCCCAACCCAGCCGATCCTCGCTGGGAACAAATAAATCAGCTTCTCCCGTTGCCTCCAAGCCCCCGGGGTTGGCAGTGGCAGCAGCCCCCAAAACCCAGAACGCAGCACAAAACTCTGCAGCGGCCCTGCCCCAGGACAGCGCGCACGAGAAGTTGGCTGAGCAAGTTAAGCTGGTGAGCCTTTTCCTTTCCCCTCTGATGCCAGAGCAACATGCTAGCAGTGGGCGGAAAGTTTTGAATTTGAACCTTTTGAGGCGGGAATCTGTTTGAAGTTGAAACAGCTCTGCTGACCTCGGGAGGGCCCTGACCCTGTTCCATGGCGTTAGTACCTTGCTGGAACAGTCTGGTCTGAAGCACACAGGTGATTTGCTTTTATTTTGAAAATACAAATTAACATTCGGTACAATCTGGATTTTTTTCCCCTTACTTTCTGCTGGGCTTCCAGAATTGTCTGCCTTACTACTCACAGTAGCGAACCAGAAGCACCATGTAATGGTTTTGTTGACTGTTGCCCAGCTACCCTGCTTTTATGCAAGGCAAAACCAGAGCTAGTTTCATACACTGAGGTCTTTTGGGGGCAAGTGGGAACATGAGCTTCCTGAAGTCATTACAGATAGTCCTCGACTTACAGCCACAATTAGGACCAGAGTTTCTGTGGTTAAGTCATTGCAGTCGCAAGTTGAGGCACCACGTGACCGGACCCTGATTTTACGACCACTTTTACGATGGGGGTAGTACAACAGTTGTAAGTGCGAGTACAGGTCGTAAAGCACCTTTTCCAAGTCTGTCATAATTTTGAACCATTGTTAAACAAACCGTCGTAAGTCGAGGACTACCTGTACCTCCTGGTTTTCATCTTCCTTAACTGATAAGTAGCTGTTTGTAAATTCTCCTGCCATTTTAATCAGTAGTCTGGAAGATGATGTATGTGTTCCAGGGTTAGGGTTTGAGCTGGTGTAAACTCATTGTGTATGTTAGCTCTGTAATGACTCCTTTGACTAAAGCTCCCTGCATCTTTTAATGTCACCAGAAGCCCCAGCCAGCTATTGATTGTTTTTGCTTGTTTGCTTCAAAAAGGAAAATCACGTCCACCAACGCATAGCGGAGCTGAGAAAGGAAGGCTTGTGGTCTCTGAGACGACTACCCAAGCTTCAGGAGGCCCCCAGACCCAAATCGCAGTGGGATTACCTCCTGGAGGAGATGCAGTGGATGGCAACAGATTTTGCCCAGGAAAGAAGGTGGAAGATGGCCACTGCAAAGAAGGTCTTGATGATTGTGACTTGTAGTTCCTTAGCAAAGTCCAGAACGAGGAGACATGAAACAAACTGTGGTCCTGCCTTGTTTTGACTCTAATAATCATAGTTTTCTGGTTCAGACATAAGGGGAACTAGTTAACAGGCCATGAAGTGTTGAACCACAGCACACTAAAGTGGGAGGAATTGGTGTGAGATGGAGTGGGAGGGTGCAAGGTTTGTATGCATCACTGCTTAACCCAAGATGCCTCTATTTGTACATAAGTCAGGACACATATTATGGCACAAGCTTTCATGGTTAGAACAGTGCTTTAGGAGCTGTTATTGCTGATGTTGCCCAGGATGCTGACTCTTCTGCAGCTCCTGAAGAAGCCCAGTTGTGCATTTTAGTCCATGCACGTGGTGTTCAAATACATACAATGTGTGTATTGATTTATTCAGTTTATTCCCAGTCTTTCTGTTCAGGCGAATAGTCAAGAGGACTAACATAAAACAAGTGTTAGTATTCAGCTTAGTATTTTAAAACTAAATACTGATAATTTAAAAGGTTTATGAGATGGTATCTATCTTTATAGATTTTCTAAATTTGTAAAGGTGCATCTCTTTTATCCTTATTTATCTTCTTTAACTACTGATGTGATGGGATAAATACTCTTGGGTAGAAGGAAAAGTAGACTGCACCTGATTTCACATTTTTTGTGGCGGTCATCAAGCAAATCACTGCCGTTGTTAAGTGAATCACGCAGTTCCCCATTAATTTTGCTTGTTGGAAGCCGGCTGGGAAGGTCACCAATGGCGGTCACATGACCCCGGGACGCTCCATCCGTTGTAAATACATGCCAGTTGTCAAGTGCCCAAATTTTGATCACGTGACCACGGGGATGCTGCGATGGTCGTAAGAGCGAGGACCAGTCGTAAGTCATTTTTCAGTGCTGTTGTAACTTCAAACGGTCGCTAAACAAATGGTTGTAAGTCGAGGGCTACCTGTAAATGATTGGGCACTTTTGCCTTCATAAAATGCAAAAAGTAGCTGGATTTTTCATATGAAAAAAGTAACTGTAAAAGCCAGAGCTGTAACAAATTGGGCAGAAGACCCCATTGTCTAGCAATCCTTCTTTTCAAATTTTTTATTAGATGGTCAGGACAGTGGCTCGCTACCACGAAGAGAAGCACCTCAATGCTGAGAGGGCCAAGAAGGAGGAGAGGACCAAGCTAAGGCGCATTGCTGCTACAATTGCTAGAGAAATAGAGTATTTCTGGTCGAATATTGAACAGGTAATACTTCTCTTTCTTTGCCAGTCGGTTTTGAAACTCTCGAGCCAGGAACAAACATTCCCTGGGATGATACTCTGTTAACCCGGATGAACCTGGCTCCTAAGTAGGGCTGGACAGCTTCTCACATTTTGTGATGCCCCGGTACGTCCATGTCAGTCCAGAAAACTGCATGGGGCTTTGAACTTCAATTTCCCAGCTTCTCTGATGGGTGGATCCGATGGTTGCTGTGAATTTTGACTTAAGAGTGCGCTTTGCACAAAGCTGTTGCACTTACCTTGGTTGGGACAGTAAGGGAAAGTCATTCTGTACCCACACAGGGACATCTTATCTTTCCTTGATAGGAGTTGCCATTGTATCCTGAGCAGACAGTGATAATGGGCTGAATTTCACTGAGAATGGTGAAAACAACATAGCTTTGAGACTCTCTTCTCCGCTCATTAGGAGATTCTTTCTATGGTGAAATAGCTGCTCTCTACACACATACCTTTCACTGGTTGTCCCTGCTCGGGACCACTCAATTCAGTCTCCCTCACGGTCCTTACGCCATGTAGGCTATGTAGAGTGAATGCAATCATCATCATCATAATTAATAACTGAGGTTATAAATATCTTTCTGGTCTGTCTTTTAGGTGGTAGAAATAAAGCTGCAGATTGAATTTCAAGAAAAAAGGAGGAAAGCATTAAATTTAAAGAGACGTTCAAAGCAAGGTACTTTTCCTGGCTGCTGTCATTTGCTGCAAATGGGTTGCAATCTTACAGACAAGGAAGTGAATTCCTGCTCAGAGTTTCAGTGTCTTTTAAAACAACTCTTCTAAAATCATCAGATTCTGCTGGGCTGAAATGTTCCTGGTGTCCCTTCATCCTAGCTTCTTCTTATTTTAACTTTTGGGCTAATTTAATTCTGTCATTAATTATTAGGTATGACTAGACATACAGGGACATGCGGTAGCACTGAGGGTTAAACCGCTGAGCTGCTGAGCTTGCCGATCGGAAGGTCGGCGGTTTGAATCCGCGTGACAGGGTGAGCTCCCGTTGCTAGTCCCAGCTCTTGCCAACCTAGCCGTTCGAAAACATGCAAATGTGAGTAGATTAATAGGCACCGCTTCGGTGGGCAGGTAACGGTGTTCCGTGTAGTCATGCCAGCCACATGACCACGGAGGAAGTGTCTATGGACAAACGCCAGCTCTTCGGCTTCGAAATGGAGATGAGCGCCACCCCCTAGAGTCGGACACGACTGGACTTCATGTCAAGGGAAACCTTTACCTTTACCTATGACTAGACAACCCGTGACCCACTGGGTCATCTTTTCAGAGGTATTTGCTTACCAGATTCCTCAATGCCTTCAACAATGGCAGGGCTACTGATGTACTGGGAAAGTTCTTAAAAATTCAGGGAGACATTCAGAGATGTATCTGCCTTGACAACGTTGAACTGTATAGCCCAGCCAAACATCAGGAGTTGACCGCAGGAAATGTTTTATGACATTCTTGTATTATGTCATAACATGTTTTATGATAATTTTTATGTCATAAGTGTTTTATAGAATTTGCGTAATTTCTATTCCACAGGAGTCATGGGTCCCAGATTTTGGATGCATTCTGTAAGGTAGCCCATTTGAGGTACCTTGGTTCAAAAATTGTTGGCCTGTGACGCACCATTTCGCCCAGTTAAAGGTTGCAGACAGGAGAGTTTTAGTAGTATATAGATTCCGAAAAAGGAGCTAGATTCTTTGGGTTTCCCTTTTAAAACTCAGCCTGAAACCTGTTAAGACTTAGCGCAGTGGGCAAACACTAATGTACTGTGCTTACAGTACCTGATCCCCATGCTATATTCTGAATTAATAAGTTCAGATTGATTTTCAGAAGGATGTTGGGTGGCTATCAAGCTGGCTTCATACCAACAGACTCCACCATTTTGATTGTGTCAGGAGCAAGTATTTAGCCATTGTGGCTGCATGTAATGGCCGACCATTGTTTACAGGAGATAGATTGCAATAATTAAATGAAAATGGAACTGCATATGTCCAAAAAATGTTCATATAATGTCCAGTCATGAGTTCTTGCAAACTCTGAATTGGACCTTTAACTCCGTTTCACACGAACCAAGAAAGACGCTGTTGTAATCTGGAACCTGTATCTGTGATGCCCAGGCTGTGCACTGTCATAGTATCCATCTCTGCAAAACGTATTACTTTCTGGCCTCTCCAAAACCTTTAGCCAAGCCTGTTTACTGTGCGGGAATATGTAACATTAACTTCCCACTGGATTTATTTTCTTGCTTCTGGCTGAATTTGGATGCTAGGCTTACATATGCAATTGAGTGGCTTAGAAGGTGCATAAAAGCTAACCGTTTTGCAGGTAAAGATAGAAGACATTTAGAGGATATTCTTCTGGAAAAAGAAAACAACTTGGTAAGGGACTCGTCCTCTGATCTCCAGGTTGATCATTCTGGATGTATGGTATGTTTTGCTATTGTTGGAAATACAGTTCCTCAGGAAGTCCTCCCGGTAGGTCGCTTTCTTATGTATAAGAAATATAGTGGAAAGATGGGGAGCTGTAATGGGCGGCCTGGTGTATAATACAAAGCCATTGTTTGTCAGCTTCCACTGATAACATTTGAAGAAGGGATCTGCTTTACACCAGGTTAGCCTATACAGGTAGTCCTTGCTTAACAACCACAATGGGGACTGGCATTTTGGTTGCTAAGCAAAGCGGTCATTATGTGAATCCAACCTGATTTTTTGCGGCAGTCGTTAACTGAACCAAGTGGTCATTAAGCAAATCATGTGGTTCCCCACTGGCATTGCTTGCCAGAAGCCAGCCGGGAAGGTTGAAAATGGCAATCGCGTGACCACAGTACGCTGCGACGGTCATAAATGCGAACCGGTTGCCAAGTGCCCAAATTGTGATCACGTGACCGAGGGAACACTGCGATGGTCATAAGTGTGAGGACCGGTCGCAAGTCGTTTTTCAGAGCCGTTGTAGTCTGAACCGTTACTAAGTCCGAACCGTTACTAAACGAATGGTTATTAAGCAAGGACTACCTGTACATTGATCTCTTCCAATAATGTCTGCTCTGGGTGGCTGCTGTTTTCCATGGGCCCTGATGGAGGTCTTTCCCATCATCTTATGCACAGTCCTGGGGCTGTTGGCCCTGTTCTGCCCCTCCTTGGAGAAAGTTAACGGGAAGTCATGTATTCGAGGAAAGGGGTAGGGAGAACGCTTTTAAAACAGATGTGCAATATTTGTGTATTCATTTTGTAGGGTTCATGGTCATCTAGAAGAAAGAGAAAGGCAAGCACGCCTCTGATAGACGATGAAGGTTGGTCATGTGCCGCCGCCTGTTCAGTCTTTTAATCTCAGCTACTACTACTGCTCCATCAGCGTGGTGGAAGATGTGAAACTGGGAACAAAGCAGTACAGCATCCTGACAACGATCGCAATGAATAACTTTATTGATTAGTCAAATGACCATATCAGGAAGTTGGGCATCAGCCATTATAGATACAAAATATAAAATACGATACCATAAAACAGCTAAAATACAGTAAAATTGGTTAAAATAGACTACGGTGAGATAAACTACGATAAAATAACAGTAGGGTAAAATAGAGATAAAATTAAAAATGCAAGATAGAATAAATTGAGTAATAAAATACAGAAACCATGTGAGTTTAAATGAATTCGTCAGCTTTACACGCCACCCCGATGTGTTCTATAAGTTGCGTTCTCAGTTGGACAGCCCTAACTATAAATTTAGCAGTTCTACTGACCACATACGTATGTGGGCCCTGGAGGAAGGAACATAAGAGTTTTGTTACGGTCCCAGTATGTGGCTCTGTCAATTAATGTCTGGAGGTACTGAGCCCTTAGAGTGTCCTGACAGTTTTCTGCTTTCATCTCCCTCAAGGGTCATCCAGAATTTCGCGACTCAGCTGCTCAATTCTGGCGTGGCTGGTTTAGTTCTTCCCTTCCACCCAAAAAGCTTGGTGTTTTGTAAATTGTGGGATTTAGTAATACTTGCGCTTAGAATTGCCCATTCTACATACATAAAGGTGGCCTTCGTCCAATTGAGTGTGTCACTTAATATATATGATGCCGCTAAGTCTGCACGGGCGACAGAAAAGTCAAGCAGGCTGGACCGTACCCCTGGAGGTGGTGGGGTTTCAATGCACATGTAGTGTCAGAGGGAAAACAGCAGAGCAAAACAAAAAACAGTCCAGAAATGTTCTCCCTAGTATGTTCTGCTGCTTTCTATTCACAAAAAGGGCGTGGCTTAATTTTTAACTTGAAAAATACATGGCTGCATCCTTGGTTTGGTGCAACTGCAGTTTCCCCCTGGAGTTTCTGAAAGAATTTTCTCCATGCCAATGGCCTTCTGGATGTAAAAATTACAGTCATCCCATTGTGATAATAGCCTAGGCTGTATAGTGTGATATGAAATGATACGATAATAAGAATCGCTACAATTTAGTTCAATGTCCGTTAGCCAGACTTTAAGGGAGAGCGGTGCAATGCCCACCCACCCAAAATGGCATCATGAAGTGAATGGTCTATTAAATGGTTGGTTTAGAGGACATAGGTAAAACATAGGGTGTATGCATGTATATACATTCCATTTGCATAGAAGCCCCCGTAGGCCACAGAATGCACATTCTGGCCCACGCATATTCCTTCCTCTCCTTGGCTTGACCTGTGGGCCTGACGTTTTCTTTCAGTGGAAGATGAGGAGGAGACCATTGAAGAGCAGGAAGCTAAAGAAGGGAATGTCAACCATCAGATGGAGCTGTCCACGTTGGCCCATGAAGGTGAGCGCAAGGGCTTCCGCATTGCCTTTCCGTAGGACGTTGCAAAATACAGGTAGTCCTTGGTTAACCGCCACTCGTTCAGCAACCGTTCGAAGTTACAATGGCGCTGAACGAGCGTTGGTTACGACCAGTCCTCGAAGTTCCAGCCGTCCCAGCAACCCCGTGGTCTCATTGCACTAATCTGAAACTGACGAGTGTCACTGTTTGCTTCTTAAAAATATATATATTTATTCAGACCATGTTGCATGTTGTAGAATGCCAAATGGTGATTTGGGTACGCCATTTCCGCAGTTCTGCTCTGTTCTCTGTTGGAACGCCAGGCGCATTCCAGAAGCTTTTCTCATTTCTGTGCCAGAACGTGGAGCAGATTTGAACGGCCCCACCTGTTAGTTGTGAGGGGTGCCCATAGAGGTGAGAATCCACCACCCGCCAAAGATGCTCTTCTGGCTAAGGAAGGTTGTATTGTCACATCTCGCTTTAAGCATTGATGAGAAAAGCGCTCTGAGGGCTTACAGGTGCCTGGCTTGCTTGGGGTCACCAGCTGCGAAGGAGCTAAAGTGGGTGAGTGGCTGATCAATTCTCCCTTCAAAGGAGAAGGTGCCCTCTGGACGAATGTTCTCCCTGGTCGGTCATGAGCCTTCTGCGTCTTGTTCCTGCGGGGAGCCGATGGATCTGATCTTATTTACAGAGGCAATTATTTGCCCCAGAACTCAATACCTTCAAAAACGGCCCTGCGTTTTCTTCCCCAAAGACACTTTGAATGGAACTTTGAGGATAGGAACGTGGAAAATTTCCTGGAGGCTTTGTTGAAAGGGTCCTTATTGAAAAGACATGTTTCTTGCTGAACAGCTTCCACCTGCCTCAGCTCTTAGGGCTGAATTAAAGCCTCAATCTCATGTTCCTTCTTATTTTTTCCCCCCAATCTCGTTCATAGCTGAGCTGCCTTTGGATGATTTGATGAAGATGTATGAAGGCGCCTTTGCTGAGACCTTTCACTGGCCCCAGCCCAAGCCGGAAGAAGAGACTAGTGAGGAAGGTATATTGTGGCAGTTTCCTTTCCAAATGCTTTTATAGAAGGTATCACCTTGAACAGAGAGCGGCAGATTTGTTTAGATTTATATAACTCATCCACACTGAGATAATACTTGGCATTTATGTGGAATTTTGAGATACTGAGGGGGTATTATCTAGCACTTATTAAAGCAATCCGTCCCAAGGTAGCTCAGATCCGTTATCTCCTTGCTCCACCATTGCGATTTGGAGAGCAGGGGACTAAAGATGACCGAGAGTGGCTTATGCTGAGGCCACCAGATGGCAAAATTATTCTTTTGACCTGGAGACTTCTGGCTTCCAAAATTCCCATGGGTTCATGCCTCGTCATCAACATTTTTCAGAGTACGGCAGATTTTTCAGCTTTGCTATGGTACAGGCTTGCTTACAGTTACCTGGTAACTTACGTTTAAACAGGAATTTTATATCAAAGCTTAATTTTGTGATGAGTTATGTTGTGTATCAATGGAAAAGATTGTCTCCTAGAAATCTGCAGTTTGGAGTGGTCCAACATCTTGACCAGGGGCCCTAAATACATATAGGTAGTCCTTGCTTAGCAACCATTTGTTTAATGACGGTTTGGAGATACGACAGGGCTAAAATGTTACTTGTGACCTGTCCTCAAAGCTCCGACTATTGCACCCCCCCCATGGTCACATGTGATTTGGGCGCTTGGCGACTGGCTCGTATTTATGACCGGTTGCAGCATCCTGCAATAACATGATTACAATTTGCAACCTTCCCAGCCAGCTTCTGCCGAGCCAGATCAGTAGGGAATTGTTGATTCACGTAATGACTGCCACAATGCACTTAATGACTGGTAAAAATGGTTGTAAAATGGGGTCCAGTTGTGTGATGCCTCGCTTAACACTGCCCCGCTTAGCAACCGAAATTCCAGTTCCAATTGCAGCTGTAAAGCAAGGACTACCTGAATATACATTTGGGTATAATTAATGCGTAAACTCTCGCAAGGTCATCCTATCTGGCAATTTTATAATCGCTGGCTAGTTTTAAATAAAACTCACAATTTTAGGATTCGGCCGGCAGCCTCCAGAAGCGTTAGAGGTGCTTTGTCACGGGCAAAATGTTTCTGACCTCACTTCCTCTTGCATCCTTGGCCATGGCTGTCAAGGCTTGCCGAAGGAGGTCAGCCTACCCAACGTTCCTCCAAGAGCCCAGCTCGCACAGAGCATGTCCGATCTATCCTTTGTTTAGAAATGGAAGACCGCCTGGCCGAAAGGGAGATCCTTCAGAAGGAGGCGATCTTGATCGACTCCCTCCTCAGCATCGAACAGTACAAGGGGGCCGAGAGGGTGATGCCCAGCAAGAAACACGGGCGAGATATAGCAGAAGTGGCAGCTGCAGCAGAGGCCCTCTTACCCAAAGGCAGCGCCCGGATCACAACCGCGGTAAATAACCTTTGTGTGCCTTTATTTACTTATTTCACCGGTGGCGTACGTTGGACTGTGCCCAAAGAGTTCTTCGCTGCAAGTGCAGAAGGCGAGGCTCCCCTCACTTACAGAGAGGAAAAGAAGGGATAGGAGGGTGGGCGGGAAGCTTGTATCGGTCTGTAGAAAGACAACCAAGTTACCGTTTTACTGTGAAGCTCTTCATGAATCGCACAGCGAATTAATGAAGAGAGCAGCTGAATGTCATGGAGAAGAAGAAATGTGTTCACAGGTATTCTGCCTGCAGGTCAAGTATAACACCCCTCCCCTCTTGTACGGCTCCCTTCGAGAATATCAGAAGATCGGCTTAGATTGGTTGGCCAAGCTGTACAAGAAGAACCTGAACGGCATCTTGGCCGATGAAGCTGGCCTTGGGAAAACAGTGCAGATCATCGCTTTCTTTGCACACCTGGCCTGTAATGAGGGTAAGCCAGCCGTGCTGTCATCCCCTGCTCCGTGACCCGTCGGTTGTGCGAACGGGTCAGGTAGTGAACGAGGAGCTTCCGTGCATGGGTTGATTCTTGGCAGCTCTCCTTTTGCTCCCTTTTCAGGTGACTGGGGTCCCCACCTGGTTGTCGTCCGAAGTTGTAACATCCTAAAGTGGGAGCTTGAACTCAAACGTTGGTGCCCCGGGCTGAAAATCATGCTCTATATTGGTAGCCAGCGAGAACTGCGAGTTAAAAGACAGGTAGACCGTTTTATCAGTTCATGTCTGCGGGCAGGATTACGGCGGTTTTGGTTCATGTGTTCAGCTTTTGCCCCAGTTCTTCAGCCAAGAGATTTCAGCACCGTCCACTTGGTTGTGAACTGAGCTAGGCTCCCCTAGGGTGTGGAGTCCTTGATGTTGCCCAGTCCAGCAGCAAAAGGCTGTGAAGTCCTTGAGGCACTGGAGGTGTTGCCTAGTCGAGCAATGAAACGTCTGCAAGAAAACAGCCAAGCTCAGAGAACACCAAGGACTCCACCGTTCAACCCCGTGCTGCAAATATTCTTTGCTGTTGGTCTCCTAGGCTCTCATACTGACTGGATTCATGTCATGCTAAACCCTGAGGTGTCTGACCTTGGGTTGGCTGGTTTCGTATAGCACAGCATGCAAACCATTAAAAACCACAAGGGTTGGGTTTTCTTAAGCCATGGTTTGTTGAAGGAATCTTGATTGACTGAGTTCATGCATCACCCAGAACCACACACCAGGGCTTAATAAACCACAGTGCCTGGGTTCACAGATTGAGCCAAGCCCCCACACCTCCGAAAAGGCCAGCCCCCTACCCTTTCTTGATGGAGTTTAGGAGCCAGCAGAAAATACTGCAAGAATCCTTTGATCACATCAAAGCTTAACCCTTGGGAAGGAGATCTGATTGCTGAGATCTGATCAATATTCGTTGAAAGAACCGGCCTTTCCTCATGGCAGTTTAGAACGAAATATTGAATTGCAGCAATGTATTAGGCATCGGCTGTAAATTGTAGCTGATAACGGTAAAAAGCCATCCCGTTCTATACCGCGCTGAATGCTTCATCGTTAGAAAGAGCCTGGAAGTTAGTCCTATTCGTCCTTCAGGAAGAACAGCTCAAGTAGATGCCAAATGTTCTCTAGAAGGTTGTGCCTCACATGGAAGAAAATAGGGGAGTTGGATACAGGAGAACATTCCAGTCCTCTTAAGTCTTGGTTTGCTTTGCCTGCCCCCCAACTTTTTTTTTTTTTTTTTGGGCAGGAGTGGATGGAACCCAACAGTTTTAACGTGTGCATCACCTCCTACAAGCAGCTCTTCAAAGGCCACCAAGCATTCATGAAGATGCGATGGAGGTACCTCATTGTGGATGAGATGCAGCAGATTAAGAACATGACAGAGAAGCACTGGGAAGCTCTCTTCCATCTTCGCAGGTCTGGACCCTATGAAAATGTGCCTTTTCTCCACTGCCTCACATTTCGTGGTACTTAGTCACTGATCCTCGTTCTGTAAGGTCGCCTCTTGTGACCCTCATTGGTTTGAGCCTCGTTTGGACCAGGAATCCAAATTCAGCTCTCTTTGGGTTATGTTCTGCTGCGGTTTCTCAAAAGAAGCTAAGGAATGTCCGTCTGTGTAACGAGAGCCTCTCCCTCTTTGTAGCCGACACCGCTTACTCCTGATCGATACCCCTCTGCACAACACCTTGATGGAACTGTGGACCATGGTGCACTTCCTGATTCCAGGAATCTCCAAAGCTTATCTCGATTTCCCAGTAAAAGCTGCCAACGAGGAAAATCAAGACTACTGCCATAAGCTCGTCATCAGGCTCCACAGAGTGAGTTGCCCAGGCCGTGCGCTTGAATTGTGCATGGGGCTGGCCTAGGGTCATTTTATTAACGCGATTTAACACAGATTATATTAATAGCATATTCCTCTCTCTCCCTCCCTTCAACCTCCCCACCCCAGATGATCCAGCCATTTATTTTGCGCAGATCGAAAAGGGACGTAGAGAAACAGCTGACCAAGAAATACGAACATGTGCTGAAGTGCCGGCTTTCAAACAGACAGAAAGTGATGTATGAGGACGTCATACTCCAACCTGGGTATGACGTTCTGAGTCAAACATTAAATTGTTGTCTTGATGGAAGGCAGTCATGCTTTACATGAGCACCTTCAAGCTTCCACAGGAAGAGCAGAGACAGCTGATGTGAAGCCTTGGCAGTGAGGCACTGATTTCATGGACATCCCACAATCCATTGTTGTAGAGCTGACCCTCTGCTTTCTTTTCTTTTCCTTTGGCAGGACCCAGGATGCCCTTAAAAGCGGGCATTTTGTCAGCGTTCTTCACGTCTTGATGCAGCTGCAGAAGATCTGCAACCATCCGGACCTGATAAACCCTCGGCTGTCCAGCTCGTCTTACGTTTCTGAGGTGTTGCAGTACACAACTGCCTCACTGGCCTTGCTAGCACTTGAGAACAACCTCTGGAAGGTGAGTCGAACAGTGGATTTGCAAAACACCCTGTTGGGTGAGGGAGAGAGAGCATATTTTCAACTTCTCACTTATAATTTACCCTGTATGCCGCAATGTGGTGAGCGTCCCAGCATATCTTGAGGGAACCAGCTTCTAGAGAGTTCAGTGGCCTGGTTCACAAAACAAACACCAAGCCATCCTATGGCCTGGTTTCGGATTAGCCTGTTGAGCAAAATCTTGTCATTAGGTTTTCTATCACTTGTTTATGATTTAATACCTTTTGTGAACTCAGCCAGGTAAGTCATGCTAGAGCAGGGTTCCTCCACCAGGGTTCCGTGGTGCCCTTGGGTTCTGCAAGAGGTCGCTAGGGGTTCCCTGGGAGATCACGATTTATTTACAAACATTATTTCAGATTCGGGCAACTTCGCATGAAAGAGGTAAGTTTCAGAGAGAGAGAGAGAGAGAGAGAGTGAAATGGACTAAATAAAATTAAAATAGGAACACAGATTTATTTATATTTATTTATATTTCGAATTCCGTCACCCCCCGTCTCGCTCAAAGAGCAACTCTGGGAGGTTTGCAATAAAACTAGGATAAATACAGATTAAACTACAATAAAAACGATATTCTTAAATAAAAATATAAATGCACTCCCCCCCCCCCCTTGGCCGCCCTGTAGGTTGCAGACCTGAGTCTCTTTGACTTGATTGGGCTTGAGAACAAAATGACACGCTACGAATCGCAAGTTGTACCCAAGCAAAAGGTAACACGAAAGCTCATCGAAGAGATTTACGCCTCTCCACTCCCACCTCCCAGGCCTAACCCTGTAAAGCTGAAGCCAAACAGGTGAGCAGCCCCTAGCTTTCTGTAACATCGGTGCCCCTCGTTCGGCCAAGCATAACTTTTGCTGGACCGTTGGCCCTGTCCAGTTTTTGCGTGGCACGTTGGTGGCCCCAGTCCAAAGCGGGGTGGAGGCCGGGGCTCAATTTCAGAGTGGAGTTCAAGGGTTTGAAGGAGGGAAGCAGGAGCTTGAAGCACCCTCCCCCAAGGCTTAGGGCACCCCCATTGTGCCCCCCCCACCTGAATATTTAACCCCTATCGCTGCTGAGGGCATCAAAAGGATGCTGACGTGTACCTTTGGCTCGGGACGTGAGAACCCAAATCCACGCCGTCTGACCTCGGTGGCAAAGACAGCTCCTGCTTTTGTGTGGCTGGAAGGAGACGCTGAAATAATTTTGCTTGGTTCCGCTCATTACTTGCTGCGCCCCGCGGAAAATCGTAACCCCCCCCCCCTTTTTTTAGGTTGTTTCAACCTGTTCAGTATGGACAAAAGCCAGAAGGCAGGATGGTGTCGTTTCCCAGCACCCAGGTGCAACGTGCCACAAGTGCAGCTGCGGTTGCGCAACAGGCCCAAGTGCGAGGAAGGTCCCCCATGGGTACGGTATCTGCAAACCAAGGTAAGAAAGGCAATGCCTCTCTGGCTTCCCGCTGAGCCTCTGAATGGCCATTGCAACAGAGGTGGGTTGGGTCCCCTCCATGTGCATCTCCCTCCCTCCTTCCCACTGACAACCAGTCCTTGAATTAAGTTGGCCTTCCTCAACCTGGTGCCTTCCTGGTTTATTGAGGGTCAGTCCCCTCCCCACCCCCGCCCAGTTGGAATTCCTGCCTATCTGAATGAATTCATGTTGGGAAAGCTGAACCAAAATGTCATACTGAAGGCATGGATTGAGTAAATCCACCTAATAGATTCTCCTTGAGCTTAGGTCAGCATTTTCAGCTGTGCCCTTCAGGCCAAGCAGGGTGTAAGAATCCTGAGTTGTCCACCTGGGATTGGGGCGAAGGATTCCCAGGTCTTGCCTGACCTTCTACCCAGCTCGGCTGGATAAGTTTCTCTTATTTTCTGAACATGCCCTGAACTGGCTCTTGGAAACCTAGAATTGTGGTTCTCAACATGTAAAGTGACCTGCTGGTCTTGGGTGGGGTGTCTTTACTGAGTTGCAAGGCAGGATGCCTTTGTTCAGTCCAAGGTGGGCAGAGGCAATTCTGGAAATTTTGATGGATTCCTCTCCGAAGAGCTGATTTTAAGCTCTCCTACCCTCTCCTTCCCCCCCCCCCGCTTCTTTTGATTTGAAACTTCTGAGAGGGGATAAAAAGAGCAACAGCACACTGTAATGCTCCTTCTGGAGCTGGTCCAGGCAAGGGACTTGGGGCTTAGATGCTTTTCTGCATCAAAAGGCTGCGGTTGGTCCAAAGGAAATTAATCGCAGCCTGTTCGCTGAACATTCTGGGAGAATCTCACTTTTGATCACCCCAGGAGAGACCAGTTGTGCTTTTCCTGAAAATCTGGAACAGAGGGTATGAAAGCGTTCAAGCAAGAAGTCGTCTTACCTATATTTTCACCATCTATTTTTTTTCCTGAACGTTTCAGCTTGAGCTGAAAGTAGCATTTCCAAGCAATGAATGTGGTGTGTGTGTGTGTGTGTGTTTGGTCTCAGATTCAGTGGGTAGTTAGGATGAGCATAATAGAGCTGCATCTTCAGGGCACCTGTTTTTATACTACGGGTAGTCCTCGGCTTAATGACCACAATTGGGACCCAAACTTCTGTTGCTAAGTGAGGCAGTTGATAAGTGAGTCACACTTGATGTTATGACCTTTTTGCCATGGTCATTAAGCGAATCACCATGGCCGTTAAGTGAATCACATGGTCGTTAAGTGAATCCAGCTTTCCCCATTGACTTTGCTTGCCGGAAGCTGGTTGCAAATGGTGATCGTGTGACCTGGGATGCAGCAACCATCGTAAATACATGCCGGTTGCCAAGCACTTGAATTTTGATCGCGTGACCATGGGGATGCTGCGACGGTCATAAGGGTGAGGATCGGTCGTAAGTCACTTTTTCAGCGCCGTCGTAACTTCAAATGGTTGCTAAACGAATGGTTGTAAGTTGAGGACTACCTGTACACTGGCTGCCCCTTGATGCCGTTTGAGAGCTTCCCGTTGGAAAACATTCAAGGTTTTTGAAGCAAAGAACTAGCAAACCAGTCTGGCCCACTCATGCTATGCAGCCAGAGTGGTGTGTGTGTGTGTGTGTTTGAGCAAGCAACCAAGCTTCACGAAAGCACAGTTACCATTTCAGTGATGTAATTTAAGCTCCCAGATGTCTCTGGGTTTTTCTTTTCTTTCCAAGGCCACGTGTCTGTACTTAGGCCACAAGACTTCAAACGATTGTTTTGTTTTCTTTTTTTTTAAAAAGTCTCCATTGCGCTAACCCTTGAAACGAAACGAAACGGACCGACTCTAACAGCTTGCCCCCCCGCCCTTATTGATTGCAGCTGCCGCCGTCTCCTCCGCTGCGGCCGCACCCCAGTTGCAGGCGGCCCCGACTTGCTCCGGTGCGCCGCCGCCTCCTCCTCCTCCTCCTCCTCCTCTTCCTCCTCCGAGACATCAGCCAGCCATGACCTTCGCCACAGCAGCTGGCCCGGCCCATCCTGTGAAACCGCGGGGCCAGGCCACCACCCCAGGCCTGCAGCTAGGGCAGGCCCAGCCACAGGCCCCCCCACACTCCATCCAACCGAGTGTCCTGCCTCAGAGGCTTGTGTTGACCTCTCAGGCACAGGCCCGGTTGCCCAGTAAGTGCCCCTCTGCCCCTGCTTCCCAGATCTCTCCACTTCCTTCTCTTCCTTCTTCTTCTTCTTCTTCTTTTTTCCCCAAAGCTTCCCCGAGGTTAAGTTATTAGGCACCCTAAAAATGTGTACAGGATGAGATAAATATATATATATATATATATATATTGGGTGGTGGCTTGGTTTGGTTCTTCCCCTTTCCCTTCTCCTCTTTGGAGTTGCCTCGTTCACCCTTTTACGTTGCTCATTTGACAAAGAGGTTTCTTTTTTTTTTTTTTTAAAAGTGCAACGTTTCGATAAGGAAAAAACGACTCCAAAAATCGCTGTGAACATACATTAGCGGTGTCAACTTAATCTCCTCCTTCCTGCATGTTTCTTCTCTTGGCCAGACTTCTTCTGAACCTGGAAACTTTCTGGTTTTTTTTTGGGGGGGGGAGATTTCCTCTTCCTAATTTAACTCTTTTTATTTTGAGAACACTAACCACATCCTGCTAAAGAGCGCCTCTCTCGGGCGGAGGCACCTACGTAAGCCTTAGGGACGAATGGGAAGCTGGGCTAGGAACAGGCTGAGGCGGTTTATTTCAGACTGCAGATGCGCTGTTAGCATGTCTAGAGGCTCTTGGGCACTGACGTACTAATGTTCCAACCCCCCGGGGGGGGGGGGATCCGCTGCCTTTGTAAAAGCCAAACATTCCATGCTCACCTCCAAACCTCGGGAGATTTGAAGCTTTGGAGGCACTGAAGCCAAGACGAGGGTTTTCAGGCGTGACAGGTACTGATTTTTCCCAGTTGACCTGAAATGATTTTACGGAAGAAGCTTTTAGCTCCTTGTAAACTTCTTGTTTGCGCTGCAAGAGCAGGGTGGCAAAAGGAATTCGTATTTGTCGCTTCTGGCCCATCAACCTGAAACTCTTAATCAGACGGCGCCTGTGAAAGACAATCTTCTGTGCAGTGTCACATGCATTCTCTGAATCAGAGTTGTTTTGGCTGTGGCTTATGGAAGCTTACAGGCCCACAGCACAAAATTAACAATGGCTAATTGGACGAGACAGATCAATTTGGAAAATTAAGCCCTTCTGAATCGTCCGCAAATGGGATTTGGAGGTCCGATGAATCTGCTCCAAGCTGATCTCCAAAGCCAAGCTTTGCAGAGCCCTAAAAACATAACCCTTCCGGTGAATTATTAAATACGCCCCGTGCATTGCTAATTCCTGTAACCCTTTTAGCCTCTCTTGAGCTTCGTTATATTTTGCTTTTGAAAAGGCGGTAGAGGTCTGACCTTCATGACTTTTCTGCTCTCTCTGAAGTGTCACTTGAGTTTTTCCAGGTCACGCTTGTTACCTGTGAAAGAGGAAGGACTTCTGCCCTCTCCCCGCCCTCTCATCAACCGTTCTGCCTTTAAAGAAACCAAGCAGATGCAATTCGTCCATCACCTGTATTAAAGCAGTACCTGTGGAACTTCTGAATGACACTTCCCTCCCCTCCCCCCCCTCTGCCTTCTCTACATTTCTGCACGTGGGCAATGCCGGTTTTACTAACCTGAACGAGAGGAAAAAGGGGACGTCCGGGAGATGGCCCGCTCACCCTCCCCGTTTTTATGGGTGCTTCCGCCCCTCTCCCCCAGGTGGTGAAGTGGTCAAAATAGCCCAGCTGGCTTCCATTGCAGGGGCACAGGGCCGGATCACGCAGCCAGAGACGCCGGTGACGCTCCAGTTCCAGGGGAACAAATTCACTCTGTCCCACAGCCAACTCCGCCAGCTGACTGCAGGACAGCCTCTGCAACTGCAAGGTGGGCAGCTTTCAACAACGAGTCACCGAGGCTTTCCCATCCCTGGGATTTTCTTGGTTGGGGTTGGTGATCCACCCGTACTTTGGACGTATTTTGGATTTTGCATAGTCCTCTGTGCCTAGGCGTTCAGGGCAAGGATCCCTCTGACCAGCCTGGATCACTCCCGTTCTGCAGACCTGTTGAGACTGGTAGAAACCAGCCTTCTTTAAGGCCACCTAAGGAATCTCTGGGTGGTTTAACTGTGGTCTGATCCTCCTGTTTTGAGTCCCTGCAGGTTTCAATTCTGGTGTGTATGAGACAGGCAGAGAGATCACGTAGAAAGGGAGGAATTGAAAATAGCATCCGTTGACTGCTTATCTCTGTTGAGTGCAGGCTGTGTTTTATTTTAAGTGTGAATTCTTTGGTCAGATTTTTCCCCCCCCTGACCTGTAAAGATAGGAGGGAAAGTCTTGGCGAGTTCAGGGACACGGGCAAGACGGGGACGTGGCAAAACACGCATTATAACTTCAGGAGGCAAACGCTTCCTCTTACGTTCATGCTCCATTGGGTTGGTGTCATCACAGCTAGCTGCCGATCCTGAGGATGAATTTGCAAAAAGGAAAGCCGTCAAACTGCTCCCAAGCTCATTTTTGAGGTCACGCAAGCGAGGGTTGCTCCCGTCCCTCTGATAGCTTGGGACTTGGCTTTATACAGGCTTTCTCAGAACCAGTTTATTAATTTGAAAAGGAGTTTCCCTCCGTCCCAGCAGCTCATCTTCAGATTGTGGATTTCCCCCCCCAAATGTCTCTTACTTAAATGAGTACATTTACTGGATCTGAAGTGACCTCCAAACCTAATGCAGCCTTCTTCCCTGGGTCTTGTAGTATGAATCCCATAAATTCAAGACAGCCTCCTCCATTTCCTAAGATGCAGTGTAAGAAATCAGTGGGATGGTCTTACTGAAACGGACAGTCGGTGACTTCTCCTGCCTTAAATTTCCACCCACCAGGCAGCGTCCTGCAGATTGTTTCGGCTCCCGGACCCCAGTACCTTAGGCCTCAGGGCCCCGTGGTGGTGCAGACGGTGCCTCAAGCTGGGACTGTTCAAAATGCTCTGAACGCACTGGGGAACCAACATCCAGTGGGTTTGCAGACTTCGGCAGGGACGCAGCCAGGTAAGGACTCTTCCTTTGTGTCTGTCTGTCTGTCTTATCTGTTTAATTCCTATCTTGCTGCTGCACTCAGAGCATTAACAAGAGAACAGTGAACCAGGGTTATAGATAAAGCCACTGCAGTGGAACAGCGATGCTTGCAAACCATAAAAGTGGACACTCCAACTTTTCTTTTAATGCCCATTATAAAGCTTTGGTCCCTAAGCCAGCGCCTGTTGGCAAGAAGGTACCTCTGCAAACTTTCTTGGCTCCTGGGAGGCCCCTTTGACGGTTCAACTTTCATTTAGGTGGCTTTAATTTTTCAAAGTGTGGGAAGCTGGCCTGGTGCGGTCTCAGCCCCTGACATACCCTTTCTTTCCGAGAATGCTTGTCCGTCCTGCGTAGGTCCCAGAGGTATTGCTGAAAATGAAAATGGGGAGTGGCTCCCTTTCTGTCAACTTTGCTCGGAAGGAAAAGACAAAGGGAAGGTGGAGTTGCAATATGAAAGCAGCTGCCTTGGGGACACTTCATTTGGTCAAGGTTTCTTCCTGCCTTTCACCTTCCTGGGGTCATAGCACAGAGAAGTCTCTGCCCTACCTTGGAAGAGGGGGGGCGGGGGAACGGGTTCAGCTGTGCACTCTGTGCTGGATTCCGACACTTATTGCAAGACGTAGCGGGAAATAAAAATTCAGACCGGCCTCTGAGAGTATGCAAAACTGGTAGGGCCAGTGATTTTGTGTGAATGGGATTTGGGGAGATGTGGTTTATGTTGTTGCTTCCTGCAAATCACATGGCAGTTGTGTAAGAGATTCTGATGTTTCTCTTTGCCCCCACCTCCTTTTCAAACAAGCTGTCCCCATCTGTGGGGGTGGCCTTTTAGTCTACGCAGCCTCTTCAGTAAGGCCACGAAAATCACTGGCGGGCATTTCACCCGTAAATAAGGCAACAGAGAGACAGGAGTCTCCCTTCTCTGCCAGCCCCTTTGATGAGTAAAGCCCCAGGCTGAAGGAGGTACACAGTGTCTCTCCTGTACCTCTTCACTTGCCTGGGTGCAATTTCTGATCGCCCTTTTTGACCAGTAAGTAGTTAAATGCAAGGGTGCCCTTGACTGCCAGGGCACGGAGTGTGAATGCCACCAGTGACCTCAACAGCCTGATTCAGAGCAGTCACACCGTGTGTGAAGTAATTTATAACAGTGTGCTTGAGTTGTATAAACACTTGATTTATGTTTAAGTGTGTGTTCCAGGAAGAACGATGGGTGCAAATTTAGCATCAGGGGACTCTGCTTCATCATTAAAATCTGGCATTCATGGAGGACACTCACAGGTACCGTAGACTTATTTTGCAGTTATGAACTAGGGGGTCAAAATTAACTTCTCTTTTAAATCCTTTTTGGAACTAAGAGGCTACGCTGCGTACAACTTTTCGTCTTTTTTCGTTCTTGGCCTTTGGAAGACCGCTTTTCCTCTCTTCAGCATTTATTGCTCTTCTCTTCCTTTGAGTTGAAGCTGTGTATGTTAAATTGTGGGGGAACAAAGCTATATTTTAGTTATTTTTGATGTAAGCAAGGCTTAAGAAGAAAAAATCCACCAGTGATGTATGACAGCAAATCACAGCACCTGGGGAAGCTTGTTGCTGCTATTATTATTATTATTATTATTATTATTATTATTATTATTATTATTATACAAGCAATATAGAAGACACTATCTGTGAGGACCATCTGCTCCCACTGTATATGGGAGGGGGGGGTGTCAATGCAATTTTAATCATTGAAAAACAAAAACAAAACATCCCTGCAGGATTGGATACTTGCAACTGTACATAGAAGGTCACCTTATGTATCCGCATTTGGATTGAAAAATGTTTGCAATTAAATTTGGGATTGTACCAGCGGGCAGCTGTAGAATACTGTCTTTATCCTTCTAATTTTAGAATATTAATGAGTTCTGGGACCACTGTTGGTATAACTTTTTCTGTTTTCTGCAAAGGAATCGTTTGAGGAAAAAAACAGGCTTCTGAAAGAGCGTTTAGACAGGATCTTTTCCTGCAACGAACGTCGTTGCTCCAGAGCACCGCTGTATGGCAAGGACCTTCGCAGACTTTGCTCTCTGGTGGGCAACTCTAATGCAGCCCCTCAGTTTTCCACGGCAGCCAGCAAATGGAGCTGGGCTGGTTTTGCGAACTGCTGCCTTTCCAAAGATCGCCAGGAACCTCTCCGGGGGCTGACCTGGACCCTGGAACAGCAACAGGAATCCTTGAGGGACACCATCAATAGGTGATTCCAAGCTTCATGCATGACTTGAAACTTCCTCCTAACAATTCTGCTAGGGCTTATCAAGGTGTGTTTGTGGGACTGCGTAAGCTCCAGATGGTTGTCTAATTAATATTTATTATGGGCTCTTGAGGTAACTAATTTGAGCCCCAGATGATCGTAGTTGGAAGGCTTAGGCATATTTTCCCCCATTCTCTGCATGTATCTTTGCCATCCTTACGATCATAAGGTACCAAAAATTTGTCTTCTCCATCATCTGTTCCTAGGCAACCAGCCAGATGGTTCTAGAGCAGGATGGGGAGCTTCAGCCTTCCAGATGTTGCTGAACTCCACATCCCGTGTCTGACCTGCCTGTGTACAATCTGGTCATAGTGCCTTGCTCAGAATGAATTCTTTGCAGCTGAGTTTTGAGCTCACCTCCCTCCCCATGTCCCCATCTCCTTTCAGCCTGCTCTTCTTCTCTGCTTGTGGTCTTCAGCAGTTGAGACTATCAGTTGCCAGACTCTGGAAGGCTTGGTCAGGGGGGTAGATTTTTTTTTTCCTCCCTGAGTTTGGCAGTGAATGGATTTGAAATAATGCTAGCCACAACATGACCCGACCAGAAACATTTGCCGTGTTGTCTGCTTTGTTTCCAAGGGTGCTCTGCGTGTTGCCTGCTGCTGTGGCTGCTCCTCCATCTTTGCACGTGGTGAGGCTTCCCCCTGTTTATGGCCACCGGATGAAACTACTCCGGCGCAACCTGAAAGAGAAGGCGTTGCCTTACCTGCACCAGCTGACCATGCCCCGACTGCTTCCGTTTCCTGACCTCCGTCTAATACAGTACGATGCAGGTAGGGGAGAACCCTTGATCTGCACCTGTCCTGCACCTTGCAGAGGCTTTACGCTCCCAACTTTGATTCTTCTTGCATTGCAGGGAAGTTGGAAGCCCTGGCTGTTCTACTCCAGAAGCTTAAATCAGAAGGACGGAGGGTGCTGATCCTGTCCCAGATGATGCTGATGTTGGACATTCTGGAATTGTTCCTGAATTTCCATTTCCTCACCTATGTGAGAATTGATGAGTGTGCTAACCAGGAGGAGCGCCAGGTCTGTCTCTCTGTTTTTCTCACACTTCTTACTTGACACTAAGTTACCTTGTAACTCTCCCCTTAGCAGGCTTACTACAGCTCAGCCATACATGGGTTACTGTTGGAGGAAGCCTGTTTGCACACCGTGAGCAGGTTCACACATAGCGTTCAGCTCTCGTGGGATTGCTTCGTTCTTGATTTTGTGCCCGAAGCCAGCCATGCACTTCATAGACCAGGGGTTTGGGTCTAGTGTGTTGTGCAAATCCAGCTGTTTTTAGCGTATTCAGCAAACTGTGGTTAAGGAAACTGGGTTGGCGTGAGCCCCAAATCCAGCCAAGGAGAACAGGACTGCCGCTGTTTTTCACGCTCGAACGAACGTGCTCTTTGTCCCCACTTCCGATTCAGGAGCTGATGAAAACCTTCAATCGAGACAAGCGAGTCTTCTGCGCCATTCTGTCTTCCCACAGCCGCTCCACGGGTGTCAACCTTGTGGAAGCTGACACTGTTGTGTTTTATGACAACGACTTAAATCCGGTGATGGAGGCGAAAGCTCAGGAGTGGTGTGATAGGATTGGCAGGTGCAAGGACATCCACATTTACAGGTGATGCTTGTGAAAGGAAGAGGCAACACACAAGAAAATAACTATTCCTCCACATCATGTTCTTAATTATTTTTTAGATCCTATTATACTTACTGTCTTTCTGATATATATGTAACAGCTCTACTATTAGGTATTTTATTCTGTCTGGCCTTAGGGCTGTAATAAACTGATTTGATTTGATCTGATTGATTTGATTTGGCTCTGTCCCTCCCTTCCTCCATATCTATCTGTCCGTGCATCCAGGCAACCATCCTACTCTACCTACCTGTCTTCTTCCTAGTGTTATTCCCGTGCTATCCATTCTAATCTGCCCATCCATTCATCTTAATCTGTCCATCCACCCATTCATCCTATACATCCTTCCATCTATTTTCATCCTAATCTGTCTGTCCATCCATCAATCCTAATCTGTCCACAGATCCCTCCTTCCATCCATTCATCCTAATCTGTCCATCCATCCACCTGTTCTTCCCTAGATAGCTTTTAAAAAGTCTACATTTATATCCCTTTCACCAGACAGCCTCCATTTGTCTTTTGGGCACAAAAACACTCAATTTGACTCACAAACTCTGAACTGGTTAAGATGAAGGACCAGCTCCTTCTGTGTGAATCTGTCCATCTTTTATCATAAGGGATCTTCTTCCACCTGGAAAAGTGAGCATCTGAAACCAGATCTTTTCAGTAGCAGCTCCTTCCCAAGGGAGGTGTGGCTGGCTCCTCCTTTGCTCTGCTTTCCGCAGACAATAAAGAAATTTAGTTTTGAATTGTATGGATTTTGCTCCGCTCCTTGTTTTAAAATGGCTGGCTTCGTGCTGACGTTAAGAAGCTTTCATACTTTTAACTTTCTGTTGTTCCTGAGTGACTGGTAGAGAGGTGGCACAATTTATACGTTTAACAAATAACGAAATAGCAAAAATTGTAGACAGAAGCGAAGCATGAACGTTTTGTATTTTGAGGAACATCTGATCAACAGTTTGGTGGTAAATTCTTAGCTTTTCTTTGTGTTAACACAACCGGGCATTAGTACATACTCGTTTGAAGCTGTTTCAGGTTCCTGTCGTAGTTGTTAAAAAAAAATACATCCGTGGCTTTCTTGTTTCCTCCAGCGCTGCCTTTTAAAGTGATGCTTTGTCTCTGATTTCTCTAGGCTTGTCAGCGGGAACTCCGTAGAAGAGAAACTCTTAAAAAATGGCACTAAGGATTTGATCCGAGAAGTAGCTGCTCAGGGAAACGACTATTCCATGGCCTTTTTAACGCAGGTATCCCTATTTTGATCACACGATTCTCTTCGGGTCTCCTTAACACAGAAAAGCGATCAGCCGGGCCTGAGCGAATGAACGGCCGGTCCCCTCCTGCTCCTGGCAATGGAGAAGCACCAGTCGGGAACAAGAGGACTGGCTGGAGGGTTTTTCCTGCTTGTCCCCCTGGTTGGTGCTCAGGACCCCTTGGCAGCAGGCGGAGAAAGCTTCATTGCTCTCTTTCCCATCCAATGTTCCTCCCCACCATGGCGTTCCCACTGCAAAATGATTGTCAGAAAGCAGCAATCCCGAGTAAAACGGCTAGAAACGGGGCCAGGTATAAGCAAGGGGATGACCGCCTCCCAACCATTGCCTGCTCGCACTCTGCTCCCTTCAGGATGGAACCTGATGGAGCAGATGAAACCGGGCACCTGCCTTCTGGATAGGACCCTCCCCGTAATTTAAGGGGAAAAGCAGACAGCTTGAAATCAGCGAGAATGGGGAATAATTGGCCGCTGTCCCTGACCTCGGCCAAACGCCCCTGCAAGACCAGGAGGCATTTTGCCCTCCTCCTTGGCCCTAAAGGGGCCGCCCCCCCCCCGCACCCCATCCTGGAGTTCGTGCTCGATCTTCTTGTCCTCCCCGTGATAGGCTTTCCATGGCTCCGTTGAGGAGCTTCAGCAGCCAGGAAGCCTTTCTGGGTGGGAGCGGCTGAAAATCCTGGCTCAGGGCTGGTGGCTTGGGAAAGTCCGGCTGCTTGACAACAACTCCGGAGCCACCGGAAATGAAGTGACGTGGAAACCAAAGGAAATAATTCAGGGAGCTTAAGAGGGAGTAAGCATTTCCCTCCCTTCTCCCTGCAGCAAACAATTCAGGAACTTTTTGAAGTTCACTCGCCGATGGAAGATTCGGGCTTCCGGGTGAAAGCTGAAGAATTTGTCATGCTTTCTCAAGAGCCTTCTCCCGCAGAAACCATCTCTCCCAAAGTCGCCAGGCCCTTTATAGAGGTAAGGAAGTGTAGAGTGTTTCAACAAGAATGAGAAGATACAGCATTCATCTTTTGGATTTGCTAGTTGACAGTTGAGTTGCTTGAGGACCGCCTCTCTCTTTTTTTTTTTAGGTATGTTTAATGTGTTATTTCAATTGATGCACCAGTTCACAAGTATGAATCTTTTCTTCCTTGCGCAAACACACTGACCTGTTCAAGTTGTAAAATCCAGATTTTTGTGGCCCAGAATTACAGTGAAAAACGTAAGCGGTACGTATAGAATGTCAGTAGGGGGGAAAAAAGGATGTCTTGTGTTTCCCAAAGGCTCTCAAAAGTACAGAACGAGAGGAAGAGGAGGAGGAGGCGAAAGAGGAGGAGAACAAGGAGTGGAACCCGCGCGTTCTGGATGGGGAGACCGAATCGGCGTCGAAACCTCTCGTTTCGGAACTCAGGAAGGCCCAATATTTTGAGGAGCCTTCTCTGCTGCAGGAGCTGGTGGCTGTTGTAGATCAGGTGCCCTTGATTTCCATGTGCATTTCCAGCTCTGAACCAAGAAGCATATTCTTTTGCTCTTTGGGTGTGTGTGCGTGTGTGTGTGCGCACGCTTTCGAGTCATTCTTGACTCCTAGCGACATACATGGACAAGTCCCTGCAGTTTTCTGGGCGAGGTTTTTCAGAAGTGGTTTGCCATTGCCTCCTTCTTAGGGCTGAGAGAGAGGGACTGGCCCAAGGTCACCCAGCTGCCTTCATGCCAAAGCAGGACTAGAACTCTCAGCCCCCCGGTTTCTAGCCTGGTGCCTTAACCACTACACCAAACTGGCTCTCTGTTCTTCTGCCTTTCTTACTTTTTTATTAATGCATCTGTTTCTTCCCAGCAAGCATCCTCAGTCTGCTCTGACTGAGAAAGAAAAAAACATGCTGCTTTTAAGTTGGGGCTAGCGCTGTCCACTTGTCCATTCATTTATATTTTTAAAAGAATTATGCCAGGTTCAGAACCAAGTACTTGTGCCTGGAGAAGAGATAACTTTCTCAACTTTAATTCACCAATTAACTGTTGTGGCTCTGTTTATCATATGACAGCTAATTAATGTAACCCAAGCATGTTTTTAAAAGTCCTGTTGTCCTTCTGTTGCCCATTCCAGAACTACATTAATCTGTTGCCCATTAATGTTTTAATTTCTCATGTAATTGCTTCTCTTTGCCTTCTTTCAGCTCACCCCAATTGAAAAGTATGCTCTGAATTATTTGGAGTTCTTTCATATTTCTGCTGACGAGAATGCATCAAAAGAAAATGAGGTAGGGTCTCTGCTGGGAGGTGGGAGGGCTAACCCTATTACGGGTAGTCCTCACTTAACAGCCATTTGTTTAGTGGTGGTTCGGACTTATGATGGTGCTGGAAAAAACAACTTATGACCGGTCCTCACACTTGCGACCATTGCAGCATCCCCACAATTCAGGCTCTTGGTAACCGGTTCACATTTACAACCATCACAGCATCCCATGGTCATGTGATCGCCATTTTTGACCTTCCCGGCCAGCTTCTAGCAAGCAAAATCAATGGGGAACCACACGATTGGCTTAGCGACTACATGATTTGCCTAATGCCTGCCGCAAGAAAGGTTGTAAAATTGGGTCAGATTCGCTTAATGACCGCTTCGCTTAGCAACCAAAATTCTGGTTCCAGTTGTGGTTGTTAAGCGAGGCCTACCTGTATGCAGTTAAACTTTTGTAAGGATCACTTATGAAAGGAAGACAAAGTTTCCAGCCACATTCAATAGACCCAGGCATGTTTTTTTGAAGCCCCCAGGCAACCTTTTTGTTCAGCGATATTAAAGCAGTGCTACGTTGAATGCAAGCTCTCCCGAACACACACTTTCTGATTTTGCTGGATTTGTGTTTTAACATCTAGGTGGAGGTGAGAGCAGCCAAAAAGATGTGGGAGGCTCATCATCTGAAAGAACTGAAGGAGCAAGATGAGAAAATGCTTCTGCAGGGAGAGGAGGAAGACCTTTTCACGTACACCCGGGAAGATGCCTATAACAAAGTAAATGGGCTTGTCGGCTTTTACGCCATCTTGAAGCTCATTTCCCAGCCTGTGCTCGTCCGCGTTTTCGTCTAACAATCGCCCCGTGCCGTCAGTTCAGCGCCACCCCTTTTCCGATCCCCGCAAACCCCCTTCTCCCACCGAGCGCTGGCTGACGTGAAAGCTGGGACTTCGGGGCGTTGAACTCCAGCATAGCGGGCTGAGGAAGGCTGCTGTCCATGTTTCCGTTTGCTGGCCTTTTTCTCTTCTTTCTTTCCAGCCGATGAGGACTTTCTGGGATTAGCGTCACACCCTGGAGGAGGAGGCAGGGGGTCCCCTTAGACACTGGCATCCGTGCTCGCTATTTTGAATTTGCTATTAGAGGGGTGGTGAGGATTGGTTACGTTTTTCAGAGCATTAGAGCTGAATAAACTTCTCTCTATCCTCCCTCTCCCCTGGCACTACAGGAATATTTTTATGAAGGACCAGATGGACAAACTGAAATAATGCCAGTAAGTTTCCCTCCTCCTCCTCCTTTCTTCCTTCTCCCTCTCCCTCTCCTTTTGGTTAAGACTGCTTTTGAAATGAGGTATATCCATCTCCTTCTCTGTCTCCTCATGGTTAAGGCTGCTTTTGAAAGGAGATGATCTTCTCCTTCTCCCATGGTGAAAAAAATCCTCCTCCTCCTCCATTATTATGGAAAAAATGTTCTCCTCCTCCTCCCCTCTCCAAAAGAATGAAACACGCCCCAGCATGCATTTACCTGTGCAGTTAAGGATAACCTTCTCCGATGTTTTGGGCAGCTTTGGACTCCGCCCACCCCACCTCAGGATGACAACGATATTTACATTGACTCGGTCATGTGTCTGATGTATGAGGCGGTCCCCATTCCCGAGTCGAAGCTGCCTCCCGTGTATGTCAGGAAGGAGCGCAAACGGCACAAGACGGATCCTTCCAGTAAGCTCTTGGTGGGATTTGGGGTGTGTCTACCTTCCACTTTGTACGTTTGTCTTAACCCTGTCACCGTGAAGATGGCACGTCTCCATCAAAGTCAACTTCCTTGCCTGCAACACCAGGTGCTTGAGGCCTGACGCGTTCAGGACAGACTGTGCCCTTGTTTGTCTCTTAACACACACACACGCAGGCACGCACGCCCCTGGCCGTCGTGCTGAACATGGCGTCCCTCTTTCCCAGCTGCAGGAAGGAAGAAGAAGCAGCGTCACGGGGAAATGGTCATCCCCCCTCGTTCCCTCTTTGACCGTGCCACTCCAGGGATGCTGAAGATGCGGCGGGAAGGCAAGGAGCAGAAGAAGAACATCCTTCTCAAACAGCAGACCCCCTTCGCCAAGCCCTTGCCCACCCTCGTGAAGCCCGCGGCAGAGGCCGGCCAGGACAATCCTGAGTGGCTGATCAGCGAAGACTGGGCTCTCCTCCAGGTGAGGGCTGGTCTACCAAGCCAGCTGAAAATTAGCACAGCATCTCTCTACTAGCTACCAAATATGACCCATTCATGGCCGCCAAGCAGTCAGGCACCAGATGTCATCTCCGCACCTTGCTTAAGAGACGTGTTACTTTCAGGGAAGTCTCTGCCAAGAATCAGCCAAGGGACCTCTTTTGTTTCTTCTTTAGAACTCTCCCCCCCCTTTTTTTTTGTAGCACAGTGGGAGCTCCCACATTTCACTCTTGGCAATCCTTAAGTGAAACCATTGCTCTTTTATTGTCTGGAAGGAAGGTCGAGTTTTGGTGGTTGCGAGGTGTGAACGGGGCCATCCTTGGAAAAAAAAAATCACGAGTAGAACACCAGAAGGACAAGTTGGGATAGGTTCTGCCGCGTAAAACTGGCGATATTGGGAGCTGGTGAAACAGAGTGGAAAGAAAGGTCTTTGCCAAGGGCCGTAGGAGTTTGGGGGTGGGCATCAGGCCTGTTCCACAGTTGAAGAGAGATTTTTTTTGCTAAACCCCGCTTACACGACATTGGCTGCTGTGGGGAAGGGCCCCAAGGTTACTATAGCCCACAAGGAAATGGACGTGCTGCCCTTACAGGCTGCTCAGAGGGGGTAGAAACCCCACCACGCTGGCCCCAGTTTGCAAGTCTCCTTTCTCCCCGCAGGAGAAAATAGTCACTGCTTTATCTACACCAGTGTTTCTCAAGCTTGGCAAGTTTAAGGGTAATTATCTAGATTGGCTTCTTCAGGATGAGCAGCATTTCGGTCACTTGCGACATGTTCTCCTGGCTTCTCCATATTCTAGTCCAGGGTTTCTCCACCAGGGTTCCGTGGCACCCTCGGCTTCTGCGAGAGGTCCCAAGCGGTTCCCTGGGAGATCACGGTTTATTTAAAAAACTGTTTCTAATTCGGGCAACTTCACACGGAAGAGGGAAGTTTCATTCTTTATTTTTAGCTTAAGAACACTGTTCGTGCACATAGACAGGCCCACCCGTGAAACGAATATGATAATTTTGTAACTTCTGGCCTGTCTTTGAGCCTGGCTGTGCAGGGGTTCCCCGAGGCCTGGAAAACATTTCAAGGGTTCTTCCAGGGTCAAAAGATTGAGAAAGGCTGGGCTACTCTTCTGAGGCCTGCCCCAGTTTCGTACTGGGGTGCATCTGGAACAGTTCCCTCTTCTGTTGAGGGAGCACCCATTTTGGGGGGTCCCCCAGCATCTGCAGCGTGCCTGTTAACAGACTCTGGCCTTCTCCCAGAGATCGCCAGCAGCCTGGCGATCCAGCGCCACGCCCCTGCTGATGCTCTCTGCTCTCTCCCTGTCTTAATTTCAGGCCGTCAAACAGCTGCTGGAGCTCCCTCTCAACCTGGCCATCCTGTCCCCCGCCCACACGCCCAACTGGGACCTCGTGAGCGATGTGGTGAACTCCTGCAGCCGGGTTTATCGGTCCCCGAAGCAGTGCCGCAGCCGCTACGAAAACGTCGTAATTCCCCGCGAAGAAGGGAAGGTGGGTGCAAGTCTTCCGACGGCGCCGCTTTCCCGCGCACCCAGCGGGCCGGGCCGCCAGAGTCCTTCCAGGCGGTTCCACCTTCGTTGCCGTGCGTGTGATGGTTTGCTGTGGCGCTTTTTCCTTTAATTTTTTTTTTATTGCGATGGTGGTTTTGCTTATTAAAAAATTGCCGAGGTGCTTCAGAGACTGCCCGGCGAGCCAGGTTCGCCCTAACGCCTCTTCGGCTGGCGGGGATTGAGACCAAGACACCGCAGTTTGTCCAAGGCTCCCCAGCATGCTCCCCACCGCCTTTTCGGGGTCAATCAGGGATGATGTGCCCCGACTTCCCAGGCCTTGCGCTCCCCCTTTGCCCACTGACTCCACTAGAGAACCCTTTTTCTTTTGTGCGTGTCACTAATCTCCTCCCCCAACCCCTCGCGGAAAGTCAAACTTTGCTTCTTATTTTACAGCTTATGTATGAAGCGAACCCTAAGAAGAAGGCAAAAAGCATTTATAAGGTGTGGACTTATAAATTGTTGTTCCAATGCAGACAGTCTGGGTTCTTGAGTATCAGCAGAGGTGGGACCCAACCCGAAGCAGGAACTTTCCATCTTCGAGCCCCGATTCGGAAAGCCGAATCGGCCAATTCGAAACCTTCACCTTTGCTCCATGTCTGACGCAGTAGATTGTGGTTGTGGCGCCCTTCGTCTCAAGCATGCCAGTTAGTGATTTCCTCGCCCTGAATCGCTTCAGCCAGTTTGAATCCCGTTTTTTGAAATCATTGTTAAAAAAAAAATAAAAATAAAACCCATCCCCATCCCAGAAATGCCACCTCATTCCTCATGATTTAGTCCTTTGATTTTTTTAGAAAAATTTTGGTTTGAATTAATAAAATTTTGGTTACAAGCCTTTTTTTTATTTTTACTTTTCATTTTGAAATCTGATTGCTTTGCAGAACTTTAATGAATTAATCCCTGCAACACCCCATCAGGTAATGTATCACCTCCCTCCCCCTTCAAATTTCTCCTGCAGAGTTTGAGCAACGCAGTAGCTATATTATTAGTGGCTGTAGTGGTCCTTCTAAGTGGTTCTCTGCAGTTTGGATGCCCCCCTCCCCATGAGGGGGCAAAGCTGGGTACTCTGGATGAAGAGAGCCTTCTGTCTCAGGTCACAAATCCTAAGCCTTTTTTCCAGGAAAAAAAAAAAGCAACCTTTGTTGAAAGATTTGTGAGGCTGCAAATGAACATGGTTTGCCAGTTTACTAGGAGACCAGTGTTCAGAGGAAAAGGTACATGTCTGTGTGTGTGTGCGTCTGCCCATGCACAGACGCACGGCTGAGTTCACGCGTGACACTAAGCCTTCATGTGGTTGGCTTGATTTTGGCTCCGCAGGTTATGCCAATCCAACCTCTGGGGGGTTGTAAATTGTGACTTTTGACTTAGCCCGTTGGTGTTAGCCAGGGCAGTGTGGCTTGTTCCACAAATTTTAAACAATCCAAGTTTTAGTGTGATGGGGAAACCCATCCTCCGCTTGGGAAACGGTCAAAGAGAAGTCAACTCCGGTGGCATCCTTAAAGCTAAAGGAGGAGATGCTTGATCAGGGTAGAATGAAAGGCCAGGGAAAGAAGAGAGGGATTTCAGAAGCACGTCTTTGTCTGATTATGGACAGCTGTCCCGCCCTGCTGCAGTGATCCATAGTCAGCAGTGTTGTGGCCTGTAGCATGGACATGGAACCGGCTTCTCATAGGCTGGGCTGCTTAGAGGTGAATGCGGTTGCAAAGATGTAGAAGAATTGAAGCGAAGCATGGGAATAAGAAGTCGAGGCTCTGTCAGATTTAAATATACTTTAGAGATGCAGTAGAAACGTCCCTGGCCGTTTAATCTATAAGGCTTTTACCGTTTTGCGAAATTGCAGCTTGATCTGGTTGATTTTGTTTTCCAATTTCTTCATGTCCTTCCTTCATCCCAGCACTCCGCAGGAACACTGCAAACATAAGGCTTCCCAGTCTCTTAACAGTGGCTGTGAAGCTGAGTTGCAGTCCCAAGTTCATTTTTCCTTTCTTCCGTTTTGTTAAGCACGCCATCACCACCTGTTTTAAAGTTAACCACCGTGTGTTAAAACCCAGTGTTAATGCTAAGCAGGCTTAGCTTTAATCAGAGTTCGCAAGCCTTCTGCAATCTCTGGCTGGCTGTTCACATCACGCTAAGCCGCAGTGGGTTCTAGCTGTAGTTGGAAGCAGCCACAGAGGGCGAATTCTCTAGAATGCTAAGCCGCCGCCAATGGGTTACAAACCACACTGGTTGGGTTCATACATTACGCCAAGGGCAGACCCAGTGAGCTGGATTATGGCTTAGTATGATAACCCATATGCTGTGTTGTTGCTACATTGTTGTAAATGCTGGTGCTGCAACAACCCATGTGTAGTTCTGAAAAACAAAAAAGAGGATATGGAACTAAGAGACAAATCAGTAGCTTATTCGCCTCTTCCAATTAATTATAGCTAGGACATGGGAAAATGCACATTCATACGTTAGGGTTTCATCTCTCCTCAGCCTTTGTACGAGTTAGGGATTTTTTAGCTACCTAGATGCAGCTACTCTAGGTAGAATCCATAGTCTGTCATAACTGGAGGACACCAGATTAGGAAAGATCGTACGTTGAATTCTCAGGTGGGCTGATGCATAGACCAAGGCCTCGCTGTGCCTCCCACCGCTGTTCCGCGTAAGAAGTTTGTTGTTTGTTCGCATTTAGACAAAGAACAGCCGCCCGCTTCGAACCAACCAGCTTTACGCTCAGGACGAAGGTGCCTCGCACACCCATCTTTACACAAATCATTTTGAGATCATGAAAATGATTGCTGGGAAGAGAAGCCCACCCATCAAACCCTTGTAAGTTCCTAAAAGAACCATCAGGGAGGAAAATGAGCCATTTCCCCATTTAGCAGGCCTGGATCCAGTTTGCTCTCCCCAGGCGTAATATTTGTAAAGGAGTGCAGCGGCATGTTAAAGAATAGCATTTGCATTTCAGAAACGCAGAAGGAGTGTATTGTGAACAAAAGGTCTGCCTGGCAATGCCCCTCATGATACTAATTTGTGGTGGCTGCACTGATTTGCGTGCTGAAGCAGACACCTTCATTTCAAAACTTGGATATACATCTAATTACCCGTGGCAGTTTGAAACTGTGTGGCTCTCCAACAAATGCAATTTTGTTTGGTTTTATTTCAGACTTGGCATGAACCCTTTCCAGAAGAATCCAAAACACACTTCGGTCCTCGCGGAAAGGTAAGAAATGGCAAGGAGGTGGAACAGACGATGATGCAGAGTGAGGGTGTTCAGCCCAGCACCTTCTTATTTTAGTGACATGTTAAATACGTTGCTACATAATCCAGCACCGAAATCATCAGGGCTCGGTTTATAAGTGCTTTGTGCCCATGTTATTTGCCTTTCATAATACCTGACTTGGCTTATTCCTCCGTTTCTAGCGGCATCAACTATGATAAGCCACTGCCTCCAATTCAGGTCGCATCTCTCCGAGCAGAACGCATTGCGAAGGAGAAGAAGGTAAGCAGAAAGAGAGAGGGAGAGAGAGACTGTGTTGTTAATTCTTGGGCCCGTTTGCAGGTCGTGCTAAGTCACAAGGCTGCCTTAGGGAGAAATACACCTCCTGGCCCTGGCCGTGGTTAGCCAGGTGTAGGGTGAGGTTTAGATGCAAAGCTTTTATACCTGGGGGAGGGGAAATGGAGAGCAGTCTGTCAGAAACTAAAGCCAAGCTGTGGTTTCCACCACTGGTTTCTTCCAGCCAGACAGATCCAGAGTCTCATATTTGCTCTTCACCTTAACTTTGGTGATGCAAACCAGAGACAGCTAGTGGGTTAGTTTAGGGTTAAGTCCAGCCTGTGAACACAGTCGGTGCTTCTTGGTCCCTCCACTGTCTGTTACTAGTGGGGATGAGCTGGTATGTAGGGGTTGCTTGGCACATTTGGAAAGGGAGTGCGTGTAAACAAATGAGAGCCCGTTTAGCCTAGTGGACTTGTCCCTGTACTTGCCAGGAGTCAACACTCGCTTAAAGGCACCCCGCAAAATGAGCCAGTTTAGTGCAGTGGTTCCAGGCACCAGGCTAGAAACCGGGAGACCATGAGTTCTAGTCCCACCTTAGGCACAAGGTCAGCTGGGTGACCTTGGGCCAGTGACTCTCTCTGAGCCCTAGGAAGAAGAAGGTGGTCATGGCAAACCCCTTCCCAAAATGTCGCCAAGAAAACTAGAGATTTTTCCAGATAGTTGCCAAGGGGCAAGACGGACTCAAAGGCGAGGAGAACCAGATCGGTGTCGTGGTTAAAGTCATCAGGCTAGAAACCAGGAGACTGTGCATTCTAGTCCTACCTTAAGCACGAAACCAGCTGGTGACTTAGGGCCAGTCTCTCTCTCAGCCCTAGGAACGTGGCAAGGGCAAGCCATTCCCAAAAACCTTGTCAAGAAAACCGCATGGGCATCAAAACTGACTTGAAGGCACTCCCCAAAAAACAGAGCCAGTTTGGTCTCGTTGTTTAAGAAATCAGGCCAGAAACTGGGGCACCGTGAACTCTAGTCCTGCCTTTGACACGAAGCCAGCTGGGTGATTTGGAGCCAGTCTCCCTCTCTCAGCCTAGAAAGGAAGCGAGGTCAAACCTCTTTCCGAAATCCTTGCCGAGAAAACTGCAGGGACTTCTCTGGGAGAGACCCGTTGTCTGCTCTTTTGCTACCTTCTCACCCCTAGGCTCTGGCAGAGCAGCAGCGTGCCCAGCAGCAAGCCGCCCCACAGCAGCAGCAGCAGCAACAGCAGGCCGGGCAGCAAGCCGCTCAGCCCATGACAGGGCAGCAGGTGCCAGCCCAGCCCCAGGTTCAAGGCCAAGGCATCCAGCAACCCCAAGCTGGGCTGCAGACAGCCGTGACCACGGTGGCGAACACAGCTGTGCTGGTAAGACCCTCTTGCGGGCTTGCAGCCAGGCGGGGAAGAACCCCTTGTAGGTAGGCAATCCAGGGGCCAAGAAGCAACTTCAGCTTCAGTGTTTAACTGAATTTTACGCATGGCTTTGGTAGTCTCTCTTTCGCTCAGTTGCCCCTCCAACATTGGGAGAGATCGGGATTCATGCTAAATCTCAACCAGCTGCTTTAGAGACAGGGAGTGACAAGCACAGAGCCCGTCGTGGACTGTTCACAGGGTCTGCTCCGTGTCACGGGCCTGGTGGGGTTAACGATGGAGAACATCTGGAAAGGAGGATGGTGGTTTGCCCCTGGTTTCTCCTGTGCCAACATTGATGCCTTTTCTCTCCAGGCTGGCACCATGAAACCCACCGTGACTGGGACGAACATACAGACAGGTATATTGTGCCATAACCAATTCCTTAAAAGGGGAGGGTGGGAGAATAAAGTTGCCCCCCCCACTCCAATTCCCATTGGGTCTTGCCTCCACCCCGAGTGACCTTGGCTTTGCTTTCAGCCACCGTGAGTGTCAACACCATGGCTGGTGTCCCTGCAACTACATTTCAACCGATCAACAAGCGGTTGGCTTCACCCATTATACCGGGCACGCTGGCGGTGAGTGCGTGTTTCTTTGAGCACAAAATTAAGGCAGTTGATTCCGCAAAAATCACAGCAATGTTATGTTAAAATGAAGGGCACCCTTTGGAAGAATCGGTAAGGTTGGAGTCTTGCACAGGCACAAAGCTGTGGAGCAGACCGGCTTGTATGCCCCTGAAAATCAGAAATGAAATGTGCCGGTTTGAACCGAGAAGATGGCCTTTGTCTTTGGTGTTCGCACATTCCTGAAACTTAGTATCGGTCAGGAAAATTGGTGAAGAAACCACGCTGAGTTGGAACTGCAGCTCTAGTTCACTTCATTGTTTTGATTCTGTACAGAATCTTGCCAGACTAAAGGTTCCTTAACTGAGCGAAAGGGAAAAATACCCTTGGGAACCTAGGGCGGTGCCAGTCTACCTTTCTTCCTCAGCCCTCCCATACTCTCCAAGCTGTGCAAGCTGTGAGAACCCTATTCTGCCTGGAATGCACTCTCTCCTCTTTCATCTCCGAGCTCCATCACATCACCCCCCTCTTCAGGGACCGATTCCATCACAATATGAAATGGCGTCTTGTGTATACAAAGCAGTGGTTTAGTTCGGTTATAACATAATATTTAGTTGAGGTCACTTAAACGGTTATTACCTGTTTAAGTAACCTCAGGGCGGTTTGGCTGGATTGACCAAAAGAAGATCCCCATTATATTACACCAGCAGCCATTCTGGACCAACCTCCTGTTCTTCTAAGGCGTTTCTGGAAAGCTGCACCAGCACATTCCCAGGGAGATTTTCTCTTCCCTCGGCATCCCTCCGTTAGAAACCATGATGAAGTGCCCAAGCTGATAAACTGTAGCGATGCTTCAGGTGTGGCTGAACCGTAGGCACCCGAGGGACCGGAAAGATTCAAGAAAAATTTGGCTCTGAATGATGCTCTGCAGCCAGGCAGCCGGGATCACAGCTCATGGCCGCTCAGTTAAGGCAAGGCTAATCTGGCTGAAAACAAGCATTCCGCATTTTCTCCTTCCATTTAGACCTCAGGAGCAGGAGCCACCACGGCCCAGGTGGTACACCCCCAGCAGAGAGCCACCGGCACCTCCACTGCCTCCGCGGAATTGGTGACCCTTGCGTCCACATCAGGAGTTCGAGCGGTGACTTCGGTGACTGCCTCAGCCGTGGTGACCACGAATCTGACCCCGGTCCAGACCCAGCCGAGGTCTTTGGTCACGCAAGTCACGCCAGGTATGAGCATCCTTATTACGGTCTTTGACCAGACTTCATAACAAAAAGAAGTAGTTTAATCCAACAATTCGTTGTCAGGAAAAAGGAAAACACAGAAACTCTCCCGTGAAAAGTTGTGCGCAACTGTAGAACTTGATAAAAAATACTTGGCCACCGGGGGTGTGAGTTGGAGTCAGCATCCCTTAAAAAGAAATAAACGTAAAATCTATCAGGATGACCCTCTGATTTGGAGATGATTGGGGAGTTCAAAGCATGACTTGGGGCGTCATAAAAGGGCACCATAGGAGGACGTGGGCAAGAGCCTCTACCTCCCTGGATCCACAAGGGCAAAGTCTCTGTGAACAAGGAGTCCCGTGAAATCTTCCTGCCAGCGGTGCTGAAGGGAGGGCATCCAAGCGGGCCCTGGAAAAGGCCCATCTCTATTTGCTGAGGGTTCGATTGTATAGATACCCTGCCACAGAGCATTTGCAGCTCGCTAGAATTGGACGATAGAATTTGGGAACACCGGTAATATCATTAGGGTGATCCATGTCCCTGATCCTTTCTTTCACTATCGATTTGGCCTTCTCCAGGGTTAATTGGCCTAGATATTCGGGGGAGAGGCCGAGACGGCCAAGTCCTTTCGTGCTGATCTGTGGGCGCTGCTGGGCTTAGAGTAAAGCAGCTCTTTGTCTGACCCTGTGGGTCTTCAGGGTGTGGCACTCGGGGGTTTTAAGTGCCTCGGGAAGCCTGGCCCAGTTTTCCCCCAACAATGGCCCACCATGCGTGTTGGAGCCCCCCTTCCGTACCGGCGCTATCAACGGGAACCCGGAGAGTGCGTTTTTCCCTTAACTTTTTTTTTTTCCCTCCAGCTGCTCCGGCCAGCGTGCAGCTCTCAGGAAAGACCATCCCCCAAAACCACTTTCAGCTCCTGCGTCAGCAGCAGCAGGCAGCAGGACAGGTCCAGGTGCCCCAAATCCAGGCTCAAGGGCAGGCCCCGCCACAACCCCAGATTAAGACTGTGGGCAAGATATCCCAGGTGAGGAAGAAGAGGGTTTGTGCACGTGCGCTGTGGAGGCTTGTCGCCCCCCCCCCCCAGCTTCCAGTCCCACAGCAGTGCAGGAACCCCCCCCCCCCAGCTGTTCCCCTCCTGGCTCAGGAAACCCTTCTGGAGGCTGGAATTGACAGATGGGGGGCGTTGGGTTCCTCCAACCAGGAGCAGCTCCTCAAATTCCAGAAGCAGAAGATGCAGGCGGCTCAGCAACAGGCCCCTCAGCCACAGGGGCCCCCTGGAGCACAGCAGCAGGCGGCCCCAGTCCAAGTGCAGCAGCAACAGCAGCAGCCGCCCCAGCAGCTTGCGGCAGTCGCGGCCTCCAGGCCAGGCGCAGTCCTCGCCGGCACCACGGTAACCAACCTCCAGGTCGCCCGGCTGGTGAGTCGCTGCTTGACCTTCCAGGGCAGCTCCGTGCTTTGCCGGGCCTTAGAAGGAGAGCACTCCCCCGGCGTATCGTTGGCCCCGAGCAAGCGGTGGTTGCAGAGCCGTTGCATTTAGTTGTTAACAGTGGACGGGATTAGACTTTCCCCTCCTGGTTTTTACGATCCCCTTTGGAAGCCAGCATCGTTGACCCATTTCACTCCATGAGTTTAACCACGCTTTTAAATTTTTTTAAAGAATTATTGTTTATTAAATTTATACCCTGCCCACCTCACTATGGAAGCGCCTCTGGGCGGTTTACAAGTCAAAAATCATCAAAGCCGTGATGAAAAGTACAAGCAGTACAAAGTTAAAAGAGAAAAACTAAAAGGTGGAGAAAACGTCTTTAAGCCACCAACCACCCCCAGGGCTGCCTACCAGTCTTGGGTCCCCCAGCTAGCTGGCAGAGCCAGGTCCTGACGCTCTTCCTGAAGGCCAGAAGAGTGGGGGCCAACCTCACCTCAAGGGGCAAGGTGTCCCACAGGGCAGGGGCCACGCCACAAAAGACTCTCCTGGACCCCGCCAGTCGGAATCCTTTAGCCAACGTGGTCCATAACATGCCTTTCTTGCTGGACCGGGTGGGACGGGTTGATGTAATCGGGACGAAAGGGTTCCACAGGTGACCTGGGCCCGTGCCATGAAGGGCCTTAAAGGTCATAACCAACATCTTGAATTGGACCCAGAAGCAAACTGCCGCCCGATGCAGCTCGTGCAGCAGAGGCATTATACGTGCAGCCCTAGAGGTGCCCATAACTGCCCACACTGCCGCATTCTGTGCCAGCTGCAGCTTCCGGTTACTTTTCAAAGGGAGCCCCAAGTAGAGCGCGTTGCTGTATTTAGTTATTTAGCTAGAGAATAATCCACAGAGCACGCACAGCACAGCTGTGGCTAGGTCCATAAACGCGCTAAGAGCCGGGGCGTGTTTTGTTTTGCCACTGGCACAGCCCGGAGTCCGTGGGGACTTCGTAAATCACGATGCGTACCTCTCGCAGCCATCCAAACACTTGTGTTTTGCTCAACCAGCCACCGTTACGGCAAAGGGTGGCTCGCTCCTGGGAGAAGGAGTGTTGCTGTTTATCCAGCTCAGGTTTCTGCCGGGGAAAACGGTTGGGTGGGTTGAAAGTTCTCCCACTGGGAGAAGGAAAGCTAGGGACACCCCGAAGCTGGTTTCTTCGGCTGGCCGCTTGGCTGTGGAGGCTGATCAGCGCAGGGCCTGGCTGGCTGGGGAATTCTGGGAGTTGAAGTCCACGCATCTTCAAGCTGCCAGGGTTGGTCTACGTGGACAAACTCGGGTCTATTTCCCCACTGGAGAACCTGGGAGCTTCCTTAAGCCACGCACGAGAGAGCCGGTCGTTTCCAGTCACAGCACCCTTCCACCAGGGAATTTGCGGGGGTCCTGCATCTGGGGACACGCACACCCCCTTTTTTCTGGACCCCCAATAAACACGCCACAATTCGCCTTGGGCAGCTCCCCCGCCTCCCTTCCACCCGAGGCCCCTCCCACAGAACTCCGCCCCGCCCCTTCCGAGCCAACAGGCGAGGCTTCCTTCCTGTCTGTACAATAATCCCAATTCCTTACTGCTTAGACTCGCGTTGCTGCTTCTCAGCTCCAAGCCCAAGGCCAGATCCAGGCGCAGACCCCTCAAGCAGCCCAGGTTGCTTTGGCAAAGCCGCCCGTGGTGTCCGTTCCGGCTGCCGTGGTGTCGTCGGCGGGGGTTACCGCCCTCCCCGTTACCGTTGCTGGAATAAGCGTGGCTATTGGGCAGCCTCAGAAAGCAGCAGGTAAGGGGGGGGACGCTTGGGGGCAGGTTGGGGAGGAAAAGGGGGCTGTCTGAGCCTGGGTGTGTTTACTTGAACCCATTGTTCCTCCTCTTCTGGAGACCGAGGCCTCAAAGATTTCCTTTGATTATTTTATTTGATTATTTTATTTTTTACTTTTACTTTTACTTTACTGTCATATGTCTTCACTGCCCATCTCATACAAACGACTCTAGGCGGTTTACCAACGAATTGAAAGAATAAAAGACTAAAATATCACTAAAAACAGATTCATTATAAAAATACATAAACATAAAAATGTACAACGTAAGATAAAAAGTCCAAGGTGGTGAGCAACCGTCTCAATAGAAATTTCCCTGGGCCACATCAAGGTGCCAACCACCCCCTTGAATGACTGTTCCCCCTCCCGCCCCAAGTCTTAACTCCCTTTCGGAAGGCCAGGAGAGTGGGGGCCTGCCTCACCTCTGGGGTAACGTGTTCCACAGGGCGGGGCCCACGGCAGAGAAGGCCCTCCTCCTGGACTCTGCCAATCGACAGTCCCTCATGGACAGGGTCCGTAACATGCCCTCTCTGCCTGACCGGCTGGGACGGGTCAATGTTATGGGGTGAGGTGGTCCCTCAGGTAGCCTGGGCCATGTAGGGCTTTAAAGGTGATAACCAACACCTTGAATTGCACCTTGAAGCAGACTGGCACCCAATGCAGCTCGTGCAGCAACCGTGTTACATGTGCCATCTAAGGGGCTCCTAAAACTGCTCGCATGGCTGCATTCTGGACCGGCAGAGTTTCAGTTCCAATCACCTGAGAATGTTTTCCAGAGGCAATTACTGTTTTCTAAAGGATCTTACCTCCCAATTATGTTAGGAGTTTAAAACAGAAGGGGTTGCCGCACATTGGGGAAAAAAAGAGTTAAGTCAAAATATTGTGAAATGTCCTGAAATATTTTGACCTGGCCCCAGAAGGATTGGATGGTTGGGCATCTGGGTAGTGGCCTTACCCAGCTCTTCACAGCCTATCAGAACAGTGGACAGGGATCAGAACTATGAAGATGCAGAAGGGGAGGTTCCAAAACACCTGGGGACGAGGGGAAAACCAGGCTGAGTGAAGCCTTCTGTCCTTTGCATCCTGCGCAGGAGGGCAGGCGGTGATGGCTCAGCCGCTGCACGTCCAACAGTTCTTGAAGGTGAAGCAAGCTCAGCACCACCAGGCAGGCCAGCAGAAGGTCATCCAGCCACAGGTGACCCAAGGACAGGCAGGTGTCCAACAGAAGGTCAGTCTCTCTCTCTTTCCTTCTCTGGGTAAGGGGTCCCTTCAAACATAGTCCTCAGAAACCCCATTGGCCATCATTAGGGGAAGATTGCTAAGTTGGCAGGACCCATTGGTAATTTCTGGCTGAGAAGGAAGGGGGTCTTGGTGGAGCAGAGCTGCCCTCCTGAAGAGTTGCATGTGCCAGATGGGAAGCGCCTGATTCACCCAGCTCTTGGTTCTTGTTGATAACTTGCCTTCGCCCCAAGGAATTCAGGCGACTGTGTGCATTCCCCCCACCTTCCTATCCTTGCAACTCTTTGAAAGGTAGAGGAGCTGATCTCCCTGGCCCAGTAGGGATTTGAACTCAGGTCCCTGCAGGTCCAGGGCAGACTGACACAAGTCATGACCCCGCCCTCCTGGATTGTCTCCAGATAAACGCCCAGCAGGTCACTGTCCAGGCCCAGCAGCCGACGTCTCAGCAGCAGAAAGTCTATGCCACGCAGCCAGCCATAAAAGCACAGTTCCTACCGACGCCAATTTCTCAGGCCCAGAAGCCTGGTGGGACGCAGCAGGTCCAGACCCAGATACAGGTAACAAGGCACCCAGTCTTGTTTCATTTCTTGGGAGGGGAGGAGCGAGTTGCGGAAATCTGCCGCATGGGCTCTTCTCTGCTTTCCCCCACATTTCCACCCCCCCCCCCAAATGTGTAGAACCCACAGGCACAATCTGAGCATAACGCTGATGGGACACCAATAGACCTACGTTGTTTAATCGTGCGCGCCCCCATCCCAATTTCTTCTTCTTAAAGGTTGCCAAGATCCCACAGGTGGTCTCCCAACAAGCAACGGTGGCCAACCTCCAGCAGGTGGTTTCAGTTTCCCAACAGGTAAGGTTTGCTAAAACGCTGTTCCAGTTCTGCCCTGCCTGGGAGGCGCTTCTCCGTGGCAGCTGGGTCTTGAAGCTTAGTCTAGTTGCGGCCCTGTCTTTCTTTATTTTATTTATGGTTTAGATTTATATCACCGCCCATCTCCCCCAAAGGGGGACTCTGGGCGGTTTACAATAGAAATGATAATAAAAATATCTAAACCTAAGTTACGGTCTAAAAATATGAACATGATAGTAAATATAAAATCCAAGTGAAGATGGAATCGCGATCAATAAGGGGTGCTATGGCGCCAACCACCCCCAGGTGGAGCTGTTACCCTCCCCATCCCAAGCGAGCCAAAATGGCTGCCTTTGGGTCAACTGGTCCAGGCAGATCTGTTTTCATCCGACCCACCAGCGATGGGGACCTTGTAGTCCTCCAGAGGTTGCTTTAAAGCCACTCCTAGTTGGCCAACAGTGGGAAATGCTGGTGGTGCTAGCTCTGCATTTTCCAGAGGACTCCTGCCGGCCTCTCCTTGTAAAGCCATTTTCGATACGCCACGAAGGTGCAGAGGGGAACTCGAGGTTTGCAAAACTATGAAGCAAAAAAAGCAAGTCCATTGGGGGATTTTTTTTTTTTTAAAGGAGGCGGCCAAGAATAAAAGCCAAGCCTCTGTTCCGTGAGAAATGCCCGACTTGAGGCACAGATTGCCCTCCACAGAAACACCCCCTGCCGGAAGGATAACATCTGAAACTGCTTGTAGGGAAAACAGGCCCCAACCTGCTTCCTTCCTCCCTCCCTCTTTGCTCTTCCCCGCCAGGTTCAAGCTCAGCCTCAAACAGTGACTTTGTCCCAGACCACAGCGGGGCAGCACCAAGTCCAGGTCATCCCGGCCACCACCGCCACGGCTCAAGTCGTTCCCCAGAAACTGATCCAGCAGCAGGTGGTCACCACGGCCTCCCCCCAGATCCAGGCCTCCGTTGTGCAAAACCCTGCCCAGGCTCCCACCCCCTCCGACGGGCAGAGCCAGCCAGCGAAGGTGCAGATGAGGGCCCCCGTCCGATTGAAGGCTCCCAACAAGCCCAGCTGAACCCACCCTTCGGCGGCAGCGAGCGAGGGAGAAGGGCTTTCCGTGCTGGTCCCCCGTCTGGCTGACAAGAGGCAGGCTCCGCCCGGAATGAGCCTTTTGCAAAACCGCCCGTCGCCTGCGCTGGAAGGGGCTTGCCGGCCAGCGTGCCGTTCGCCTCTCCCGCAGGCTGCTCTGCTTCTCGGAGAGATCCGCGGTTGGGACCCCGACTCCAAAGAGACACCATTCTTTCAAGCCCTCCGTTCGCCCCGCGGCTCCACAGGCCCCGCTGCCCTTTTGACGGAAACCACGAGGCCGGCCGTGTCGTCATCCGTCGGAAGGAAGGACTTCTGGCCAGGGTGGGGCACAGAGCCGGACGGCGTCTGGGCAGCGCTCGTCCGGGGGGCAGATGGAAGGATCTGTCAAAAGCACTCCCCACTACGTTTGGCCAATAAATGTGAAAATTTGTAAGTACCTGTAATTATGCACAATATTTCAGTTGCCGTTTTGGGGTAAGCCTTTTTTAAGGAAAGAAAAAAGTCAGCTCGTTGTGCTGGTTTGTGGGGGGGGCAGTTTTGCTTACCGTTCTGCTTACTTGGTATGTGTGTCTGTGCACGTGTATTATTTTTCCTTTTGTACAGAGAGCTCTCAGTTTTAAGCTTCTGCTTCCCCTTTTCACGGTTTTAGGATAATAAATGTACTAGATAACGTGGTTGGTTGGTTGGTTGGTTTTTTTTTAAAAAAAGTTATTAATATGACGTGACGGTAACTGTGTACTTAATTGTAGTCCACCCTTCTCAGCTCCTTCTTTTTCGTTGGTAGAAAAGAAAATGTTTAATTGCTGGTCAGATGTTTTGTTCTGGTTTTTGGTGGGGCTGAAGGAAGTTTGGCCCACGAGTTTCCAGCACTGGTCTTGGCTCCTTTCGTTTTGCAGAACTTTTAAAAGTTCAGCTGTATTTCTGTTCGGGAGGAAGAGAGGAGGGAGACGGTCAGGCAAATCATTTGGATGAAGAGTAAAATCTCCATTTTTTGTTAAAAGAGAGAAAAGCAACACAAAGTCTTAGATATATATTGCAGATGATTCTAACTTTCAATTTCCAAGCCGTTAAGCAATTGGGAACAACAGTTTCCTTCTTCACCTCCTCCTCCTCTTTTTTTTTTTAAGGAAAATGTATTTGCTATGAATTTACAGGCTGACTTGTTTTAGCTAAAATGCACAATGGTGCAGCAAAGTGGCACTCATGCCAAGCTTTTGGACAATACAAATAACTGTCCTACCTCCAGATGTTCCAAAATTGAGATCTTCTAGTAGCCAAGAAACTTTGGCATTTCTGCTCTTTTGAACAGGCAGAACTACTTCCTACCCCTTGTTATTGCTTATTGCTCTTGCAGTGGCATATTGTTTCTATTTGGAGCCTCCATTTTTAGAGATGGTATACTTTTTAAAATAAAAAATAAAAAAAACCTGTGTTTGTACATGAAGGAAGGTAGACGTCATTCTCTTTTGCTTCCCACAAACCCATTTTATGCCACAGACTTGTATTTTATCAGTCTCTCTCCAGGGAAGAGCTGCTAGGACAGAGAGAGTGACGTGGTTTTCTTGAAAGCCAAGACATTTTGTGGAAGCTGTTTGAGAATTTCCACCAGAGTTGGTGTATCACTGCGCCCATATTAAATGTATCCTGTCACTCTTCTTCCCATCTCCCATACAAATCTGCAAGTAGTCGTAATTTTTCTCCCCAAAATGCTAAAATCTTCGTTACGTGTGCTCAAGGCAGTAGGCCCTCTCTACATGCATAAAGAAACAACCCCATCACCAATTTTAATTTCACTGTTCTAGTTCTGAGTAGGTCCAGAAACAACGTCCGATTTCCACGGAGAATGCAAATTAGATGGCTCCACATTTCTGGTGGCCTCTCCCTTTCTTCCCTTACTCCAGGACCGTGGTAAACTGACTTGTAAATATCTTTATGAACATAAAAATTTGTACTTGACCTGTAGGATTGGAAGGATTTGTGTTGTATCTTACCTGAAAGTGTAATAAAAGTGTACATTTTTATAACACTCTTGTAATTGTTTGTACCTAATGTGTACGCTATCATGTCCTGGTTCAGTGCCTTCCTCACAGTGACATTTGTGGAAATGAAACCTAAAATCTCGGGAAGTTGAAAAATCAGCAATGCTGATCAAAATATGTCTGTTCCTGCTGATCCTGCTCAAAATGTAAACATTTCCACTGTGTTGAAACTTTTCTACCTCTGCACACTTAAAAGAACAAACCACCCCAACTGCATATTCCCCTTTTTACCCACCAGCCTTGAGGGAAGTTCCCCATTGATTTTGCTTGCAGAAGCTGCCCAGGAAGGTTGAAAATGGCGATCGCGTGACCACAGGACACTGCAATGGTCATAAATGCGAACCAGTTGCCACGTGCCCAGATTGTGATCGCGTGACCATGGGGCTGCTGCGACGGCCATAAGTGCGAGGACCAGTCACAAGTCCGGTTTTTTTTTCAGCATTGTCGTAAGTCTGTCACTAAACGAATGGTTGTTAAGCAAGGGCTACCCGTATAGCAGTTTTTATTTCGGTCATTGACCAGCAAAACAGATCTTTGAAAAACAGTCAAATTTAATTCAACGAATATCAACGCAAGCGATACGGTGCAGAAATGGATTAGAATAAAACAGGCTATAAAAGCATACAGCAATACAACTGAAATTATAAGTTTCAGAACGTTGGGCATCAAAATGAATATGGTAGGGCATTATGCAATCTAAAGAAGGCAATTAAATGATTATTCAGAATAACAGAACAGTAAAATTACCAGCCTAAAGTTGTTCATTCGTTTAGTCGCTTCCGACTCTTCGTGACTTCATGGACCAGCCCACGCCAGAACTTCCTGTCGGTCGTCAACACCCCCAGCTCCCCCAGGGACGAGTCCGTCACCTCTAGAATATCATCCATCCACCTTACCCTTGGTTGGCCCCTCTTCCTTTTGCCCTCCACTCTCCCTAGCATCAGCATCTTCAGGGAATATCATTCCCCCAAGTGAGCAGTCTGGCTTTATTTCCTGGAGGATGGACTGGCTTGATCTTCTTGCAGTCCAAGGCACTCTCAGATTTTTCCTCCAACACCACAGTTCAAAAGCATCGATCTTCCTTCTCTCAGCCTTCCTTATGGTCCAGCTCTCGCAGCCATATGTTACTACGGGGAACACCATTGCTTTAACTATGCGGACCTTTGTTGTCAGTGTGATGTCTCTGCTCTTGACTATTTGATCGAGATTTGTCATTGCTCTTCTCCCAAGGATTAAGCGTCTTCTGATTTCCTGACTGCAGTCAGCATCTGCAGTAATCTTCGCACCTAGGAATACAAAGTCTTTCACTGCTTCTACATTTTCTCCCTCTATTTGCCAGTTATCGATCAAGCTGGTTGCCATAATCTTGATTTTTTTGAGGTTTAGCTGCAAGCCAGCTCTTGCACTTTCTTCTTTCACCTTCATCATAAGGCTCCTCAGTTCCTCTTCGCTTTCAGCCATCAAAGTGGTATCATCTGCATATCTGAGATTGTTAATGTTTCTTCCAGAGATTTTAACTCCAGCCTTGGATTCCTCAAGCCCAGCATGTCGCATGATGTGTTCTGCATACAAGCTGAATAGGTAGGGTGAGAGTATACAGCCCTGCCGTACTCCTTTCCCAATCTTAAACCAGTCCGTTGTTCCGTGGTCTGTTCTTACTGTTGCTACTTGGTCGTTATACAGATTCTTCAGGAGGCATACAAGATGACTTGGTATCCCCATACCGCTAAGAACTTGCCACAATTTGTTATGGTCCACACAGTCAAAGGCTTTAGAATAGTCAATAAAACAGAAATAGATGTTTTTCTGAAACTCCCTGGCTTTTTCCATTATCCATCGGATATTGGCAATTTGGTCCCTAGTTCCTCTGCCTTTTCTAAACTCAGCTTGTACATCTGGCAATTCTCGCTCCATGAATGGCTGAAGTCTACCTTGCAGGATCTTGAGCATTACCTTACTGGCATGTGAAATGGGCGCGATGGGTGAAGCCCCTTTAGCACCTCCTTTGCCAAGCCTGGCGCTGCCCAGATGCGCTGCATCCCAACGCCCCGAGCCCGTCCCAGCCCTTCCGGAGCGGGAGCCCCCGGCCCCCGAGCCTTGCCCACGAGGATCGCGGGCGCTCAGCTCTCCGCAGGGGCCGGGCAGGGCGGCCCGCGGCGCCTCCGCTCCGCCCCGCGAGGAGGCGGATCGGCTGCCGCGCGTCACGGTCCCGGGGAGGAGCCGGGCGCGGGGCGGCGCGTGGCCGGGCTTCCTTCCGCGCACGAGCGCCGGCCCGGGAGCGGACGATGGCGGCCCCCGCGGGAGAGGCGGTCCGGGAAGCCGAGGGCGCGCTGGCCGCCTGCTTGGAGGATGCGCTGGGCAGCCGCTGCCGCGCCAACCGCGTCTTCGAGATCCTGGAGCTTTTGCAGGTGGGCGCCCGGGGGCCCCGACCGCTTCGCCCCCTGGCGGGGAGGGTGTGTGTGTGTTGGAGCGCCCTATGCCCGGCCCCGCCTCCCCCGGGGGCGTCGCACTACACTCCCCATCGCCCCCAGCCCGCCGTAGCGTCAGTCCTGCGCTCCCAGGAGCGCGCCCGCTTAATCGTTGATCAGTCTTTGAGCGCCGCTTCTAATTCCTTCCTCGGCCCCTGTTTGTAAACTGGAGAAACTGAGGCGGGGGGGGGGGCAATAGAGCATGGGCAGAGTGTTCCCCCCTCCACTCTGCGTGGGAAGGGCCGAGTTGGCTCTCCCCGGCTAGGAGGAGAACAGCTGGGAAGAATAGGGCTTCGGATCCGGAGGACCTTGTATCCAGGTGTTTTCTCAAGGGGGGGGGGGTAGGATAGCAGGCAAGAGCCAGGTCGAGTCTGAATGCCTCTCTTTGGGAATACTAGGAAGCTTTGGAGAAGCAAGAATGATGGGAAGTGTGGCGGCTGGCATGAAGCTGTGAGGATTTCTCTGGCCAGGGGAAAGAGAGGGACCCACAAGGAAAAAAGGGCTTTTGAGAATGAACTGAGCAATCCAGAAGGGCAGAGAAATTACAGGCTGTTCCTGAGCCTGGGCAGAGTGGCTGCAGCTGAGCACTTTCTCTTATCGATCAGGAAGATGCAGCTGCTTTCAGTAGCATGAGTGAACCCATCCTCTTGTTTCCAAGTGCATTTCATGTAGGTGTCTTAATCCTCTGTAATTTGTGCCCTCTCTTTCCCTTCCCCCAAATCCTGGTTTCTGCTCCTCCGCAGGCCGAGGACAAGGAGATAATCCTGTGTGCCATCCGGACTTGCAGCCGCCTCTTCGGAGCTTTACTCACACGAGGTGAACTCTTCATTGGCAAACTTCCTCCCGAGGAGGAATCTGTCCAAGGTAAGAGGATGGACCTGGGGGAGAACACGATGGATGTGAGAAATGGGACAGCAGTGCTACTGATTTGACTAAGCTTCTGTAGTTTTCTTGCAGCAGTCCTTTGGGGGTAGTTTTTAAGGCTGTGCACGCTTCAAAAATGATTTGGCAGGAGTATTTTGGACCTCAGGGGAGCACAGCACCTCTGTGTTCATTAAAGCAGCTGGTTCATTATGTTTTTTTAAGGATTCTGTCCAAGCCAGGACAAAGCCATGGCTGCTTTCATGAATCTACTCATAAAAACAGGCTTTCAGGCAGCCGCGTATTTTTTAGGCTCCCGCAAAAGCTTGAATAAGGACCCAGCTGCCTTAATGAGCTAGGAGACAGGGAGCTGTGCATGTGCAAATTCTGAAATACCTCTCAAGCATTTTTGAAGCATGAATGGTGTTCAACTTCCCAGTCTTTCTTACAACCTTGGGTATTGCTGATGGGCTCTCCTGCAAATACTAACCGGGTCTAAGGATTAGCTCTCAAGCTCTGCCAAGGTTGGCTACCAGCTGTTGTGACTTCAGGGACCTTTATTTATTTATCAAACTGATGTGGCCGCCCATCACACACAATTTCCGGTAGGTAGGTGATCACCGTGTCTGGAAATCGCCAACCGTTAGCATGTGATGCAGCTTTCAAGCTAAAAGTTATTAGTAGAGTGTAGGAGATAAGGACGATGCTGCCAGAGAATTTCTGGTACGTGAAAAAAAAGTTCGTGGGTGGAGGAAAAGGTCAGTGGCAGTTACGCGAGTCGGCTTATCTGCAGGTGGCGCATTTTTCCTGGTATTTTGGTTGCAATTTTGCAGGTCGGTTTATCCAGGGATGGATAACGGATGGATTATACTGAATATATGTGGTAGCTGACGATCTCAAACCTTCTCTTCATCTGCCTCCTGTCCTTGCCTTGCCTTGTTTCAGAGAGTTACAGCGCAGAAGAGAAATACAAAATTTGGATGAGACATCGCTTCAACAGCTGTTCCATTTGCCTGGGGGAACTGATGGGCCACGAAGCTTTCCCAGTCAAAGTGAGTTTACCAAAGTGATTAACAGGCCAAGCTTTTTGTCTGTTGAGGAATTCTTGCTAAAATGGAGTAGCAAAGGTAATAAGGAAGGAGTTTGTAAGGAGGTCACTCAATTTCTGTCTGGGCCTTTCTACTTCAGACTTTAGAAATGTGCTAAAAATGGTTTAGGCTTCTTTATCTCAACATTCCCCCAATGCGGAAAGCAAGCAGGTCAGGGAAAAGAGCTCGGGCTATTTTTTCTGCTTTTCCCCGGGCATGCTACTTTTCTACCCACAGGGAAGTCCCACTGCTGGTTTTCATGTGGAGGAGCGTTTTGCAAATCTTCCTTTGCATGTGCAGAAGCCAGAGGAAGAAATAGGCTGGAAAAGTCATATCCTCAAAGAAAAAGCATTTTAATTTTGTAGCACCGAAAGCCAGAATTTCTGGGGCTGGTTGCATAACCAGTCAGCGTGTACTGCAAAAATTCTGCCCTAGCAAATATTTATTGTTGTTGTTGTTATTGTTTGTTTGCTTCAGACTCTGTGCTGAAAGGGTTTCCCTGCCCCAAGAAACATAACTATACAAAGTTAATGGAGCAAGAGATTTATTTTGGCTTCTGCTCTATTCTGTGTCCTCAAGAATGTGCACCCCAGCCATTAGTGGGAAGCTGGTCCTGGCTGTCCCTTGTGCTAAATACCGGCCTGATCTCTTTCTCTCTCACCATTGTCTCTCATTGTCTCAAATCACATCAGATCAATGAACTGATTCCCACATTGCCATAAGTCAGTGTTTTTCCAATTTGGTGGCTTTAAGATGTGTGGACTTCAACTCCCAGAATTCCCCAGCCATCTTAAAGTTGCCAAGTTGGAAAAACATTGACTTAGGGCAATGCGGCCTGTTTGATTTCAGCTCAGCATCTTCTGTGCATCTAGCTAGGTAAGGCTTATTCTGCAAACCACAGTGGCTTAGTGCCACCCAGCTTCCTTAGTCACCAACGTGCTGAAAAATGCTGTAAGATTCTCAAGGAATGTTGGGCAGGGGGGGAATTGACTTAGTATTCAACATCTCTTTCGCTCTTCTGCTTTCTTGCCTGTCTGTTTGAATGGAAGGAAACTGCTCTTGATACCCTCATGAAATTTGTTGAACTAGAAGCCAAGCACCCTTTGGTCAAGAATGAATGGAGTTTCAATTTCCCACGGGAGCTTTTGCAAGTAAGTGGTGTGGATTCTGATACAGGCATTCTGGAGCAGACTGACCTTGGACCTTGATTCCTGTTGCCAGAATAATAATAATAATTATTATTATTAATTAATTATTATTATTATTATTATTATTATTATTCAAATTTTGCTACCGCCCATCTCCCCCAAAAGAGGGACTCTGGGTGGTTTACAATAAAATTAAAACTATAATAATAAACAATTAAAATCCTATAAAAATAAAACAATTTACAAATATAAAATACAATATAAATAAGTGTAAAATCCAAGAGGCTAAAAAATTCCAATCAGGTGGGAGGGGCTCTAAGGCACAAGCCAACCCCATGAATGGCTGCCCACCTTCCCACCCCACGCCCCACACGAGGTGGCAGAGTCAAGTCTTCAGGGCCCTCCTGAAGGTTGGAAGTGAAGGCGCCTGCCTCACCTCCGGGGGCAAGATGTTCCAAAGGGCGGGGGCCACTGCAGAGAAGGCCCTCCTCCTGGACCCTGCCAATTGACAATCTCTCATGGACAGGGTCCGTAACACGCCCTCTCTGCCTGACCGGGTGGGGCGGGTCGATGTTGTGGGGATGAGACGGTTCCTCAGGTAGCCTGGCCCCGTGCCATGTAGGGCTTTAAAGGTGATGACCAACACCTTGAATTGGACCCGGAAGCAAACTTGGCACCCGGTGCAGCTTGTGCAGCAGAGGTGTTATTTAGAAGAATGGGCAAAAACAAAAAAATGTAGTGTGGGTTTTCTTGATTCAGCTTTCAGTTCCATTTCTTCTTTCTGCCCCCCACCCCCCAGAGAAAATTAGGATGTTTGGGCATCCTGAGTGGGTGAAGTCTTCCCAAATCCTCTAGAGTTCTCCCCTCTAGGAGAGAGAATTTATATCTCCCAGGGAAGGAGTGGTGACAATGCAGACACAACCAGTTCTGCCCTCTCTGAGTTTCTAATTCCCTTTGCTCTCTTTCAGGTGGTTGTGGAGGGCCTAATCCAGACAGACCAGGATTCCTCGCTTCTAATCTCTCGCTTCCAGGAATACATGGAGCAGGATGATGTCCGGTTCTTTGTGATGAAGGCGGTAGCCGAAAACCTGGGCAGCGTAATGCAAAAAGCCAAACGGGTACCCCAAATGTCCTTGCTGAAAGTGGAAGTCTGTTTTTGGAGTGGGGGTCATTAGATCAGGCACCCCTTTGGGGAACAAGACCACTGCAGCCAGTTCTGTCCAGTCTCCTAGGACTTTCTTGGCATGAACACCATGGTTGGAGGTGTGCACAGTGTGCCTTCTAAAATGACAGCTCCATTGCCATCTCTCCTCCTCCTTCCTCCCTCCTCCTCCCCTTCCTCCTCCTCCTGCTCCATTGCCATCTCTCCTCCTCCTTCCTCCCTCCTCCTCCCCTTCCTCCTCCTCCTCCTCCCCCCCCTTCCTTCCTTCCTTCCTTCCTTCCTCCTCCTCCTCCTCCTCCTCCTCCACCTTGCAAGGTAGATCAGACAGGAAACATGGCCAGATGAGCTAGTTTTGTTTTATTATAAGGCTACATTGACAGCATCTTGCAAGTCTGAAAGTACAAAGCTCCCGCCATCTCTCTTACAGCCTGGGAAGCTAGGGAGGGTCCCTTCTGAGCCTCTTTCTCCACCCATTATGCAGCTGCGGGCTATGACCTCTCTTACCTGACCGTTCCCTTGGCAGCATCTCTGTGCCCCGTCTCCCCAGGTCTTTCCCACATACCATTACATCACCCTCCCCTTCAGACTCATCCCCCCATCTCCTTTACAGCCTGAAAAACTAGGGAGGGTTCCTTCTGAGCATCTTGCTCCACCCATTATGTAGCTGAGGGCTATTCTGTCTCTTATCTGACTGTTCCCTTGGCAGCATCTCTTCACCCCGTCTCCCAAGGTCTTTCCCACATATCATTACTCTCCTCCTTGTCCTCCTTCTCCTTCTCCTTCTCCTTCTCCTTCTTCTCCATTATTATGAAAAAAAAATCTTCTCAATTCAAGAGGAGACTTTGAGTTCTGGGGCTCTTTTTTATAGTCATTTATTTTATTCTTCAAATTTTTGAAAATAAACAGAAAAAAGAGTTAAAATAGGAGGAGGAGGAGGAGGAGGAGGTGGGATGAGTTATAGTCCCCTGAGCTCCTTGCAGGAAGGGCAAGATAAAAATACTTCCAAGACAGCATCGTAAGGAATATTTTTTTGTTTTTAGAGGGAGGAGGAAAGAGTTCCTTGCCATATATTGGGTTGTTGCCCAAAAGCAGTTAAAATGTCTGTGTCTCTCCAGTTTTCCCATCTGTTTTTCTTCCCACAGGCCCCATTTCCGGTTTACCAAAAGAATGCCTTCGCTCTCATTTCGTCCATCATCATGCCGAGTGAGGAACGCGAGATAAAAAACTTTCTGGTGAAACATGGTGAGTTTCTTGCATCTATCTGTCCAGCCAGAAGTTTGATCTTGGCAGACGTGCCAAGTGTGTTCTCAGTTTACTTCAGTGTTTAAAGAACCCAGAATGTCCACCAGGCAAAAGCCAAGTCCTGGATTATGGCTTGGTTCTGATATCACACCAAGCCATGGTTTGTTGAAGAAGCTGCAAAGCCACAACGGCTGGGCTTGTATGTCCCACTAAGCGGTTACTGTTTCCAATAGAAGAGAAGAGAATAACACACAACAAACTATAGGTAGTCCTCATTTAATGACCGCAATTGCAACCGGAGGTTTGGTTGCTAAGCAAAGCAGTCATTAAGCGAATCTGACCTGATTTTACGACCTTTAAGGGAATCACCACAGGTGTTAAGCAAACCACGTGGTCATTAAGCAAACCACGCAGTTCCCCAGTGATTTTGCTTGCCAGAAGCCAACTGGGAAGATTGAAAACGGCAATCATGCGACCACAGGCTGCTGTGATGGTCATAAATGTGAACTGGTTGCCAAGTGCCCATATCGTGACCATGTGACCAGGGGGCGGAAACAGCCATGGAGGCCATAAGTGTGAGGACTGGTCGTAAGTCAGTTTTTTCAGCACTGTCATAAGTCTGAACTGTCACTAAACAAATGGTCATTAAGCAAGGACCACCTATAAACCAAAACCAGACTTAAGCCAGTTTGATATAATGGTTAAGGTGTTGGGTCATGAGTGGGGAGACCCACATTCCAGTCCACCCACAGCCAGAGAAACTCACTGGGTGACTTTGGGCCCATCACTCTCAGCCCAACTCATTCCTGACAGGGTTGTTGCGGGGATAAACTTGGAGGAGGATGTGTCATACTTCTTTTCTTGAAATCTTGGAGGAAAAGCAAGATGTCAGTTCAGCTGATAAAGAAGCAAAACTTAACAAACCTGCCCAATCCCTTCAGTGCGGTGCGTGAACCCAGATCCATCTCTGATTGCAGTCTTGCAGCTAAATTATTCCAAAGCGTTAAGGGAATGTACAAACACATGTTTCGATTCTCACAGCAGTTTTTGTTTTCAGTTGGGTGTCTCTTTCTCTTTCTCCCTTGACAGCTAACCAGGAGGAATGGAAAGTGTCCAAACTAAAGGTATTTCTTTTGATTGAGCGAAATTATTCATGGTGGCTCTTCTGTTGGCCTGGCTTAAGGTGCATCTTGAGGGCGGGAGTGTTGCCTTCGTGGGGAATGCCATAGAAGGGATAAGGACCAAAATTAGCAGGTTGTGTGAATTCAGTTGCTGGGTCTGCTGTGCGAACAGACAAAGCACTTCTGGCATGACATCCCCTCTGAAGCATCTCAAGAGCCAGGACGTATTTTGATGGACACCGTTGACTTTCCCACTGGACAGTAGTTCATTCCAGAGGCTGCTTCGCTTCTGTCTCCTTAACTTACTTTATTTCTTAAAACTTTTTTTTTCAGGAACACAGGCGGGCCTTTGAGAGGATGTGGCTGGGATTCCTGAAATACAAGGTGGGCATTGCAAATCTCGAAGGGCTGATTGTAAGGTTAATGGCACACCCAAGTAATAATCCCATCCCCTCTAGGCCTGGCCTCAATTGCGCCTTAATCAGGAGAGATTAGAATGTTTCTTCCTAGAGAGATATGAATATGGAAAGAATTCACCTAGCAATCCACATTTGCATCAGACCATGCTTGGAAGACATGCAGTTGTCTGTAGCATCTGTTCCCCCTACCTGACATGGTTCTCCTTCTCTCTCCCCACACCGCATAGCTACCTGGAAGCCTCTACAAAAAAGTGTTGGTCATCCTGCATGACTCCATTTTGCCCCACCTGAATGAGCCCACCCTCTTGATGGACTTCTTGACGGTCGCTTACGATGTTGGTGAGTGGCGGGGTGAAGGAATATAGGGTTGACCTTGGGCTTAGGGAAGGAATGATCGAGCCGCAAAGATGAACCAGTCCTGAGAAAGAGGGAAACTGTCAGATCCCCGGATCGAAGGTTTCACAGAAACCCTTATTGGAGCACCTTCCATCATTTCCTTCTCCCATGTTGCCAGATGGGAGTGGGGTGTGAAGTTGGAGCGTAAAGTGGTTTATTATGGCTATGGAGCACATCAAGGACGCGAGGTTGAGATACGCTGACAGAAACACTACAAAGAACTCTGTCTTGATTTTGTTAATATAAGATGGATCAGAGAGGCACTTGGACAAATTCAGGATTGATATCAACCCTTTCAAAGTAGGCTAAGTCAAGCAATAGGCATGGAAGGGATTCCAGGAGTGGTCTTCATGGTGGAAAGGTAGAATAACAGAATCTGAAAGCTTGGTTTTCCTCTCTCCCATCTTACACTAAGCAAAACCAAGGTGGGGTTTCTCATGACCGCAGTCATAATCTTGCCCGTGAGCCCCCTTTGAATGGCTGGTCCATTCCATCTCCATGCCCAAGGTCACCCTTATATTCCTTTATTGGTGGGAACAGGCCTCCTGGAGGGATTCTTCAGCCGTGGCATCAAACTGCTGGAGCGTCTCCCTCTCACACGTGGGTTGGGTGCTCTGTGGGCGTCTACCATCGCATGGCGTGGGTTGGAATGCCGTTGGTGGCTCTGCTGGGTCTCCCGATAGATAGCCATAACTCACGTCTCACTGAGCCCTGCTCTGTGCTTCTCTTTCAGGTGGAGCCATCAGCCTCCTTGCCTTAAATGGACTGTTCGTTCTGATTCTCCAACACAATCTGTAAGTTCCTCAGCAAGTCCACAGTCCTGCAAACTGCTCTGTCCCTGGGCCAAAGGCTTTAGTTCCCCAATCATGCATTCGTGCATGACAGGTCCTTTTTAGACCAGCTTTGCCCAGGTGGGTGTCTTCCAGATATTTGGGGACTGTGACCAGTTTTGCATCTTCAATCCTGCCAAAGCATAAACTATCCAATTGTGAGTTTGGGACAAATCCAGATAATTAAGCAGGTTATTTTATTTATTTATTTTTTGTAGGGAATACCCAGATTTCTACACAAAACTGTACAGTCTTCTGGACCCCTCCATCTTCCACGTAAAATACCGTGCCCGATTTTTCCATTTGTTGGACTTGTTCTTATCTTCTTCGTAAGTAAAGTTTTGATGGAATGCCCAGGACTTGCTCCATATCCCATTGCCCATTAATATCCCATTAATATCTGATTAATAACCTAGGTGGAGCGTGTGTTTCCCTGTAGTCATCTCCAGCCCTTCCCCTGGAAAAAACATGTGTTTTACTTTTAAACGAAGAATGCATGAGGCAAGTTTTGCACATTTGTAGCTGAAAGGAAACTTAATTCCGATGATTCTGCAACCTAGTTGGTTTATTTGTTTTGTTTAAGGAAGAGGCTGGGAATTGAACCTGGAATTTCTATGAGTACAGGTCGTCCTCATTTAGCGACAGCGTTGGGGAGGGGCAACTTGGTCATTAAGTAAAGCGGTCGCTAAGTGAAACCACAACTGTGCTTCTGATCTTCCTTCAGCTTTCTTTGGTTTTACAGACTTGTGAAGGTCATCAAGGAGAGGATTGGTCATAAAGTTACTTTTTCATTACTGTCGTAATTGCGAATGGTCACTGAACAAGGCAGCCGCTAAATAAGGACTACCCTTAGTGGCTTTATTGTTCAGCACTGACCTCTCCTGAACAGGAAGGGAGTTTTTTAGGCGCTTCATGCTAGCGGTGTGGACTTGTGTGGATCACTGGTGGAAAATAGCTTTCCCTTAGTATCCTTGTCTCTCCTGCTTCCACCAGGCACTTGCCAGCATATCTGGTGGCAGCGTTTGCCAAACGCCTCTCCCGCCTGGCGCTCACTGCCCCTCTTGATGGCTTGCTGATTGTCATTCCTTTCATCTGTAACCTCCTGAGGAGGCATCCATCTTGCCAGGTGCTCATCCACAAGCCCAATGGCCCTGCAGGTGAGAGAGAAACCCAGCTCAGAACGGCTGAGTTTCCACCAGCTCAGTGGAGGCTGACTAACTTTGAAGGGGAAGGGTGGAGCCCGCAAGTGCGTATGCACAACCGGGACTGCATCTCCTCAAGGGCCTGCTGGATTGGTTCTCCGAGACTCTGGAGAACCCCTGCCTGGCTTTACCCTAGTTTTGTTTGTTCGTTGTAGACACGGGGCAGATACACACAGATCTTTGCGGCTGGTTTTTATCCCAGCGGTCCCCCACGATGTGGGTGCGTGAAGAACATTTTCTTAGACATGTGGGTTTGAGAAGAAGAAACAATCTCTCCCCTGTGATCATGGACGGCAAGGAGGAGGCCTTATACCACAGCGCTACAACACTGACATTGGTGGTTTATTCTGGTTTCCTTTCCTTTATCTTCTTCAGAGATGCCGGAGGATCCTTATAAGATGGATGAAAAAGAGCCCTTGGAAAGCAGGGCTTTGGAGAGCTCTTTGTGGGAAATAAAAGTATGTTTTCATCAGAGAAGAGCTTAAGGGGTTGGTGGAATTGTGGCTGCCCACTGTTTTAAAAAACCCACGAGGGAGGAAGACCAGTGTGGTTGCTGATATCATCACCGGCACAAAGAGCTATGCCATTGGCAGTCGCTCGATTGGCAGCTGTTGACAGCGGCTCCTCTCTATTTCCATGCAACCGGAGATACAATGGATGGCCCAAGGGACCACTCAGGTTCAAGAAATACCTGGGGCAACCCATGGGGTCTGTAACCCCCCAGGAATGAGGTAGTTGGGTCTGTGGTTTCATGGTCCAGTGCTGAAAGGACCTAGGTGACACCTGGCAATTAGAGAAGGGTTTTGAAGCATTCCTTGGTGTGCTCTCCGCAAACCCATGTGTCATCTCTGTGAAGGAAGCCGGTATTTCTGTAGCTGCTTTACCAAAGTGAGGATCATGGAAGCAGGGGGAGGCAGTCCTGGGAATCCAGCTGGGATGGTAGCTATTTGTCAGGGCTATGAATATACGTCAACATTTCTTTTGATCTTGGTTCTTTAGACGCTGCAGAAGCATTATCATCCCGATGTTGCCAAGGCTGCTGCTGAAATTAATCTGCCTCTATCTGAGATGGAACAGGATTTGTCTGAGATCCTAGAACTGACGGCCTTTGAGGTATCCCTGTCTGTATAAAGCATGGGAATGAACCTTTTGCACCCTGGGGCCCTCTCCAGATGAGTGGTCCAACCTCCTGAAGTTATCAGCAGTAAGCCATGCTGGCCGGGGAATTCTGGGAATTGAGGTCTGAGATCCTTTGAGGTATCTATGCCCATATATGCGTGCTTGGGTCTATGCCCGTGTAAGGCATGGGGACAAGCCTTCTCCACCCTGGGGCCCTCTCCAGATGAGTGGTCCAACCTCCTGTAGTTATCAGCAGTAGCCATGCTGGCTGGGGAATTCTGGGAGTTGAGGCCAAAGATGGCCTTTGAGGTATCTATGCCCATATATGTGTACCCATGTATCTATGCCCATATAAGGCATGGGGACAAGCCTTCTCCACCCTGGGGCCCTCTCCAGATGTGTGATCCAACCTCCTGCAGTTCTCAGCAGTAACCATGCTGGCTGAGGAATTCTGGGAGTTGAAGTCTGAAGCTCTGAAAGATTGTCCAGGTTAAGGAAGGAAGGCTGGCATAGAAAGCTAATTATGGTCTCTCTGTGTTACTCTTTAAGCACACGTGGGAAGCCTGTGACCATTGGATGATCTTAAATTACATCTCACTCTTGGCTGGAGGGGTTAATGGTTGTATTTCAGCAACCTTTGAAGGGTTACATGTTCCTAACCCTGGTTCCAATCCTACGTTGGCTTTACATATCTCCTATGACAGCCTCGTTGAGTAGGACAGTTGAAAACAAATTGGGAAAGCCACGTTGGTTTCTGCTGATTTTTTAAAAAGCCTTAAATGGCAGCAATAGGAGCAGAGGGGTTCTAGTAACACGTCCCCTGTTCCAGCTCAGTGCTGTTTTCTCAAATACAGTCTGGGAAAATTACAAACAGCCAAGCTGCTGTTGATCATTGGGGAAAAAAGAAACAACAGAAAAGAGTGAGTCAAAATGGAAAATACATTGATTTCTTCTTCTCTCTTTCTCTCTCCCTCCCCCGCCAACCCAAGATATTTGATAGGGATATTAAGAAAGAAACAAAGGACATCCCATTGGAATATCAGCAAGCCCGAGGTCTCTTCGGGAAAAAGGACGATATCTTTGCAGAATACTTTTTGCTGGAATGACTCGGGGGTAACCTAGTGCAATAAAGACCATTTTTTAAAAATAAAAACAATTAAAGTGTTATGCACTGCAAGCCTTTGCGCTCTAAGACGGGGGGGGGGGGGTGTCCCACTGAAAGCAAACTCCATTCGGTTGACTGCAAGAATCTTAAAATGGTATAGAATGGACTGTATTGCAAGGAGGGGGTGGACTACACTTTTTAAACAACCTTGTGTTAAAAAGGAACAATTCTCTGCTCAGCGGGTAAGACAACAGTCCAAGCTATGCTTCTAAACTCTCTAATTTCCAAGACTTCACTCCTGTCACATGGGGCCCAATACTTTTCACGGGAGATGCCAAGAGACTTAAACCTCCAGTCCTTTTACACATGACATATTGTGCTGCCCTGAATCACTTTTTGATAATCAGGCATCTCCATGACTTGGAATGCACCTATAGGGAGGACCTCTCTGTAACCCCTCCTTTGGTAGTTCCATCAAGTATTGAAGTTTAAATAGTAAATTCCTTGGAACAAAGCCTTATATTTTGGGGGTGGGGGGAGGGGTTTTTTCTGGTGATGGGTTACCCAGAATCCTTTTCAGCTTCAAGGGTCCCCAGTTGACAAGCACTGTCCAGTTGTGGATGGAACAAATTCCCAGAAGTCTGAAATACCTTGCAGAGAACTCCTTTACTCCTGAGCTGGCTCTGATTGATTTGTGCCATCCAGTTGTTTTCAGCTCTTATCGGCCACATAGATTTTCTTCATGACAATCTATCCCTAACCTGTTCTTTCAGGTCTCCCAATGATCTCCCCATTGCCATTCACCTTGCTGCTGGTCATCCCCTTCTTCTCTTTCCTTCCACCTTTCCCAGCATCAGAGCCTTCTCCAGAGAGCTGGGTCTTCACATCATGTGTCCAAAGTAGGGTGATTTGAGCCTGGTCCTTTGTGCCTCAGATGAGACCTCTGGGTTGATTTGTTCAATGATCCATTGGTTTGTTTTCTTGGCTGTCCATGGTCTTCTCAGGAGTCTTCCCCAACACCAGAGTTCAAAGGCATCAATACTCTTCCCATCCTGCTTCTTCCAAGTCCAACTTTTGCTTCCATAGAGGGTCGCAGGGAATACCATGGCTTGCAAGGTTCTGATCTCTGTGGGTATAGGCACATCACAATATTTCAGTATCTTTTCCAAGGCCTTCATGGCTGCTCTACCAAGTGCTAGTCTGCGGCGTATTTCTTAACTGCTTGTTCCTTTGCTGTTGACAGCTGGTTCTGGTTTGCTCTGAACTTAAACATTGGCCAGCAGAGAGCAGCAACAGTTGTCAGAAGCCTTAAGAAAGAACACACAGCTAATAGCAAGAAGGCAATGTGGAGTGGAGAGTTTTAAAATTTGATGTGCGCAATGGTAGATGAGAGATAGGAAGGCAAGGGGGCTACTCTGCACCAGACTGTAGTGGTGGGAAAGTGGGGATGCCTAAGCACAGTAGCACTGATCTTCTTTTCCAAGATCTTTGGCCAAGAAGTTGAAGGCATCACATTTGAGCATGGCAGATCTCCGCTCCTTAAGATCAGGGGTCCTCAAACTCTTCAGCTCATTGACCCCCTCCATGAAGTTTCAGATTGTTCTTCAACCCCCAAACATTTATTATATGAAAATAATTTAATAAGTACTACTTTAAGTAGTAATTCTGAGAGTGCCTTGGACTGCAAGAAGATCAAACCAGTCCATCCTCCAGGAAATAAAGCCAGACTGCTCACTGGAGGGAACGATATTAAAGGCAAAACTGAAATACTTTGGCCACATAAGGAGAAGACAGGACACCCTGGAGAAGATGTTGATGCTGGGGAGAGTGGAGGGCAAAAGGAAGAGGGGCCGACCAAGGGCAAGGTGGATGGATGATATTCTAGAGGTGACGGACTCGTCCCTGGGGGAGCTGGGGGTGGTGATGACCGACAGGAAGCTCTGGCGTGGGCTGGTCCATGAAGCCACGAAGAGTCGGAAGCGACTGAACGAATAAACAACAAAACTTTAAGTAGTAGTACTATGATTAATAACAACCCCTTGGATAGCCCCATTGACCCCTGGGATCAATATTGACCACTTTCAAGAACCCGATGCTAGATAACCCATATGGCTCAGAAAGGCAAAAGGCCACTGAGGAACTCGCTGACTGATTTCTGATGGGCAGAAAGTGTCATGGAGAGGTGGCCCTTAAGATAACCAGGCCCTATGCGATTAGAAGCATTCTTGGCAGTCCATGATAAGCATCTCTTTATTCAACATACTACGTACTTTCTGGAGCCAGTGAGGTGCAGAGTCCCACAGTGTACTTCCTTGCTCCTGTCCTATTGGTTATCCAAGGCTTTTTGTTCCTGTCGCTGGCATTCCTTTAACTGTTCTTGCATGACTGATGATGGCGATGCATCAGCTTTCCCAACAGAGCTGCACTGGCCCAAGGCTCAGATGTTCAGCTGGAAGGCATTTCAAATACCAGCTGACTGAGCATAAACTCACTGGGGGGGCGGGGGGGAGCCTTTCTAAAGCACAGGATTAAAGCATAAAGGTTAAAGGTTAAAAACTCAATCCGAGGGACAGAAGTGAGAGATGAATTGTAGCTACCAGGAACCAGGGCTTCAAGACAATGCCATGATAACTCGTAAATGGGGAAGTGCATTATTTTTCGGTGAGCCATGCCAACAAATAAAGCCAAAAAACACACACACACACAGACAAACAACAACAACCAGGGACAAATTTAATAAACTTCATTAAATGCAGCTAATACGAGGGTTCCCTATGCATTAATCGTTGTACACATGTACATATATCTCAAAAATTCCAGTTTGATGACATCATTTGGGATGTAGCGAATTACATACAAGAAATTGGGTGGGGTTCAAGTTGCTGTACAGCTTCAAGCATGCACCCCTTTTGTTTCCCCACCTAGCCAATGACTAATCTCAGTGTTTTTATGGGTAGTCCTCGATTTATGGCCATTTGTTTAACAACCATTCAAAATTGCAACAGTGCTGTAAACAGTTACTTACGACCGGTCCTCGCATTTACGACCATCACAGTGTCCCTGTGGTCACATAATCAAAATTCAGGCACTTGGCACCTGGCATGTATTTATCACAGCTGCAGCATTCTGGGGTCACATGATCGCCATTTGCGATCTTCCCAGCCAACTTCCAACTAGCAAAGTGAATGGGGGGAGCTGGATTCTCATAACATCCACATGATTCACTTAACTATCACAGTGATTCACTTATTGGCCATGGTGATTCACTTAAAGACTGTGGCAAAAAAGGTTGTAAAATCAGGTGTGACTCACTTAATGACTGCCTCGCTTAGCAAGAGAAGTTCCGATCCCAATTGTGGTTGTAAGTTGAGGACTACCTTTATATCAGCTAACCCCAGTTTTAATAAAAACAGTCCCTGCAGTTTGGTGTTTACATTTTGCATCACAGGAACCCATAAATAACGCTCATTCCAGGCCTTGGTTCTATGCACATTTGCAAAAATCTCCCATCCTATCAAGCTTTTTATTTCCCAGGTTACTCTTTAAGCTTAATAAAGTACCTTCTCCTTTTTGGAGAGGTTTATCTGCTCCAGAATGAATAGCCAGAAGACAACCTCTTTAAAAAAAAAACTGGGAAAGATTATGTATGCATTTAAATTGCTCATTCCCTTTTTGGAAAAGAAGGAAGTATTCTGTTGCATGTAAATTAATGGGCTTTTTTTCCTCTTTTTGCATTTATAATTACACTGAGGAACAGATGGGAGAAGTTTCTTCTGAATCAACGCAGCCATAAAAATATCTCAAAATATGTGGCGTCCTCGGTGCTCTCTGAGCTTGGCGGTTGGCTTGCAGGCGTTTCATTACCCAGCTCGGTATCGTCAGTGCTGGTGAGTGTGGGGTTTGCCCCCCCTTGTTTATATACAGTAGCTTGCCCTGCCTGTGTTGGTGTGTAAACAGGGAGCAAACTCCACACTCACCAGCACTGATGATGTTGCCTAGGTGGGTAATGAAATGTCTGCAAGCAAAGAGCCAAGCTCAGGGAGCACCGAGGACGCCACAGCTCAACCCTGAGCTACAGAGATTCTCTTCTATTGGTATCTTGAAATAGCTAGATTCATCTTGGGTATGTGGGGAGGGAAGGAGGGAGGGAGGGAGGGAAGGAGGGAGGGAGGGAGGGAAGGACGGACTTCAGTCAACAATACAATAGTATTGCCCACTTTCCCAAAGAAGTGCCTAGTATCCCGTGAATCCTTGCACCAAGCTAGTACAAGCAAGGTTCCATCACATCACTAGTCCCTTTTCACTGAACGAGGAAAACAGATGTAGCCCGATCTGTATTCTGGTCTAATATAGAGAGGCTTATTTCTTTCAGCCACTCCTTCTGTTCATTTGATTGCTTGGCGGATCCAGCAGGCAGTGCGGTGTTGACTGGGTTGAACTGTTCCCTTTATTGACTGACAAGAGCAGTGTTTCTCGACCTCAGCAACTTTAAGTTGCGTGGACTTCAACTCCCATAATTCCCCAGCCAGCCATGCTGTTGAAGTCCACTCATGCAGTCTCAACCCTCAAGACCACATTTGCTTTAGGTTAAATGTCACTTCCTGAAGATTAGTTGGCTGGGTCAATCTGTGTTCCCTTAACACACCGCCACCCCTTTCATGTGAATCTTCCTTGGCTGTGCAGCCTGACACAGGGCCACAACTAGGGTCTGTGTCACCTGGGGCAAACATGGATTCGATGCCCATTTTGGTGCCCCCCAGCATGGCGCCTGGGGCACATGCCCCGCTTGCCGCCTCCCCCCCCCCGCCCCAGTTGCAGCCCTGGGCTGGACTATATTGCTTTACGTAAAATGTTTTTGATGCATAGCCCTTGATCCAGGCAGATGATGTGCCATGAATGACGCAGTCCGAGATGTCTGCATCTTCCTTTGCACATGCAGATGTCCACTGAAATTTCTGGAGGCAACTAATTGGTGTGCTTGTGATCACACGGGATTTGGCGCAGGGCAAAAAGGAAGGCAATTTATTGTGGTTCAGACATTAATTTCCACCTCAAACACTGCTTCGCAGCAGGATTCCTTGGCCTTTCGTTAGATGATTTGAAAACAGGGAAGCAAGAAGCTAATCAATTTTCCTAGTGACATAAATCTCTCTTCCTTATCTGTACTTACAGACTGTAATCCCATATTTACACAGAAAATACTGTCGTGGTACCCAGCAATTCTATAATAGATAAGCTTCGGGGATCCAAACTGGCTGATAGGAAATCACTGAATATTCCAATGTTTTGCAACATTGCCAGCCGAAATATTTACAATATTAGCTCTGTGGGAGGACACACATGTAGACATTCGCTTGCAAAGGAGGGCGGGCAGAAGAAATCTCTGGAAAGGAATTAGTATTTAAAAATCTGAGGAGCACATCATGAACTTCAAAAGAAAGTTTCACGATTTGAAAAGGCAAAGGGTTCAGATGTGTAACTCATCGATTTGCTGAAAGGTTTGGGGAAATGGAAGGGATGCAAAGCAGGAGAGATTTATTTATTTGTTCATGTGTTTATTGCATTTGCAATACAGTAATCCAAATACTTAAAATGTCTCCAGCACTAACGTCAAGAAAACATCCATAGTAGAATTTAAACAAATTAATGACTTCAACCAATCATTATGCTTATGATACCTTGAATTTTAAAATTGAGGGAGAGATTATCAACCTGTGATCAGCGTAAAGCAGTAACAATAGCAACATCATCATAATTTATTGCAAATAATAAAAACGGCTCGAAAATCACCCTGAAGAATGAAAGGCAGTCTTGAGACAAGGATATGAAAACGTTGTGAACCATCCAGAAGAAGCCATCAAGGAACACTGAAGGATGATGTGAAGCAAGTTCTGCTCTTTGTCTTCTCAAACAAGCCCAACCCTTGCATGTCTCCATTTGCATGCCCTTTCAGACAAGTGACAGCTTAGCTGGCGATTCTACAACATGACCCCCAGAATCTGCTATGCACACTTGTTAAGGGTTTTGTGTATATTTTGATAGATCAGGGAGGTGATGAAGCATGTAATGGGGGTTCTTTCCCCCCTTCCCCAAATGGACTGGATTTGTCTGAAGAACCATATAGCAAACCCAGAATTTATAAGCATATAGTAGCTATTATATATATAATAAATTTATATATATATATATATATATAAATCTGTTCAATTGTGTCTGATTCTTGGAGACTGCCTGGACAAGTCCCTATAGTTTTCTTGCAGGTTTTTCAGAAGTGGTTCGCCATTGCCTCCTTCCTAGGGCTGAGAGAAAGTGACTGGCCCAAGGTCATCCAGCTGGCTTTGTGCCTAAGGCAAGACCAGAACTCACGGTCTCCCAGTTTCTAGCCTGATGCCTTAACCACGACACCAACCTGGCTCTCAAATTAAGTATAATAATCTTCAAATATAATATTTATAAGCTTGTAATATTTGGAAGCATCATCCAGATCAATCCAAAGTTTTCCTATCCAGTACCCATATCCCATAATGGCCAATCAGATCTATGGAAGTGACTTTTGGGGGGTCAAAAGGTGGCTAGTTCTGATCCCATAAGTAGAGCCTTCTATCAGATTCATTTCTGTCCATTATTCCAATTTCATTTGACCAACCATAAGTTCTGCTTGTCCTCATTCTGGGAAAATCTCTAAGCTGAGAATTGCATGCAAGCAGCTTCATTAAGCCATTAAAAAAATTGGGTGCATGTTTTCCCCACTAATATTCAACCTAGATGTATTATTATTATTATTATTATTATTATTATTATTATTATTGCAAGCCACATGGAGAATTCTTCGAATGTAAACAGTAAGCTGCTCTTAGAAAATATAAACCACCCATTTTCTTCTATTTTGTTAACACTCCTATTGTGAGAAGCTGTTCAATAAGAGATTGACCCCCCAATCCAGTGTTTCAGTCTATGCATTTTATAGAGTTAGAGGAAGAGAGAGAATTCATGTATGGAAACAGTCACCTTACAAATGGTTGTAACAATGACAAATGGTTCCAGTAAACATTATATATGCATTTGAATTTCATATTAATAGCTGTACTCACAGTTGTCAGTTACAGATGCCGCTAGTTCCTCCCTTCAATGTTTAATATAAAATCAAAGGTCTGTTTTCAATCAACCTTCAGCACTCAGTCTTGTGATGATAATGTTGATGAAGATTGACTGGACATCCTTCAGCTGCCTAAAGCACCCCAAATGTTTTCATTTGCAAACAACACACATCCTATCATGCAAATTAACTGACTCTATCAAGGGACAGATTTGGGCCATTATTAATGGGCATCGCATTGTCAATTATTCTTTCTTCCTCAACAAAGCTTTCAACAGAATCTGTGGATCCCGTTTATGTTCCCAGAACAATCTTAAGAAGGGGATTAAAGTAAGAATCAGACCAAGTTACAATGACTCAATTAAGTTTTGGGGAATGTGGATATGATCCCAATATTTCATCAGCATCTCAACGATTTAGTTGCTTAGGCATTCTGATGATGTTTTTGTAATGCTTGAAATACGTTTCAAAGTGGGTTCCTGGGTGTTCTTCTGATTAAAAACAAAAACAGTGACTGTTAGAGTTAGCTTCAATAAAATGTCAGTGGCGGTACATGATTTCCAGGGCAAGGTTGAGTAATTTGCTTTGCCTATTTATCTAGAAGAGTCTCAACAGCTATGGGCTATGCTGCTTTATAAGCTATGAACTTGTTTATATCCACAAGCTGACAGCAACAATATGTAGCCTTTGTAAACCCATTAGATATATATTTTAGGACTTCCTTCCCTAGCTTGGAGCACTGTCAACTGTGAAAAAAGGCAATGCACCATTGTTTCCCCCCCAAATTCCAGAAGAGACTTGCATTAGGTAAGTCTTTTTTGCACACTTCCCTTCCCACCTCTGGAAGCCATTGTGTTCTGGGTCTCTATCTGGACATATAATCAGACCTAAGGTATTATAAATATTTTAAGAACTATTCTAAATATAGATGACCCTGTGGCCCAGTTCAGACCATCAGTTTTGCTGTTGATGTCACTCTACTTCTTTCAGTGAATCCATGCTCTGTTACTCATACATTTTTAGCCTGTTATCGTCTCTAAAATGACCTGAGGTGGTATCACCAATGGGATATCAACCCATTGACTGACCAATTCTGTGCCATCAAGTTGTCAACCACATCCATAGAATGTCTCCATGGTGATCTGTGCCTAACCTGGTCTTTGAGATCTTCATATATTTTTGATTCAATTACCCACAGCGGAAACACAGGCTTAGGCTATGCTGCCACTAAGTCTTGTGGAATGAACGCCCTTTTAGCCATGCTGTTATGTCATGTTTTATGTTTGTTTGTTTTATGTTTATGTTTTATGTTACATTGTTACGTTGTTTCATTTTTCTTCCCCCAGCTTTTTGTTCTTCCTTGAAGTCTGCTCATAAATCCCTCCTTCCGTATATAACCTATCACAAAGGCAGACAGGGAATTCCTTTTCATTTAATTCCTTTGAATATAATATTCCAGTTTCAAGGCTGCCCAACTCTACAGTGACTCTGGGTGGCTTCCCCTAAAATAAAGTTGCCAAGTTTGAGGAGCACTGCCCTCATCCTCAGTCCAAGTGGTTAAAAGAAGATCTAAATGCTTCTGAAATCTGCCTCCCTGTTTTACAAGACGCCCCTTCTTATCGACTGACACCACTTTGAAGGGAAATTAAGGCCACCGTGGCCTTAATGACTTCAATTTCAATTGATTTTATTACGGTCACTGACCAGTACAAGATACGATTCTATAAAAATATACACATTAGCCATTAGCCATAAAATATGAGCCATCTAAATTAAAATAATTTTAAATTTGAGTTTACAAGTTCCAATTAAGTGCTAAAATACGTTTGGATCACAATGTAAGTGAGCCCCTTAATCAAGTTTAAAAACAATCTTATTAATTTGCATTATCATGACTAATATTCTATCAGGTATAAGTGTCTATAAAAATATATGTAAAATATCAAAAGGAGTGATATCCTTTTATATAAAATGTGTCATATAGACCAGAAAGTTATTACAAGGGATACATTACTACATTTTTCCAATCATAATCTGGCGTATCTTCATAGCAGCTGCGCAGAATCTGGCTACTTGCGCCGTGACAGTTGGATATTCATCTATAAGTAACATTTGCATACGATCTATATCTTTCCATCTAGGGCATTTACTAATCAAAGGTAATATTATTTTACTCCTGAGCTCTTTATAAAAAAGACAACAGAGAAGCATGTGGACTGTAGTTTCTATCTCTCCAACCACCTTGCAGCTACTGGGATTTTTTGCCTTAATGGCTTGTGCTCAGAGCATATCAAGAGGGTACCAAGTGGGTCCAGAAGTTCATCTTTCACATGACTTTTCTTTAAGCGTGACGTTTTTGGTGTTAACCTTTTGCTTTTCCTTTCTCAGAGGAGAAAATATCTGCAAACTTCTCTCAAGTGGTATGTGCAAATGCTTTGCCTGTCCCTTAGATAGGAGAGAGAGGATATTTCCATGTTCTCCTTTCACTGTGGGATTCTCCCATGAGGAGTCGTCCAAGGGAATACAGCCAATAAAATGTCCTCCCAACGGCAGCATTTGGAGCGAGCCACAATGCTGCAAAAAATAGTGGCTCATACGTGGTGATGCTATGATGCATTTGGATGTCTGACACAAGGACGTAAGTCACAGTATTTGTATCATGACTTCATGACACATATTTCATTGCTCCCCACCCGCTTCGGTGGCTGTCCATGCCTCCGTGAATTTTTCTTTCAATTTGGGAAGTAGGACATCCAAAAGACTGCAGAGCAATGGAACTGTGCCACAATAACTTAAAAAAAAAAAAAGGGATTTTCCTTCCCCTTGCAACAGTTAAGATTAAAGAAAAAGAAAAAGCAGCTTGCCAGTTGATGAAATCCTAAAGAAATTCTAAAGCTGCCTGAGGTTGAGGCAGAAAAATGGAAATAGAAAATGGAAGCCTCTTTTGCAAGAGAAGAAATTACGCTCCCTGGAAATGGGAAGGAAATGGGTCTTAATTCTAGCAAAAGTGCACCACCACCCAAAATTTCCTGCACCGGGCCTTCCAACACGCCCTCTCCCAGTCTGTTCCTGGTGTGGCAAGCTTGTTTGACTTCCTTTAGAGACTGCCATAGGACCCTTTAACCTTTGGGCCATGTTGTAGCTCATTTGTAGGAAGATGTCGCAGGGAAAGCGGCTGCCGAATTTGACAATTCACAACCCAAGACTGGTTTGCTGGTTGCGTCGGGGAAGAGCAGGTAAAGGTCAAGCTGCAGAATGTGTGACAGATTAAAGCTTGTTCCTCCCCAAGTGACAACCCCTAACCCCCACTTACTGTTGTAAATCCAGCATGAGGCCAAACAGCCTGAGCAAATTCTTAAATATATTATTAGAATGCTAGAAGGGACCCCCCTGCAAATGTGGCCATTCTCAAGGCAGTGCATACTAACAGGCAGATGTCTTCAGACTGTTCTCCTGTTCTTGGAAGCATCTTGGAGTGTTGAGGTCCTCTCTTAAATGTTCTACCAAAGGCGTGATGATAGCTCGGTGTTTTGTGTACAGAAGATCCCAAGGTGATGTCCAGCAACTCTAAATAGGGCTGGGAAAATAGTGAGTTCGCAACACTGGAGAGCTGCTGCCAGTCAGAGTAGGCAATGCTGGGTAGATAAAAGCTAGTTGGTCTACCTTCAAGAGGACCCATGGCTCATGGAGGAGGCCCTGATTAACACATAGGAGATCTTGGGTTAATTAATTTATTAATTTATCAAATTTATCACCGCCCGTCTCCCCCACAAGGAGGGACTCTGGGCGGTTCACAATAAATCACTTAACTATAATATAATATAAATAACATACAATAACATCAATAACAGTAAGATATGTTAAAATATAATAAAATCCAGATGGCTAAGGTATTCTCTGGTGTTGGAGGAAAATCCTGAGAGTGCCTGGGACTGCCAGAAGATCAAACCGGTCCATCCTCCAGGAAATAAAGCCAGACTGCTCACTTGAGGGAACGATATTAAAGGCAAAACTGAAGTACTTTGGCCACATCATGAGAAGACAGGACACCCTGGAGAAGATGCTGATGCTAGGGAGAGTGGAGGGCAAAAGGAAGAGGGGACGACCAAGGGCAAGGTGGATGGATGACATTCTGGAGGTGACGGACTCATCCTTGGGGGAGCTGGGGGTGCTGACGACTGACAGGAAGCTCTGGCACGGGCTGGTCCATGAAGTCACGAAGAGTCGGAAGCGACTAAACGAATAAACAACAACAAGGTATTCTCTCTGTCCGCAAGCAAAACAGGACAATTCTACGGGGCTAACCATCCTCAAGAGGAACTATTCTCTTCCCCACCCCAGGCATGTTGACAAAGCCAGGTTTTTAATTTTTTACAGAAGTCCAGGAACGAGGGGACCTGCCTCAACTCCAGAGGGAGAACGTTCCAAAGGGCAGGCGCTGTTGCAGAGAAGGCCCGCTTCCGCAACCCCGCCAGATGGAACTCTTTAGCAGATGGGATCCGACGCATGCCCTCTCTGGCATCTCCAGTGGGGTTGGAAAAGCCTCCTGCTTGCAACAATGGAGAGCTGCTGCCAGTCAGAGCAGGCAATGCTGGCTAGATAAAAGGCCAATTGACATCCTCCGAGGAGGTGATTGTGCCAAATGGGTGGAAGCAGGATTTTCTCAGGAGGTTTCTTTTCAGAGTAGAGTTTGGGACTCTCCGTGTGTTAAACCTCCTTTTCAAGGGTTTCCCATGTCAAATCATCAGGAGATCATGCTATCAAGTTTTCAGCAACTTAAGATCCTCAGCAGCTCTTAGAGCCTGCCAAAAAATTAAATAAGGGGTGGGGGGTGGATTCAGGAATTGCATGCAAACTTGACTGTTTCTCCATCCTAATGTATATGTTCTGCACTGAATTTCTTTCAGATCCTCTTTTCACCCCCCCTGCTCCTACTAAAAAGAAGAACAACTTATGCCGGAATTAACACAGCTCTCTGGTTGGGCTTGCAGAATGGATATTGTTAATTGTCCTCTAAAATGGGCTCCTCTGCTGGAAATGTTGATACTGCAATTCATTGCATTCATGATACTTTTAATGTTACAGTTTATTAATGGCATCCTTGTGAGCCATCTAGGACACGATGTGCTTGGGTAGGCAATAGAAATGTCCCCCAAAGCATTGAGACAGAAACCACCAGGAGTGTGTTCAATAGTAAGGTGGAATATCGGTATATAAGCCAGGGAAATAAATGAATCTCAACTGGAGACCCCCTTCCAATCAAACTCAGAATCACCCAACTTAGAATAACTCCTTCATAAATGGTCACCTTGGAACTGAAACGGGCTGAATAATAAAATATTTATTCCATTTTGTTTAATTACTCTTACAAGATAGGTATACAAATGTTCAAGGAGGAAAAAAAATCTATAATACTAATCCAAATTTAAAAGGGGGGAGAGAAATTAATAGAGATGATGATGACGATGATTCCGTTTAAGCAATCAAATAGGGGTGGGCAGTCAACAAATCTCAGATAACCAAACAAAGCTAAAGTATAGCTAAAATATATTCTAAGACACCATGAAAAACTTGAAGTACTGCAAAGCATTTCAAACCCAATTTCTAATCAAAACATGTCTCTGTTGAACTTCAGAAATATCGGATTGACACAACTGAAATCAGAGGGGGGAGAAAAGGCAAATGATGGACAACAAGCAATGCATTAAGAGGATACTGTAAGTGATATCTATATTCTACTAAAACTCCTGTGTTTGTCTGTTTGTACCCTCAGGTTAGTCCAGACAGTGCATTACACCTCAACAATTTTTGAATCCTGCCAACTTAAAGAATGCATTAAAAAAATCTGGGACCCATTACTGCTGTGGAATTGAAGTTTCCACAATGTTCATCGTCTGTCTGTCTGTCCACCCATCTCCGTCCGTCTCCGTCCGTCCATCCATTTGTTCATCTGTCTGTCTGTCTGCCCGCCCGCCCATCTGCCCGCCCATCCACCCATCTGTCTGTCCGTCTGTTGGTCCGTCTGTCGGTCCATCCATCCGTCCATCTGTCCATCCATCCGTCCATCTGTCCATCCTCTCTCTCTCTCTCTCTCTTTTGGTGAATGTGGCTGAACCCTTGGAAGTGACACCATTGCAACGCTCTGAAACCTTGCCAGGGTTCTGGGCTCTGTTGGTGGCAAATTGGCATGTTTCACCAGTTCGGAGATTATGCTCAAATTGGCCAAGTTTTGAAGAGATTTGAAAAAGCAGCCAACCATCTTTTATAGTGACTTCTGCCTGTTGGTTATTGTCCTCATTTCCTAAAGCATATTGATCGATACAACATGAAGAAATTGATTCAGTTCCTGGCCCAGATTGTTATAACAAAACACTGGAAATTAAACTCTGTGGGATTTAAATGGGTGGAAAATTGCTCTGGCTGACAAATAGACACAACAAAGGCTTCTAAAAACACCCCCCTATAAAGGGTAACTTTATTCACATCTAATCACTACTCAGTAGCTAAACCAACAATGATTTCCTGATAGGTTATTTTATCTGACAGAAGTTGTTCTTGGTAGAAACACTGACTATAGATTTTTTGAAATGTTTATATTTACCTTTATAATCACATACAAGTATATAATCATACATACATTTTCCTTCAGTTGCTTTTCTTTTCTCTTACTGCTTTCTCCTTCCTGCATTTCTGAAGTCTATCTTTTTTCCAAGTGTATTAATGACAGTACATGCTAACTAATTCACAACTGGAGACCAATGTTGAACTTAGAAGAAGCTTGATTAGCTGGGAATCTCTTGAAGTGTGTGCCTAAGCTACCCATCGGAGATTAAAACACAATTGGATACTCTTTTTATGGATAATCCTGTCTATTTTCTGATACTTATTAGGGACACAGCCCCCGATATGGACTCATCAAGCAGAAATCAAAGATGATGGGAAGAGTCTCATTATTTTTCAGAAATGATTTTCCTTGACAACGGATTTTCTGACAGCCTGCAGAATAATCATCGCTTTGATATCAGGATGACTAGGTGCCTTCAGGAGAACTTCAGATGCGAAAGCATCTGAGAGGGTTTTTTTCAAGGTGGCAGTCATGGCAGAAGATGAAGACTAGAAAGTTGGAACAGTTGGCGGCAGAGTTGGATACACCCTACTGGTCTTTTCAAGCAACTTTATTCATTCTAAGGTTAAAGATCCAGTTCATGCACTTGGATGAGCCTGGGGCAAATAATAGCTCAACAGACGTGTTGGTGAGAAGGAGTAGAATCTACCTCATAGAGTAAGAAGGGGAAGAAACCCCCTACAGTGGTCAAGATGGTTAAAAGTAGAGTCACTGGGTCATTTTCTCAGCACTGCAGGGAAAAGAAATAATTTCCCTGGATTTTGACTTTTCCTTGCTTGACAATAGAGGCTACCTGATAAACTGAGAACACCCGGAATATACACTCCTCTTAGCAATTTTTTCTCAGTATGATAAGCCCTGGATGACTTAAAATTGGATTCACTCAACATGTTAATCCCTAAAGCATGATTTCCAAATCGCAGAGTTTGCAATGAAGAAACACACCAAACCAAACCATGATGAAGCAAACCACAATATATAGCTGAATGGGGTTTACGAACTTGATCACTCTTTGGTACATTAAGAGTCTCATCAAAGTCATGACTTAAAGAATAAATTGTTCTGGAAAAAAATGGATTCTTTCTGGTCTCTTCTTCTCAGAGGTAGGCATCACCTGATAAGGCTACAATTTGAATCTGTTGTTCATGTTAATTAAAGCCAATGCATGCCAATTACATCTTGTTTATCCAAGAAAGCAGTTTTGAAAAGCAAACCAATGGCACAACTGGGGTGTAAATTCTAGTTGCCATGTAATTAAGCCATCGTTTCATAAGCAAGGAAGGAAGATGTGTAATGAGATTTTGTATAATGAAGGAGGAGATAAGGAATGTTGATGCCCCTAATTGGTGTTGAGCAAATTAAGTGTAGCAAATTAGATATCAATGAATATGGGCTTTTTCACTTATAAATGTCAGTGATTCATCAGAATATTAATTCATGCCTAATTAATTTTCATTTTGGGTTGGACGTGTTGACATTTCCTGTTACCATCATGGTCCATATTTGATGGGACAATCCTCAAACAATCATATGGAGTGGAAAACAGACTTGTTTTTCACATCCCTGTGTCCCTGTATTGTGCAGGAGATCACAGCAGTGGCACAAGCGGCGGAAGTGGGGGCCTTCAAGATAAAGCTGGGCAGAAATGACCCAAAGTTCTCCCCTTCAGCTGTGGGCAGAGAAATTGGGTGGATGACGACTTGGAACCACTCCAGGAAAGAAATTCTCTAACAACTTCTCAAGGGATGGATGACCTTTGGTCTTGCCAGGAGGATTGCTACTTAAAAAAACATCTTGGGAGAAACAGTTCTTACCTAATGTCTCTAATATGAATGGGAGAGTGCAAAGCCAGGGAGGCTGCCGAATAAGGAAATTCTCCTATTGCCAAGAGGAGAATTAAGCCATCTGTGCATAGCTGACGCCCAGAAGAAGGCGGAGACTATTACATTTTCCAGATGTTAAGGTAAGCCAGTTACTATCTCTCACTCACACCTAAATCTCAGATTTGTTGTGAGGATCAAGGGATGGAGAGACACAAGCAGGGCTGATTCTTTGGTGGGATGCCGTATTGGGCAGAAGATCTGCAGGAGAAAGGTGCTGTATTGTGCAGGAGATATTGGGCTATCTTACCTGAGATGCAAAGAAAACAGATGATGAGTAGATGGCAGCAAAGTTAGAGGGCCTTCTGCTGCCATCTAGAGGTTGCCCCCAATTCTGGAGCCCAGGAATGGAAGTCCTAAAATTATCTCCCTTGAACTTCTTAGAGGAAGAACATATAAATAATAAACGGCGAATGTCAGAAACCATTCCTCAAGACATTTTGTATCCTGTAGGA